>NC_056733.1:1032474140-1032777859 GCF_019279795.1 Protopterus annectens
GAGTCAGAAGGGTCCCTCGATCCCTCTCTGAGGATATCTCCTTTGTGATATTAGAGATCCTGAGTCAGAGGGGCGATTGGCAGTCCAAAACCCCTACTGAGGAAGAGTCAGTGCTCTTGAAGGCTTTTGGGTCTCAACCTTCCACTTCTTGTGTCTACGCCTGACGAACTCATGGAACTGATCTCTTGTAAGGTGTGGGAGTCACCAGAGGCCATGGAACCTGTCCTCGAAGCTGAATAAGCTCCCCAGTGGTCAAAGCCTTTTGACCAAAGGAGTGCCTATTGATGCCATGGTGGTAGCTGCAGCCACCAAAAAGGAAGTGTCTGAACGTCTGCATCTCTCCATCCTCCTAACAGAGATTGTAGGATCATGGATAGATACAGGAAACGCATGTTTAGTTCAGTGACTTTTCTCTGCGATCGCTGAACTATTTAACCCATTTCAAGAGACTGCAAAGAAATCTCCTGAAAGAGCTAGGAGGTACTCGACAGGGTACGGTAGCTGCACGGGTTGCCGACAAAGTCAGCAAACAGCTCGCTACCCTAAACTTGGTTGTGAACCGCCCATGTCTCTCATATCTTATGCAGCTGATGGTTCGCGTAGAGCCGCTTAGGTTCAGGCATTGCTGTGCGGAGACACGCCTGGATGTGTCTCCGTTCCTTTGCGGAGCCCTTTAAGTCTTCCTTTATCAACACCCCATTTGATGGCTCATCACTGTTTGGGCCTAAAGTAAAGAAAACTTTAACCAGGTGTGAGCAGGAATGCAAGACCCTTTCTGCTGTTGGAGTCCATTTTTCTACCCCTACTCGGCCCTATCCCAAGGGCCCTAAGGGCGGGAAAATGTGGTTCCGAAAAGCACAGGGAGCCTTTCAGGACACATGTGGAGAAACCCCCTGTAGAGGCAGAGGAGGGGGTTATAACGGAAGATGCCACACGTGTGGCAGAGGGGGTCCGCAGCAACAGGGTGACAGACGCCAGTTCTCTGGTCAGCCCTACCAGCATTCCTGAAAGGAGGCCGGCTGTCCGGCTCTGGAGGCAGTCGAGGTCGCTTATCTTTGTACCCAGAAGCCTGGCTAAACCTAACGTCAGATACATGGGTACAAAGCATCATTTCCAGAGGATATTTCATACTGTTCTCAACCCCTCCCACTCCTGTAAACAGAATCCCAGATGTTCCACCCAGTCTCAGGGAACAAGTAATTGTAAAGGTCCAAAAATTGCTAGAAGAGAGTCATCCAACCAGTCCCAGCAGACCAAGTTGGATTTGGAACTTACTCAAGATTCTTTTTGGTTCCAAAGAAAACGGGACTGGAGACCTATCTTGGACCTCAGCAGACTCAACCAATTCAGAAGAAAGAGAAGTTCTGAATGGTAATGCTTCAGTCCATTCTTCTCTTCCTAGGGAAAGGCGATTGGATGTGCTCCATAGATCTCAAGGATGCGTACTATCACATAAAGATGAACAGACACTGTAGGAATCTCCTGCTCGGGCTGGGAGCCAGTCATTACCAGTTTGAGCCCTGCCCTTTGGTCTCACTACAGCCCCCAGAGTGTTCAAATGCATGGCAGTGGTCACACCTTACCTAAGGCATCTAGGATTCCAGGTGTTTCCATACCTAGACAATTGGCTCCTCACCGCTACCACCAGGCATCAATTGACTCAGGCAACACAATATACTCTGACACTCTGCCATCAATTAGGCATTACAGTCAACTTCGAAAAGTCTGCCTTATCACCATCGCAGCATACCGTTTTTATAGGATCAGAGTTATATACCTCAACCACCACTCTACGTCTTCCAATCGAAAGACTCTCACTTCTTCGCCAACACGTCAACACACTGGTGTCAAAGAACAAAGCTACAGCAGCAGAGGTCTTGAAGGTGCTAGGTTTGATGGCAGCAGCAATCCTGGCTGTACCACTCGCAAGGATGCATATGCGAATCCTTCAATGGCTCCTCTTCGCTCAGTGGTCTTTACCAAAAGCTACCGATGCACCACATGATTCTCATCACAGATTCTTGCAAGAGAGACCTTCGGTGGTGGTTGACGTCTCTTCATGTCACAATCAGAAGACCCTTTGTCGTCGTCCCCCAGTAGCCACTGTGACCACGGACGCTTCCCTGATAGGGTGGGGGGGGTCATTTTCAGGGAAAGACTGCCCAAGGCACATGGACAGATCAAGAGTCACATCTGCATATCAATGTTCTGGAGTTAAGAGCGGTAATTCTGGCATTGCAGTACTTTCAGGACTCTCTTCCTCTAGGGACAGTTGCATTTCAGACGGACAACATGTCAGTGGTCTGGTACTTGAACAAACAAGGCGGAACCAAGTCTTACCCCCTTTGTCGAGAAGCCCTCAGGGTATGGCAATGGGCTGTGTCATCCCACCGTATTCTGATAGCAACACACATCCCGGGGAAATCCAACGTGATAGCGGATAAGCCGAGCAGGGCAATACTGTTGCCTCACGAGTGGTCTCTCAACCAGCGAGTTGCTGATTTGATTTTCCGCAAATGGGGCCAGCCTTGCTGCGACCTCTTTGCCAGTCACATCAATACCAAATGCAGAAGCTACTTTGCCCTAATACCTCCAGGACAATTCCCCGAGATTGGCCTCCGGGTCTCCTATATGCATTCCCAGCTATTCCATTGATACCCAAGGTTTTACAGAAAGCAAAATCGTTGGGAAGTAGACAGTTGTCCTCATAGCCCCCTACTGGCCTCGACAGATTTGGTTCCTCTTCCTTCACCATCGTCTGCTGGAGGATCCATGGATCCTGGACCCAGTTCCAGACCTTCTGACACACACGTCAGGGGACCTCCATCCTTCACTGCCGTCCCTAAAGCTGACTGCTTGGCTAATCCATTTCCCTTAATTGCCAGGCTTCATTCACTCTCGGATGATACAAGACAAATCCTTTTGTCTTCTCACAAGCCATCCACCAGGAAACTATACCACAGTAAGTCGAACAGGTTCTCAATTTGGGCCAATGTATAGAAAATCGACCCTTTCCAAGCTCCTCTATCGTCAATTTAGAATTTTTGACAAAGATTTTTAAGGAAGGAGCAGCAGCGGCCACAGTTAGAGTCCAGTTAGCTGCCATATCAAATTTCCACCTTGGATTCGATGGGTTGAACTTTATGGGCCATAAGTTATCCAAGGCTTTTCTTAAAGGTGCTTTTCACATGAGACCTCCTGTCAAAATCCCTTATTCTCCATGAAATTTGAATTTTATGCTGTCTCTAATTCCCCCCCCCTTCGAACCAGCATCTTCTTGTAATCTCAAATATTTGTCCTGGAAGACTATTTTTCTAGTAGCCATTACTTCTGCCCGCAGAGTGTCAGAACTTCAAGCATTATCTATCAGACCTCCTTACATGATTTTCCATGCTAATAGAGTATCTCTCAGAACAAACTCCTCCTTTTTGCCTAAAGTCTGTTCTGAATCCAATATCAATCAGGTCATTGAGTTGCCAGTCTTTTTTCCCAACCACTCTGCACAAACTTGATGTACACAGACAGCTTTGATTTTATCTTGATAGAACTAAGGATATTAGAAATCAGATCAACTTTTTGTATCCTTTTCGGAGGCCAGAAAAGGTAATCCAGTGGCTAAAACAACCCTATCTAAATGGTTATCAGATTGTATATCCTTTGTTTATGCGAATGCAAACATGCCATTGACACACAAACCTAAGGCTCATTCTACCAGAGCCATTTCTACGTCTTCTGCCTTTCAAGCCAAATTGCCCTTGACAATATTTGTGCTGCAGCCACTTGGTCTAAGCCTCATACCTTTATCACACATTACAAAGTAGATAAGGCTTCCAGGGACAGGTCTTCCTTTGGTTCCGGTACTGAAAACGTATTTCCATGAGCCACCCAAGATTGAGGGTGCTAGGACGCTACCCATCAGTAAGAATAAACGGCGAGATTTAACAACTTCACATAAAGAAGTTATGTACTTACCATAACATTCCATGTGAGTTGTTTATCTTGCCTTTATTCTCGCATCCTCCCTCCTTCCCCTTCCTGGCTGACAGTTGACTTAGAGGCTAATACCATCCTGGTTATTCAATACTACTACTTCCCTTTGGGAAGTGCTTCCTTGTAGAAAAGAAAAAAAGGTATATATACTTGCAGCAAACAAGATCTGAGGTAATTCCAGCAGTGTATTGTGGGATAAGGGGCTTGGTCTCGAGCTACTGGCAAACCTTGAGCTTTGCTATCGGCCATGTCGGAGCTGAGGGTTGGCTCCAACCCATCAGTGAGAATAAAGGTGAGGTAAACAACTCAAATGGAACGTTATGGTAAGTACACAACTTTTTTTGGTCTGTGTACGTGAGCTCCTAAAATCAGATATTTCATATTCTTTAGTGAAAGTAATCGTCTGCTGTTTCAGCATGTTTCCCTCTCAAACTTCCCATATTGTCCAGATTGAAGGTGAAACTCTTTCTCAACGGGGTCCTGCATATCAGGCCACCAAGGAAACCCATTCCTCCTCCTTGGGACTTGAATTTTGTTCTGGAGAAAAGAATAGTTGTGTAAGAACTTACTATAGCCTTAGATGTCCCTCTCTTCCATGTTGCAGTATTCATAACAGTAGGGAGTTGCTGCCTGCAGATCCACCGTCTGGCCAGTATACCAAAGTATTTTTCACAGGAGTATGACGTCCCTTACCAAGTGATATCTGCATGTACCCTCATCAGAATTTTTCTGCCTCAGTGAACATCTTACGCCTGTTTGCCAGTTCCACAAGCAGATCGTGTTTCTTCAGACGACCAACTACGATTCTGTTCAAGACTAGACGACCGCTTCTTTGACCGATACAAATAAGTGCCTTGTTGGGTTTCTTCCTTACTTTGATTACAGTTTAGACTTGCATGTCAGCTAGAAGAGGAAGTGTGCTTGTGAGACACAAATTCCTCACAAGGACATGCACGAAGTGCGTATTTTGCTTAGGTGAGGCCCACAACCATACGTCCTGTCCTGACAAATAAATGCAGAGAACTTGGATTTTTGTTTCCTAACTGTGGACATGGTCAACTTGTTCTCAGTAATCCCCCACAATGAAGGGTTAGATTTCTTCAGGGAAAGTTTGAATGGTAGTAAATCAGTAGATCAATCCAAGGTTAATGTATTAGTTGGAGACTCATGGAAGTGGTCTTGACTTAACTTTATGATTTTTGAAGGTGAATTCTATCATCAGGAAGCAGGAGTGGCTATGGGGGTCAAATGTTTCCCTAGCTTTGCCCATCTGGTTCTCCTAGAATGGGAGAGAAAATGTTTTTTTCCTCTGTCTTTATGGCCAATGTATTGTTGTATGTGAGGTTTCTGGATGACGTACTAATTTTATGGCGTGGAGAGGAACGTGATGAATGACTTTGTAAAATACATCAATGGCACAACCACTTTCCTTGAGTTCACATATAAATGGCACTGTGATAAGACAGAATTTTTAGATAGCGAGTTGACTAAGGACATTGCTGGGGCACCTTGGCCACTGACATCCACAGAAAGGAAGCTTATTCCATTATGTTACTCCACTGCAACAGTTGCCACCCCTTCCATCAGAGGAAGGGTATAATAAAAGGCTAAATGGTCAGGTTATCTATGCTCATTAGTAGCGATGAAACATTTAAAAAAGAGATCTATACATTAATTGGAATGTTCTGAAACAGGGGGCTACCCCTTAAGTCTTCTGGTGAAAGTGAAGAGAGAAGTTATGCTTAAAAGAAATACTACATTTAAGTGTATTTTGAAAGCAGCTCTCAATATTAATAGAACCAACACGGCCAAGTTAGACACCAATGTTCTGGTTTTACAATACAATACAGAAATGTCAAACTTGGTATCAAGCAATAATATGTGGGAAACTCATTTTGACAAAGAAATGAAGGAAATGTTTGGGCAAAATCAGTTGTGTACATTGAGGGCATAATATAAAGAATATTCTTGAAAGTATCAACAGAAAACAAGGCAAGCACAGGTCATTGATGTACAAATGTGGTGCTTGCAAGACCTGCAAAAATATAAATGATGGTATCGAATGCCTTTATAGGAAGTTTTGAACGTATAATAGGCTACCTGGGCAGGTGCAACTGCAACACCACTATGGCGGTTTATTTAGCTACTTGCTTATCATGCCCTGGTTTCTACGTAGGCAACAGGCTACAGAATCGCATTACTGAGCATCTTAGAGACATTAAAAATAAAAAAATTATACAACGACACCCCCCCATTAATATTCCAAAACACATGCTGATTGTTCAGTGTGCACATTGTAAATCAAAGACTTATACTAATGGAAAAAGGTCCAGTCGCCCAAACTTTTCCATTAGTATAACCCTTTTTGACGGCAACAGAGAACGAAGAGCTCGCTGCTGTTATCTCGCTGTGTTAAATGAGCTTAACATACAAGATAGCATTAAAAAAAAGCAATGGAGATCTTCCTTTCTCTGTTGCTTTTTTAAAGCTGTCTCGCTATGTTAAACGCATTTAACATAGCGAAATAGCTTTAAAAAAAAGCAACGGAGAAAGGAAAATCTCCTTTGCTTTTTTTTAAAGATATCTCGCTATGTTAAACTCTTTTAACATAGCGAGACAAGTTCTTAAAAGCAACGGAGATCTTTCTTTCTCTGTTGCTGCCACACACACAGTTCTGATGTACTGCATAACTATACGCATGCGCAGTACATCAGAACTACCGCAGAATACTGGACAGCTGCGGAAGGGCAGTAAGGAGGCATTATACAATGCCATTATTTAAAAAAAAGTATTTTTTTCTTAAATAATATCATTGTATAATAGCAATAAACCCACTTCTGGGTGTGGTAATGCTGGATTTACCCACAGTTGTCTGGCCACCGAGCTTTGCCCTCGCGGACCAAACCACACCAACTGTGGGTAATCTAGCATTACCCACACCCAGGGTTATTGCTTAAATGAACAATGCTTTATATGTTCACACTCTAGAATCTCCCAACTACAAAAAATTTTATTCTTTGTCATTGATGGAGTACAGAGTGACTCTAGGGGTTGGAGATGATGAATTAGAATTAGAAGCCAGAGAAACTAAATGGCAACTGAGACTAAATGCTTGTTGCAAGCCAGGTTTAAATGATTATTGTTCAGTAGCTCCCTTTTTAAAGAAAGGGCAGCAGAGGGTTAATTTTAGTGCCGTGAAAACACGTATCTGACTGCAACAAACAGATCAACTGTGTTTTTAATTTTTAAGTTTATTTTTAAGTATGCTTTATATTACATTCATTATTAGTACTATTACTAATATTTTTATATTGAATGTACTTATTGTGGTTTACAGGATGTTATTTTGTACATTACATATTCAGGGGAAGTATGCCTTTAAGTTTAGTCAGGGTAGTTTCACTGATGCAAGCAAAATCATGAATAGTTGCTTAAATAATTAGAGTATATCAAAGAAGATGCATCATAATTGAGTGACTCTGATGAAGCCAATGCATGTTTCTTGGCGAAAGCGCTTAGTTGGTTTTACTTTGACAGTTTTTAATGTTAAATAAACTAGTGTTTCACGCAAATACTGCCTTGGTGGCTCGCTTTCTTTATTTTTATTGCTGTTTACAAGATCTGAGAAATATTAGGGGTGGTGCTTTTTGGGTAGGGAGGGCACGTGAGAGTTTTTTTGAGGCCACCAGCTAGTGTTAATGGCTGAGTCAGATCCGAGGTTGGTCCAAGCCATTAGTCGAGGAAGAATGAAAATGAGCAACACAGGTGGAACATTATGGTAAGTGCATAACTTTTATACTCACCATAACAAAACTATTCCAGGTAGGGTAAAAGCCCTCTCTGTCTTTTGATTCATCCATAGCATTTTGGATAGGATCAATTCTATAAATATTCTAGAAGCTGCTACTTGGTGCTCTCCACATACTTTTACAAAGCACTATAAGCTTGTTTCCTCCTTTAGGTCTAGGTCAAGCTTTGCTAGGACCATTCTCCAGGGGCTCCAGGAGTCTTCTCCTTCCACCTCCCAAATGTAGTTAGCCAAGGTAATCTACCCATATAGTTAAGGCTTCTGCAGCAGTGATCATTGTGACAAACATAGTGTAGTTGTGTAAGTAAACTTACCATAACAGTAGATGTGTTCCTAGCATAGTCCTTTCAGGGCTCAGCCTTCCTCTTTCTGCTGGGAGGAAAGTTGTGAAGGGCTTTGCACCCAAAGTTGTCTTTTACTTAATGTGAAGTTTTTCAATCTCGCCATTTGTTCTTACACGTGGGCTCGGAGCCGATCCATTGGCTCTGAGTCGGCCGCTTTCCAAGCTCTAGATCTCTTAGAAGCTCGAGACACAGTCCCTATCCCATGATGCTGTGCTGCCAAACCCCAGATCTAGTTTGCCACTGCAACGGATCACACGATCTTCTGAAGAAGCTCGGGCCAGTATTCTTTTTATTATATATTTGCATATTTAGACTTCTCATCTCTATCAGGGATCTGATATTTAGTGAGGCTTCACATTTTCCTTCCTTTTTGGTGGTTTAGAGTAGGTAATCTAAGCTGGTATTTTGTTTTTTTAGTTCGGAGCGGTTTGCTCCTAAGCCTTTAGCCTTCTTGATTTACTCTACTTGACAGGGCTCTGTCAAATTTAATACCCTATCCACTTATAGTCTGTATTGAGCGTTTGTTTTTTCTTTCTATAGTTATTGCAGTTCAGGGATCTGAACTTCTAAGCTGTTTTTGTGGTGTTATTGGACAATTTTTCGTAATGTAAGAGAAGCAAAAAAATGGTTTTAAAAAGTGTGACTGGACAAAAGATGTCCATCACGGATAATCATAGTTCTTGTGTTTATTGTTTGGGTCCGCTACATTTACAGGTGGTTTGCTCTATCTGCCATTCCTTCAGTGGCAGGGTGTTATAAGAGGAGAAGGAAATTGGTAATTAGAGGACTGTTGAAATCGGACTTCCAGGATGTATTGGATAAGACTGACAAGACCTCCAAGTCCTCGAGGGGTCAAAGTCGTCTAAGGTGTCTTCGGAGCACAAGTCTTCGGCTCCAAGCACTTCTGGCAAGACTCGGTTGCCGGCTCCACAGCCTTCGGATCCGTGCACCAAGATCTTACCTCGGAGCCAAGTCATTGTGTTGGAACCGGTGTCGGAGGTTTTGAAATCTCCGATCCTTAAGTCAGTGGTTTCTTCGGCTCCTTCAACCCAATTTTCCGGTGCCCTTTCTGACATCGATGTGGACCGAGTGGTACAGAGATTTTTGGTGAACCCGGCCCTGGCCAAATTGCTTGCAGCTTCGACCCAGTTGGCTTCGAAGCCTACGACCCCTCCTTCCACGAGTTCTGCTCCTCCGAGGCCAGTTGAGCCTTCGGAGCCAGAAAGAGAGGATCCGATAGTGGTGGAACCCTCTCCTTTGACCTTGACTTCTTCGGTTCCGATCGAAGAGTCTCTGAGCAGACACACTCTCGCCGGTTCCGGGGGGGGGGGGAGTCGAATCAACGCTTTGGTTCAGACTCTCCCTCTCAGGGCTTCGGTGCAGGTGAGCTCAGTTCCGTCCTCTGGTTCGGAGCCCGTGGTCTCGGCCCTGAGAGGCTGCCATCTTCTTCGTAACAGGCAGACTCCTCGGGTCAGGAAACCGGTGCCTTCGCTGCCATGAGGAAGGTCATGTCTGCTAAGACCCTCACTTCTTCGGTTCCTTCCTCTTTCTCCCCTAAAGGGCCGTGCTCTATCTCTGCACCACAGGTTCCCACTAAGCGTCGAGACCCAGAGCCTCAGGTAACCCCGCTGGGTGACCCCTGCTTGACTGAGACTTCACCAGACTTCACTGATGAAGTTCCCAGGAAAAGACTGTGTAAGAGGAGGCATTTAGATTCCCCCCAGGAATCCTTAACATCAGACACCGACTTGGAGGAATCAGAAGGGTCCCCACTGTCCTCCTCTGAGGATCTCTTTTGCAGACATCCTTGAAATACTAAGGCAGAGGGTTGACTGGCAGTCCTTTACCCCTGCTGAGTATGAGTTGGTGCTCCTGAAGGCTTTTGGGTCTCAGCCCTCCACCTCATGGGTTACTCCGCCTTTCAGTGAATTAAAGGACTTGATTGCTCGAAAGGCATGGGAGTCTTCTGAATTCTATGGAACCGGTCCCTCGGAGGCCCAACAAATTTATCACCTGCCCTCAGGATAAGTCTTTTCTCACATGCTGATGCCATGGTGGTGGCGGCGGCCTCAAAGAAAGAGATGTCAGACACTTCTTCCTCTGTCCATCCTCCTAATAGAGATTCCAGGACGATGGACAAATATGGGAAACGCATCTTTAGTTCTGCGACATTTGCAATGAGATCGCGTAACTATTTAACCCATTTTACCCGTCTTCAACGAGATCTCCTGAAAGAGCTTGGAGATGCTCTACAGGGCAATACAGGTGATGCTGTCTCCCAGAAAGTGACGGCACAGCTTAACACCCTTAATTCCATTGTAAACTCGTCCATGAGGCTCATTTCTTATGCAGCCGAGGGATCGAGCCTAGCAGCGGGTTCAGCGATAGCTCTGCTGAGACAATCCTGGATGCGCTTATGCTCCTTTGCGGAAGTCTTCCTTTGTGAATACCCCATTTGATGGCTCTTCCTTGTTTGGGCCCAAAGCCAAGGAGACACTCACTAGGTGTGAGCAGGAAGGAAAAACTCTATCTGTCAGGGAGTCCGTTTTCCACCCCACTAGACCATACCCCAAAGGACAGAGAGGTGGAAAAATGTGGTTCCGAAAGTCCCAAGAAGCTTTCCAGAACACACGTAGTGAACCCCCCCCCCCTCCAGGGGTAGAGGGGGGTATAATGGTAGATGCCACCCAGGCGCCAGAGGGGGTCTGCAGAACCAGGGTGACAGGGAGCAGTTCCCTGGCAAACCCTATCAGTGCTCCTGAGAGGAGGCCTGACAGTCCTACTCTGGAGGTAGTCAGGGGTCGCTTAGCTTTATACCCAGACACCTGGCTAGGAATTATATCAGATTACTGGGTAAAAAGCATAATCAACAGAGGCTACATCATTCCCTTTTCAGAATTCCCTTCAATTCGGACAAGGATCCCAGACGTTCCACCCAGTACTTAGCTTTATTGAAGACTTCGGTTCTGAAACTCAAACGCAAATATTTCAGTAGTCGGCCGACCGGCACTTGAGAAATGCTTCTGCTTCTGCTTCTGCTTCGGGCACCGTGTGGCAAGAAAGACTAAAGAAAATGGTATCGGCTGCATGTTTTATACCCCTGACGACCTGACGCCATGGAAGAGGAGACAGCAACTGACGAGGACCCAAGACTTTGGAATTAAGGTCGACGGAGGGCAACCTGCCAGCAGATTACCCAAACGTAATGACGGCAACAGTGAATACAGCCGAACATCTACATTTATGGTAAGTGTACACAACTGTACTTTGTACTCCCACATCCACAGTGACCACGGATGCTTCCCTTCTGGGGTGGGGGTCTATGTCAGGAAGAACTGTCCAAGGTACTTGGTCAGAGATGAATCCAGTTTGCACATGACTGTCTTGGAGTTGAGGTTCATAGGTTGATACTAGGCTATCTGCCCTGGGGCAATTATAAGCCTAGCCCGATTCTGTATGGCTTACGCCACCCCTTGATTTGAGTATACTGTGCCCTTTTTAAGGTTTAGTTTACTGTGCCTCTGTCTAATAGTGACACGGGAGTAATCCCTGGGACAAACCGACGATCCCCCATCCACCTATCGAGATTCTTCTTGAAGAGATTCAGTGAGGTGCTCTGCCTCACATGAACTGGAATTCTATTCCAGAGCGAAGAGAGCCTCTGGGTTATGAACCTGTCCCTCCAGCAAGTTCTGTTTATTTCTGTGCTGAGGTTCAAGTCCCTCGAGCGTGTGGCTCTAAGGGATTTAGATTTACTGAGGTGGAGCATGTCCATTAATTCTGGATTTGACATAGCTTTGTATGTCAGGCATAGACTGCCTCGAAGTAGGCGGTATGCAACTGAGTAGAGCTGGAGTTTTTTTAACCGAGCAGCATATGGCATCTGTTTGAGACCCTTGATCCTCTTGGTGAGATACTTTTGGGGTCTTTCTAATTGCTGCAGGTGTCAAGTAAGGTACATCCCAAAAGGGGCATTGTATTCTATGATGGGCCTCATGAGGGATGAATAAAGGGGCACGATTACCTCTCTTGATCTAGATGTAAAACCCTTTGTGATGAGGTGGGCTATGTAGAAGGTCTTTCTAACCACTTTGGCAATGTGGTTTTCAAAGGAGAGATTGCTATCAACTTGGGTCCCTAGGTCCCTAATAACTTTCTCTGTACTTAATGGGTTTCCGCCTATGTGGTAATTTGTGGGCACATTGTTTTTGCCAAATGGTATGACTATACATTTTTTGGCATTTAGCTTTAAACCATGGTGCTGACACCAGTTATCTGTCTCTGAGAGACCTTTTTGAAGGATGTTTGTGTCAGCAGGAGAGTCTATTATGGCCAGTTTGCAGTCGTCTGCAAACTTGGTGAGCCATAGTCCTCCCACGTTTGCCTGTACCTCGGAAAAGTATATACTGAACAAGAGTGGTCCCCGGACAGAACTCTGTGGGATGCCACTTGTGACCGGTTTCGAGTCTGACATGGCTCCAGCAACTCTCACTCTGTGGGTTCTGTCTTTGAGCCAGTTTGCACCCATCTTGTGACATAGGGGTTTATATTTAAGCTGGATAGCTTATCTATGATGCCCGAGTGGGGTATTGTGTCAAATGCCTTTGCAAGGTCCAGATAGGCTGTGTGGACTACCTTCCCTTCATCTATGGCTTTGGTGACCGTTTTGAAGAAGTCAACCAGGTTCAAAAGGCAGGATCTGCCCTTCACAAAGCTGAACTGGGTAGGATCCAGTGTCTGTAGGTCCCCAATGTCTTTGTTTATGAGCTCCATGATGATCCTCTCCATAGCCTTGCAGACTAAGCTAGTCAGGCTTATGGGGCGATAGTTTCCAGGGTCCTTAGAGGCTCCACCTTTGTGGAGTGGGATCACTGTTGCTGTACGCCATTCTGTGGGCACATATCCTGTAGTGAGGCTGAGATTGTATAGCTGTTTTATTTGAGGGATTAGTTCCTCTTGGAGTTCATGTAGGACGCAACCTGGGATGCCATCTGGTCCCATGGAAGCAGTGTTTTTTGCTTTGGAGAGGGCAGCCATCACCTGAGCATCAGTGATGTTTGGGAGGCAGCCCTCTGCCGATAGATACTTGCTCTTTTGGGGAGGGGTGGAGAAGTTTGCACTGAACCTGTCTGCCAGGATATTGGCGATGTCTGTGGGTTCATTGTATTTTTTTGTCGTTTAAAATCAACTCAGAACAAGTCTGGGAGTTGCATCCCAGGTTTCTAACATAATTGAAAAAAGCCTTATGATTGTCTTTGGTGTCCTGTGCAATTTTTCTCTCGAAGCTGGCCTTGGAGGATTTTGAGGATCGTAATTTTTGCTAGTACTGATCAGAGATGCCTTCCCTATTAGGATTTTGCTCTATCATGTAGTAGCTTCCTCCTTTGTTGTACAGTTTATTTATGGCAGGGGTCAACCAGACTGGTCGCCCTCCTTTGGATGATTGGGTCTTGGTTTTGCTTGGGATAGCATGATCCATGCATGCCTGGAGATGTCCAGAATGCTTATATAGGATTCTGCAGTTGGGCCGTGGTTTCCACTGGCCCTGGGGCCTTGAAGGATTCCACTTTGGTTTTGAGAAGTGAGAAGTTCGCTTTTGAGAAGTTTTTCACTGTGGTTTTCTGGGCTGGGTGGGGTCGGGATGTGGACATCCAGTGAAATTAATTTATGGTCTGATCTTACCAATGAGGGATATACTTCTGGTGTGGAGCATAGAGTCCCCATGTTGGTAATGATCAGGTCTAGTATGTTGTCCCCTCTTGTGGGAGTGGTGACTAGTTGTTCCATAGCATTTGAGTTTATAATTTCCAGGAACCTTTGGGCTAAGGTGCTGGGGCTTGAGTAGTGCTCCCAGTCAATGTTTGGGTAGTTGAAGTCGCCCAATATAATGGTGTTCGGAGAGATCTTCATGTTCTCCATTGTTTTCAGGAAAGCCGAGTGGGATTCCTGACTTTGAGAGGCTGGTCTGTAGGATGTTATAAACTGAAAAGCAGTCTTGCCCACTGTTAGTTGCACATGGATGGTCTCCGATACTTAGTGCAATGCCACTAACCTGGAGGTGTGGATATCCTTGATAAATATAGAAACTCCCCCTCCTTTTGTGGTTCGGTCTGGGTTTTGGGGCCGAAAAGCATGATATGAGGTATAGCCTGGTAGTACTGGGGTGCTCTCTGGAGCCTTGAACCAGGTTTCTGTCACTGCACAGATATCAATGTTCTCCATACTGAGGAGAGCTTCGAGTGTGTGCATCTTGAGGTTAAGACTTCTGGCGTTAAGCAGCATTACCCTTAGTTTCTTGTTCCTTGTGCTGTCTATGGGGGTGGGTTTGACTTTTGAGCCTTGCCTAAAAAAGGCACTATGGGGGTTGACAAGAGCCTTTGCCAATATCCGAAAGCCCAGTGGTGACAGGTGCAAGCTGTCCCTAGCGAAGCAACGTGGCTTGTTTAGCATGTCATCCCAGGCTGATAGACACTGGATCCCCTTTGAATGACACCAAAATTTTAGCCAGTTGTTAAAATCGATCATTTTGTCTTTGTACTGTGGCATCATTCTAGGTGAGGGTAAGATGCTGCTCAAGGTCAGGGTCATACCAGCCTGGGCTACATGATCAGAGAGCTCCTTCTATGTCTCTTTTCATGTAGTCCAGGGAGGCACGTCTCAGGTCATTCACACCAGCATGTACAATGACTGAGTCGTATTTGTATTTGCTTTGGAGTGACCTGAGTGCTTGCGTTATGTGGCGGATCCTAGCACCCAACAGGCAGCTCACCGTGACCTTCTCTTTATTCAGCCTGTTGAGCGGGACGTCAGTGTGTCTGACAATAGAGTCACCTATTACAAGAGTATCAGGTGTGTTATTCAGCCTTAAGGGCTGTGGCTGCTTGGCACACTGACTTTGTGGGCTATGTGTTGTGCTTGTTTTGTTTTGAGGTAGCGTTTGCGTGGATGTCTGCTTTGGAGGTCTCTGTTGCTTAGGTAGATTTTTATTTAGAGCCTCCGAGTATGTTTTTGTGTATTTATGTGTTTGGTTCGCTGATGTGGTGGGACTATGTGATACTGGAATTGTGTTGTGTGAGGTTACCTTCTCCTCCTGACTGGTTACACCAGATGTCCTTCAAGGATGCATCTGCAGTCCTAACATATGGGTTGTCCTGCCTCAGGCAGCCCTTCGGTCGGCCGGATTCCAAAGTCTGGGTCTGGCCTCGGCTGATGTCGCACTTCACCCGACGTCATAGCTGCTGTTTATTGGGTATAAAGGCATCAGCCGACGCCATTTTCCCCAGTCTTTCTTGCCGCGTGGTGCCCGAAGCAGAAGCTGTTCGCAAGTGCCGGTCGGTCAGATCCAGAGATTACTACTACCGAAGACTTCTAAAAAGCTAAGTACCCCGTTGGGGACTCTTTCTTGCCTCAGCCGATGTCAGAAAAAGTAAATAATTGTTTAACTTGTGGGAAACAAATACCTCATAAGGATTTCCACTCTTACTGCCTTCCTTGCTTAGGCCCAGACCACGACGTTTCAGCTTGTCTAGCCTGTGCTTCCTTCAACCGACGGACACTTAGACGTTGGTCGGAGTTTGCAGAGGAGATTTTTGGCCCCGCTTTTGCTTACAAAATGCCGTCGGAGACTCAGACTTCACAATTAGCTAAAAAGCGTAAGGAAAAGGACCGACAGCGGTTTCGGCCGAAACCACGGTTAAGCCAACCGCGAGTGTCTCGGTTTCGGCCGAAACAGAGTCCTCGGTTCTTCCCTCGGCGGAAAGCCTGCCTCCGATAGCCGAGGCCTCACAGCATGGCTGAATCCGCTACTGAACTTACCCCTGCTGTAGTAGGCTCCCAGGATTTATCAGATACTATTCCTTTAGACATATCTACTCCTGCACGTGGAGCTGCTAGGCCCCCTGCATCTATGTCTATCAAGGCTTTTTCTAGGGCTAAAGCAGCTAAATCTTCTAAGGCCTTGCCTGCTAAAACCCCCTCACACAGGCCTACCTCCAGTTCCCAAATGCTCAGCTTGGCTGAGGATCTCATTTCTTTGATCAGTGGATCCCAACCTCACCCAGACAGGGCCTCTCAACCCCCTCCAGAGAAGAGGCCTAGAGCAGAGCCCCCGGATCCTGTTTCTACAGACTATTCCTCGGATGATTCAGACAACTCAGGTCCTCCAGAAGGCCCATATTCTCCTTATGAGGATTCTGATGCAGAAGACTCCATTCCTTCTGCCTCTCCTCCAGAGGAATTTTCTTTTGGGGAAACCTTACATGCTATGAGAGAGCATTTCCAATGGCAGGGCCAGGATTTTTCAGATTCAAGGAAAAGGCTAAGGACCTTTTTACATTTACCACAGCATAGGCCTTTAGCCATTCCTCCAGTACTCACAGTTGTTGATGATGCTTATAATGATGCCTGTACTGCCCCTGATTCAATTCCCCCGGCCCCTGCCAAGCCCGACAGATATTACAGGGTCCCGGGCACACACTTTCACTTGTATAAGGCTCCTATTGCAGATCCTGAAACCATTTCACAGGGCCCCAAAGCTGTAGCAGCTGCCTCTGCCAAAAACCCCCTCCCCTCTGAAAGAGAATCTAGAGCATTAGAGAGATGGGGTAAAAAAGTTTATACTTCTGCTACTCTTTCGGCTAGGGCCTTAAACTGTCAATTCCACATGATTCAGTATCAGGAATTTTGTTAGACCAGCTAAATAAAAAACTGTCCTCTCCTGAACCTATAGACCGTAAGTCCCTTCAGGATTTGGTACATAACACTCAGCAGGTCAGTAATCATTCCTTAAAATGCGGCTATGATGCACTGGAGGCTTCCTTTAGATCAGCTATGACTGGAAAAGTGATTAGAAGGCATGCCTGGTTAAAAGAGCAATCCTTACCAGACCATGTAAAGTCAAAGCTTCTAGATGCTCCCATGGAGAAACAAAGTTTGTTTGGTTCCCCTGCACAGCAAGTGCTAAAGAAGGTGGAAGAAAAAGCAAAATCTGTCCAAACAGTGAAGGATTTCTTACAGGTCCAGCCTCCGAGGTTTAGTAGAAACTGGCCTTCAAAGAATTGGTCCTTTCCAGATACCTCCAGAGCACAGAGAGGCAGAAATAGGCGCCCAAGAGGCAGAGGTCAATTCGGAGGTGCCTACAGGGGACGTCAGTGGCAGCCTAACAACCAGAGAAGTACTGCCACAGATCCAGCTACGACCACTCCCACAGGACAGACACAATGACTTGACTCTGATACCGCCTACCAGGGAACAACTGCAAGCACCCTTAGGCGGAAAGCTTGCCTTATTTTCCGTAAACTGGCATTACATTACAGGAGACAAATGGATTTTACAGACAAAGGCTACAGGTTTCACTTCCACACTCTACCAAAAAAGAGAGGAATGCCAAACCTACCACCAAACCAAAAAACAAATGCTCTAGCACAAATCAACCACCTACTAAGGATGAGAGCTATAGAAAAGGTACCGCCTATGGAACAAGGGCAAGGATTTTACTCCAGACTTTTCCTGGTTCCAAGAAAAGAAAACCAATGGAGACCTATTCTCGACCTGTCCGCTCTGAACACATATCTCATTGTTCCAAAATTCAAAATGCTGACCCTACAGCAACTTCTTCCCATGCTGGGCAAGGAGTCTTGGCTGGTGACTCTAGATCTCAAGGAGGCATACCTGCACGTCCCTATACGACCAGATTGCAGAAGATACCTCAGATTTCTTGCAGGATCAGAGCATTATCAATTCTCAGCATTGCCCTTTGGCTTATCTACTGCGCCCAGAGTATTCACGAAATGCCTGGCATCAGTAATTGCTCATTGCAGGCTTCAGGGAATTCAAATTTACCCATACCTGGACGACTGCCTGATACAAGCGGACAACAAGACCAAATTAACAAAAGATTTGGAAAAGGTTATACAACTACTGCAAGCCCTGGGATACACAGTCAACATGAAAAAGTCAAGGCTGGTACCATCCCAAAGGATAACATTCTTGGGTGCAGAACTGGACATAACAAAGCAAATGGCATTTCTCACAGCAGAAAAGCAAAAGCAACTACCACTCTATTTCATGGCATTAACAACGCAGAACCAGCTTACAGCAAGGAAAGTCCTGCAAGCCCTCGGATACATGGCATCCTGCATAATATTGATTCCACATGCCAGGCTACATATGAGGAAGTTGCAATGGTACCTAAGGAATTTATGGTCTCAACACAAACACAGTCTAGAAGCCCAGATTCCAATAATTCCATGCCTGAAACAAGAATTCCGGTGGTGGGCTCAGGCCTGTCAGCTGAACAGAGGTCTGCCCTTCCACAAACCTCACCCAAGCCAGACTATCACCACGGACGCCTCAGACCTAGGCTGGGGGGCACACATGGTGGACAAGTGTATACAAGGCCTATGGACACAAGACCAGCTGAACCTACATATAAATCAAAAAGAGATGCTGGCAGTGAAACAGGCACTTCAGACATTCAGACCTTTTCTTCAACAAGGTCATTTGCTGATAAGGACGGACAACACCACAGTCATGTGGTATATCAACAAACAGGGAAGCACACACTCATATCCTCTATGCCGGATGGCAATGGACCTGTGGAATGTGGCCCTGAATCACAACATTCAACTCCAGGCCAAATTTGTGCCAGGAAAAGAAAATGCACTAGCAGACACCTTAAGCAGAACTACCACGGATGCCCACGAATGGATGCTGCATCCAGACATCTTCAAAACCATTACAAAGAAATGGGGACTACCAGAAATAGACCTGTTCGCATCCCCACACAACCACCAATTGAGGAAATTCTGCACAAGGACATACCACCCACTTGCTTGGAAGGTGGACTCCCTATCCTTCAGTTGGGAAAACCTGACAGCATATGCATTCCCACCTCTTCCTTTGATGCACAAAGTGCTACTGAAGATCAAAGAAGATCACCCAAGGATCATCCTGATAGCTCCAGACTGGCCGGGGCAGCATTGGTACCCGCTACTGAGGAGTATGTCTCGGACACACGCATGGCCTCTACCTCTGGTTCCTTTACTGCTAACACAGAACAACTACAAGATCCTACATCCAAACTTGAAAACACTGCAGCTAGCTGCTTGGAATATTACATAAAGCAAAATAACCCAGACTTATCTCAGAGGGTTAAAGACATTATCCTGGAGGCTCGCAGACCCTCCACAAGGAAGACTTACTCAGCCAAATGGAAAAGATACCTCAATTGGAGTGCTAATGTATCATTAGCAAACATAGCTAACATCCTGGAATACTTAGCAGAACTTTTCCACAATGGCCTGTCTTACTCCTCCATTAAGATTCATGCATCAGCAATTTCAGCAGAATACAACATGGATCCTCCAGTCTTCTCTCATCCTCTACTCAGGCAGTTTCTGAGAGGAATTAAAAATGTAAAGCCTCCAAGGAAGCCTCCTTTGCCTACATGGGACCTTAACTTTGTGCTGGAAAAGTTAACACTTCCCCCTTTTGAACCAGCAGCAACAGCAGAATTACAGTTCTTATCTTGGAAAACTGCTTTCCGGCTTGCAATCACTTCAGCAAGAAGGGTTTCTGAATTACAGGCATTAATGGCAGTACAGCCCTTCCTTAACTTCCATCAGGATAGAGTGTCCTTGAGAACTAATCCTACTTTTATGCCAAAAGTGGTCTCCAGGGTATCATTGAACCAAGCAATCCACCTGCCAACATTCTTCCCCAACCCACAGAACAGGGGGGAAAAGACTACTACATACATTGGATGTGCACAGGCAATTGCGCTATTATCTGGACAGAACCAAGACCAACAGAAAGACTGACCAGCTTCTGGTAGCGTATGCAACAGGAATGGAAGGAAAAGCAATTTCAAAACAGACCATCTCAAAATGGATAGGAAATTGCATTAGATTTTGTTACTCATTTCATGGAAAGACAACTCCAGAAAACATCAGACCTCACTCCACAGGAGCTACAGCCACTACTACAGCTTTCCTACGAGGAGTGGCTACCAAAGACATTTTAGAAGCTGCTACTTGAAGCTCCGTGCATACATTTGCCAAGCATTATAATCTACCTTTATACTCCAGATCCCGAGCAGGTTTTGCAACTGCTGTTTTGCAAGGGATCTTAGCTACACCATAATCATCTTAGTGCCTCCACCCCCAGTTTGGCTATGGTATTCTACCCATATGTTAGGACTGCAGATGCATCCTTGAAGGACATAGTACAGTTTTGTACCTACCATAAATGTAGATGTCCGAGAGGTATGCATCTGCAGTCAGGATTACCCACCCTCCTTCCCCTCTGTGGTACTCCTAGGGTATTTGCCCATCTTGTAGCTAGCTGGGGGAATCTATTGTGTTGTATTTGTTTGTATATATGTATATACATGCTTATATTGTTTGCTCTCTACTGTTTGGAACCATTTGCATTTATCCAAATTTAGCCTTCCTAGAGGGCACCTGGCATCTGGGGCAAGAAACACTGAGGAAAATGGCGTCGGCTGATGCCTTTATACCCAATAAACAGCAGCTATGACGTCGGGTGAAGTGCGACATCAGCCGAGGCCAGACCCAGACTTTGGAATCCGGCCGATCGAAGGGCTGCCTGAGGCAGGACAACCCATATGTTAGGACTGCAGATGCATACCTATCGGACATCTATATTTGTGGTAGGTACAAAACTGTACTTTTTGAGATGAGAGAGCTCAGCTTCCAGTTTGGCTAAATAGTTGCATCTCTCACATATATTTGAACCTGTTTGGAGGAGGAGAGGGTTGTCCATGTACATGAGACAGTTGTAACATTGCCTCAAAATTCCCAGATTCACCAGGTGGACTGGAGAGGAAACCATTGACTGACCTTTGGACATGCTAGAGTAATATAGGGAAACTGAATTTAAGACGGACCAGTAGAGGACAGGGTAATCGTAGAGAGTATAAGAGTAAGTAGTGCTTATGGTTTAATAGTGCTAACTTGTAGGATTACTTAATTGGACCAGTGAAGGGCCTTAGAATGAGAATATGGTGTTTAAATTGAGAGAGAGAGCAGTTCTAAGGGAAAAAGTGAAGAGCAGACTTTGTGGAGCCAGGAATAGTTTAAACCCAATTGTACCATGACCCCCCATTAATATTCCAAAACGTGCACGCCGATTGGCCAGCGTGCACATTGTAAATAGACTTATACTAATGGGAAAAGGTCCGGTTGCCCGGACTTTTTCCATTAGTACGTCTCTTTTAAAACACTGTCTCGCTATGTTAAAAGAGTTTAACATAGGGACACAGGTTTAAAAAAAGCAACGGAGATCTCCGTTGCTTTTTTTAAAGCTCTCGCGCTATGTTAAACTCCTTTAACATAGCGACACAGTAAGTAAAAGCAACGGAGATCTTGCTTTCTCCGTTGCTTTTAACCTTCTCGCTATGTTAAATGGGTTTAACATAGCGAGACAGTTTTAAAATAAGCAACGGAGATCTCTGTTGCTTATTTTAAAGCTGTCTCGCTATGTTAAACCCATTTAACATAGCGATACAGTAAAAGCAACAGAGATCTTGCTTTCTCGTTGCTTTTGGCCACAGCTCTGATGTACTGCGTAGGCATGCGCAGTACATCAGAACTGCTGCAGATACCAGACAGCTGCGGAAGGGCAGCAAAGAGGCGCATTATACAATGCCATTATTTAAGAAAAGTAATTATTTCTTTTCTTAAATAATGTCATAGTATAATAGCAGTAACCCACTTCTGGGTGTGGGTAATGCGGGATTTACCCACGGTTGTCTTTGTTTGGTCCCTCGGTCTTCGCCCTCGGGACCAAACCACGCCAACCCTGGGTAAATCTCGCATTACCCACACCCAGGCGTGGGTTATTGCTATATTAGGCAGCACTGCCAGCTGTTGCGCTATGCACAAAAATGTGCAAAATCGCGCAAAAGAGGGTTTTAAGAGAGGAAGATGAAGGAGTTTGGAATTGACACAAAATGGCCAATAAAACTACAGTTTCAAGTCAATAACCACTCTCACAGGGGCAGGCAGACTGCTCAATATTTTTCACTGCCACTGATGAACAGAGAGACTTCGCTTTAGCCCAAGGAAAAAATGGCCTCCAAGAAACTTACAAACAGTTCAAGAACAGCAAGCCTGTTACTGAACTTTTTTAACTCTCAGAAAAGTGGGGAAAAAAGCAAGATTTTTTTGTTTTTTTCAGAGATAGCAGAGGTTCACAAGTATCAACAAGTTATAACAGTGCAATAAATGACCCCACACAAGAGTGCTAGGCCAAAGACAGATAAAATGCAAGTTTTGAGAAAAAAACGATTTTAAAAATAAGTGCAAACAGGAAATTCAGTCAACAGCTCTGGGTTGTGCTCTAAATACAGTTACTAATGCGGTGTTCCTAGCATTGCAACACTTTCACGACTCTCTACCTCAAGAGACAATTGCGGTACAGGCAGAAACAACATGTTGGTAGTCTGGTACATCAACAAGCAAGGGGGAACCAGATCTTACCCCTTATGCCGAGAGGCCCTGAGAATTTGGCAGTGGGCTGGATCCACCGGGCGCTTCCTGATAGCAATGCACATCCTGGGGTCATCCAACGTGATAGTGGACAAATTGAGCAGAGCCATTCTATTGCCTCACAAGTGGTCCCTCAAAGAACGAGTGGTGGAAGGGATATTCCGCAAATGGGGCCAGCCTTACTGCGACCTTTTTGCATCCCCAATGAATGCCAAATGCCAAAGCTACTTTGCCCTATATCTTCCACCGGGGGACATCCCAAGGGACGCACTCATACACGATTGGCCCTCGGGTCTCCTATATGCCTTTCCTCCATCCCCGCTGATCCCCAAATTTTTACAGAAAGCCAAAAGCCTGGGAAGGACTGTTATTCTGATAGCCCCGTTTTAGCCTCGGCAGATACGGTTCCCTTTCCTTCGACAATACCAAGTGGAAGATCCTTGGGTTCTGGACCCAATGCCAGACCTTCTGACTCATTCGTCGGGAGTTATTCACCCCTCTCTTGCATCCCTCAAACTGACAGCTTGGCTGCTCCACTTCCCAACCTAGCCAGGTCTCATGATTTGTCTCCCGCGGTTCAACATATTCTGGTTTCCTCACATAAAGTCTCCACCAGGAAACTATATAACAGTAAATGGAAACAATTTGGTCATTGGGCTTCTCAACATGGTATTGATCCCTTTATTGCCCGTATTCGTAGCATTCTGGAATTTTTGACTTCACTTTTCCACGGTGGATCGGCAGCCGCTACTATAAGGGTTCAATTGGCTGCCATATCTAACTTCCATGTGGGGTTCAGAGGTTCTAACATTATGTCCCACAGATTATGTAAAGCCTTTTTGAAAGGGACTCATCACCTTCGACCCCCTATCAGACATCCGATTACTCCCTGGAATCTAAATTTGATGCTGTCTCAACTCATGCTTCTCGCTTTTGAGCCTGCATCTTCTTGTCCGTTGAAGTTCCTTTCTTGGAAGACAATTTTCTTAGTGGCCATTACTTCGCCGCGTAGAGTTTCTGAACTTCAAGCACTCTGTTAGGCCCCCATATTTGGTCTTTCACCCCCAACAGGGTGTCTCTAAGAACAAATCCATCCTTTCTCTCGAAGGTGTGTTGTGAAGCAAACTTGAACCAGTCCATTGAACTTCCCACTTTTTTCAGGCATCATGCCAGTAAATTGGAATACGTTTTGCATAAGCTTGATGTTCACAGACAATTGAAATTTTATATGGACATAACAAAAGGATTCAGAAAAGCAGATCAACTGTTTGTTTCCCATGCAGACAATAAGAAGGGCCTTTCGGTATCCAAAGTTACATTGTCCAAATGGCTTTCTGATTGTATAGAGTTGGCATATTCTTCATCCCATCAACCTTTAGAACGTGAAATGAAAGCTCATTCTACCAGGGCTGTTACTACGTCCTTAGCTCACGCAGCTCATTTACCTTTGGACACCATTTGTGTAGCTGCTACTTGGTCCAAACCTCATACATTTATTACTCATTACAAAGTGGACAGGGCTTCCTTTGATTCCACCGTTCTCAGGAATGTACTCTCGTGAGCCGCCCAGGATTAGGGTGCTTGGGACGCTACCCACGTGTAAGAACAAACGGCGAGATTGAACAACTTCATATAAAGAAGTTATATTCTTACCATAATGTTCCATGTGAGTTGTTCATCTTGCCTTTGTTCTTACACTCCCTCCCACCTTCCCCCTCCATGTTCTGGAAGAACGGGTATGGCTGGTGGTCTGTTTGATCTTACTAGTATCGTCTTGTCAGCCAGGTTATCTTTTAACTAATTGTAAATAGTTACTTTGTTATATTGGGTTGCTTAGTTGCATTTCTTGCTGGTTTCAGCAAACTAGGTCTGGGGTTTGGCAGCAGAGCATCATGGGATAGGGACTGTGTCTTGAGCTTCTAAGAGATCTGGAGCTTGGAAAGTGGCCGACTCGGAGCAAATGGATCGGCTCCGAACCCACGTGTAAGAACAAAGGTGAGATGAACAACTCACATGGAACATTATGGTAAGAACATAACTTCTTTTTAAAGCTCGAGCTGCTTGACAGTTTGGGTGTGTGGAAGGTGCCCTGAAGCTTTGGAAGCTGGCCATCTGCTCTGTCCTTGGCAGGATATAACCCATGTACCTAAGGCTTGTGCAGCAGTGATCATTTGAACGTCTACTGTTAGTGCAAGTTCAACTTACACAACTGTACTTCTTTTGCTTATATTCATTTATTTGTATTTAATTGGAGTAGAGCACTGATTTTGAACCTTTTTTCAGATTCGGACCGAGTACAAATTCAAACATATTTAAAGTCACACAACAGTAATTAAAATAGTAGAAAAACAGCATCAGAACAGTGAAAAGTAACATTAAATGTTTGAATTACAGTATATACAAGGTAGACAGCCTAGGAAAGGTTTACAAGTAGTCTAATTCACCATTATAATGATGGTGTGCCTGAGAACAAGAGCAGGTATCTTGTCATGAGAAAATCCATGTTGTGTATTGAGCACTTCCTTTTTGATATTTCTGATATGTACCTGGAAGAGTAATAGGAGAAGAAACTACTGGTTCTATTTGCTTTTTTAGGAGGGGAGGCAAAAATGGTAGAATTCTTGGAAGTGTGTTAAAGTTTGTTGGAATAATAGCGGTTTGGCTGAGTACAGGACTACAAGAAGTACAAATGTGGATTTATATTATCTTGGACGTGATTGCATTTAGCAGTTTCAGATGTTTTGCCAGTTTTTAGAGACATAAGATCTGTCTCACTATTTACAGGCAGTTAGACCGTGATTACCAAAGTTTGCTGGGCAGCAGTGAAAAGTTATAGTCACAGCAAGCAAGTTTGTACTGAGTACTGAATGATAAAGCAATTCGATGGAGTGATCCAAGTCTGACCTGAGTGTGACAGATTGAGAGCCTGCCTTTTGATAAAAGGAACTGGATATAATTTAAGTAGTTGGTAAAGAGGAAGATCCAAGAGCTGTTCTGTTCTCTGCTTGATAGGAAATTATTTGACTTTTGTTAAAACTTAACAGTGCTGTGTTGGTGCAGAGCAAGAGGTATGAACCAGTATGCTTGTTGCAAGTTTTTCTGCATGGAACACTTTTTTTTTTGGCAGACAGCTGCAATAAGGAGGAGACCATGTACTTAACTGTACCTGTAAAAGACCTTTCCCAACTGCTCCTGCATATTTTGGTGTCTTGACATGAGAAGTTATTCTGTCTCAGGAAAATAATTTTTATGTGAGTGATTAATGTTCAGCATTTCATTGAGCCATATCCGGAGACTACCTGTATGTGCTATTGGCTCTTGATAGTATAGGTAGAATTGATTTGGATTTCCCAGTCTTTGTGTTTGGGGGGGGCTTTTGGTGGATCCCTAATAACACAGGCCTTTCTTTTTACTTTAGTTGTTTGTAGTTGAAGATAAGATGCATATGATTTAGTCAGGTGACAAGGTGGGCAAAATGCATGTGATTTTGTAAGGTGACAAGGTGGGCAAGACTATTTTTTTTTTAAATTGTTGCAGCCATCCACATATAAGGTTATTGGAAGGTCCATCATATCATCCACATGTAAGGTTATTGGAAGCTTCATCAGAAGTCTGTTAATGAATGCATGGGAAAGTAGTGGTGGAGTGTGGACAGGAAGACTACCGAACCCCTGAAAAAATCTGTTAATTAGGAGGTTGTGGTCTAAGAAGTAGGGTAATGCTATAATCTGGATGTTTCCTTTAGGCAAAAGTTTTTAATCCAGGGTGTTGATTTCTCACTAATGCATGTGGCTTAGAAGGTATTGAATAGTAGATGGGGATCAACTACGTCACATGCCTTTGATGAGGCCCACAAGTACATTACTATTTAAACTACCTTTTTCCATATTAATTAGTTGCCATCATAGTCTAGATGGCAGTCATGGTGCTTTTAACGTTCCATAAACCATTCTGATGATGAGAGGACATGGTATTACTAGATATGATTGGACAGCCGAGAATTGGCTAGGCTCGCTAACATTTTTCCTTAAGGTTAAAAGTACTTAGAGTGGGTAGAAGTTTGAGGAGATGGAAGGCTATTGCATTTTTTGACAGGGGCTTTACTGTTCTATACTTCAAGTGGAAGTTACAATATATCTTGAAGGATACATTGAAAATGTGGAGATGGGGCTCTCAAAGGTCACTTTTACAAAGGGAGAGAAACTAGGGTTGCAGTTGGCCTTTTCCAAGAAGTCTGTCATAAGGGATTTGGTGTAAGGGTTTTCATTTTTATCTCTAAGGAAAATAAAATATGTGCTGAATGTAGGACATGGAATGTGGTTATCATGGACCCATCTCTGAGAGAGATGAGGGAGTTTCTGTTAAAAATAGGTAAATTAGAAAGTTACTCTAAAAAGTTATTGCAAGACAAGTGGTGGTCGTTTTTTTTTTTTGTTGTGGTGTGCTGGAACAAGATTTACTTGCCTCCAGATTTTTTTTTTTTTTAATTTTGAGAGATTGAGTTTATGGTGTGTAGTGGCTGTGGTTTTGTGCCACCTTAAAGTGGGTTTGGCAGTGTTTTGTAGAACTTTTTCTGCTCAGAAGGGAGCTTGGATTGCTTCCAGTGGGATTAGGTATAATCCCCAAGTTTAAATAAAGTTAACAGCTCAAATTACCAGATAATAAAATGTTTTTTTTAGCCTAATTATTAATGAAAAGTCATTTTTTAATAGAGCAGATATTTGGTTGTTGGCAGCTAATTCTGGACTTTTAACAGTGGAGTATTGAAGACCAGTCAGGTTATTTGTGTAAGCTGCGGTTTCTTTTTCAGGATTTTGGTCAGAATGAAACTTTTGTGGGTGGTTGTATTTTGAGAGTAGAAAATGAGGCTAAAGGAAAGTGGGACAGTGGTCACTTAAGCTTTGGAAGGAAATGCTTGTAGTGAGGTTAGTGATAGGTATTACTTATGACAAGGCGTCGAATGAAGCATTTACCTGACCTAAGGTTTCGATGACTGCTTTCATCAACTGTTTTTGTAGGCTAAGGTCTACTGTGATTTCATTAGTCCTGTTTTTGTAAGGACAGAACATTTATATTGTACACCAAGGATTATTAGAGGCTTTGAGGACAGGATTGCATTATTGTTTTCAATATATCAAAATTGTTGTACTGGATTGAGAGGGAGGTATTCAACTGCAGTGTCAAGTTTCTATTTTTATTTGTGGTAGTGGATAGCATTGCATAGTTTGGTTTATGATACTTTATCCTCCATATGCTGTGCAAAAGTGTAAACTGCTGATTTGATGGGTTTTTTTCAGGACTCGCAGGTCATCCTTTAGTTCCAGAGAAGATAAAGACAAGTCTCCAGTTCATCTAATGAAGAAGTTACAGAAGAAAATAAGACAGTTTGAAGAACAGTTTGAGAAGTACAATAACTGCAAGGTTAATTCATTAAATATGATGGAACTAGTCAAGACTAACAAAAAGTGTATCTGTATTTAAGATGGTCACTTTCAGCACTGCATTTAAAGTTGCTTGCGATAAGCATTTTCACTAGTAAAAAGTATCTGCTACCTGTGTGCTTTAATGGATGATAGATATCTGATTTGTTATATTTCAGCAGTTTATTTTTTATATATATTCATTTGTTTTGTATGTGTACAGTTAATGCTGTTCATTAGTTTTTGTTGTTTTTTTTTTTTGTTTTGTTTTGTTGTTTATCTCCTGTAGAAGCCTCATGTTGATATTTTAAAGCTAGGATGTGAAGACTCCATTTTCTCGAGCATGTTTTTATGCAGGAGAGTGCATGTCCTCCTTGTCAGTCCTGTGTCTGTGGGATTTTGCTTCCACATAAAGGCATCCCATGAGACAAAAAGACTTCTAAAGTGCTTGTAGGTATACTTGCCGTGACTGTGTATGCATTTGCCCTGTGATGAATTTGTTCCGTGTCCTGTGACCATTGTTCATAGATTAGGACTGGGCTAACTGTCTTTGTAGGACATTTTAAGCCTAGCCAATTACCCCATGTGAGAATCAAACCCTGCACCTTGTGTTTGTAAAGGAAACACCTTAACCATTATGCCAACCTCCCACCCTCTTTTGTGGGATGGGCTCTGGCTGCCCTATGATTCTGAATAAAGTGAAGTATGAATGAATCGTATTTTGAGCACTTCTATAGTGGTTCCAGGCATTGGGTATTCTTTTCTGAGAGCATGACAATTTGTGAGTTTTATATCTAATTGAATTCTTTGTCATAGAATCTTTTTCTTAGACTTCCATTTTTTCAGCAGCATTCAATGAGTAACTCACATTACTGGAGGTTGATTGACTTCAAAATTAGCATATCTAGAGGCATTGAGAGGGCTTGCCTATTGAAATGTAGGGGTTCAAAATGCTGAGTGCTGACAAACCAAAAAAAAAAAAAAAAAACAGAAGAGAAGAACGAATGTCAAAAATCGTTCTTCTCCTTTAAACATCTTTTTGGGGAAAAAGCACCCCCCTCCCCCAATTTATATATACCAACTCCAAGAACACTCTACCTAGGATAAAAGGTGATATTTCGAGAAATGGCATCTCAGACTTGGTATATGAGAGCCCATTCTTTCATCCGTTCAGTCTCTGTGTTTCGAGACTTGTTCATGCAGTTCCTGACATTTCAAATGGTTATCCATTGGGGGGGTTGGAAGTAGCTGATAATTTCCCCTTACCCCTGAGATTGAGACACTCAAGAGTTTGTATATATGTGTGGTGTGCTTGCCCCTTTGCTGACATTTTTTTTTTTGTTTTTTACTTTCACTGATTACAGTTTTTGATGTTTTTTTTATGGTTAAGAGTTGACAAGTTTTCCATCAGTGCTGTTGCGTAGTATCTAGATGTTGGTAAGTTTGTCAGGTACCAAACCTTTGCTCAGTGGCTGTCTGCATTGCCTCAGTTTTATGTAAAATATGCATAAGTGCTGCTGAAATGTTATACTGCTCACTAGTTGTGTGTTTAAAATTGAAGTTATTTTTAGCTTCAGAGTGCATGTAGAATTGAGCAAGGTATATAAGGGGGCCTTAAACAGTCATCTAAAGCACAACCTGAGACAAGGGGGGACGTCGGGTACACAGGATCAGCAGGTCTGGTACTTCCACACAGTTAGTCTGACATAAGCATTTCCCTGATGATTGATCAGTGGTTTGGCCTGCATCCTGTACCGAGTGCCAGTACAGTGTTTTACCTTTGGCACACAGCCCTGCCCCACTGTTTTTGGTGTGCAAATGTCTGGTAGATGAAATAGGTACAGTTCCACACCATTTCCATGCATAAACATCACTAAGGGTTGCAGAGGACTAGGGAGCATGTTTTCTCCATTGCCAGGGTGCAGCCATCTGGTCTTGTCTAGGTGATTTATCTACTAAGAACCTTTTCCCAAAATTGACAATTTCCTTGTCTCCTGCACTTGCTAAGACTTTTAAAGTCCAGCCATTAGGACTTTACCCAGCATTCTCAGCCCTGTCTCTCATTACAGCATAGAGAAAATGCTGTATGGTGAACACAAAGTATAATCATGTGAATTGTAACATTTGCATTTCACTTGCAATTGTTGCCATTTCTGCTAATTGCTACTGTACAGTTTGTGTCACATACTGTTTTGCTTTCAGTTTTGTGTTACATATGTACAACTTACAAGACCCCCTGATGTTCATCGTGTTTCACTGTTGCAGTCATTACTCTGGGGTTATCCTGCTGGCAGACTACCCGCAGTCGGCCAGAATTCCGAAGTCTAGGTCTGGCGTCGGTTGCTGTCGCCTCTTCCCTGACGTCAGTGTGCCAGGGGTATAAAAGATGCAGCCGACGCCATTTTCTTCAGTCTTTCTTGCTGCGCGGTGCCCAAAGCAAAAGCATTTCGCAAGTGCCGGTTGGCCGACTCCTGAGATTTTCACAGACTAATTTCAGATCTGAAGTAAAGCTAAGTATCCCATTTGGGAAATTTTTTTTTTTGCTTCAGACTGATGTCAGAAAACGTTAACAATTGTATTTCTTGTGGGAAGCAAATGCCTCATAAGGAGTATCATTCTTACTGTATTCCTCGCCTAGGCCCTGATCATAACGTTGCTAGCTGTCGGTTTTGTGCTAGATTCAACAAACGCACTATTAAGCGTCAGTTTGATTATGCTTATCATTACTTTGGCCGAAAATTCAATTACATATTGTCGTAAGAACAGCCGACGACTGGAGTTTCTAAAAAAACGCAAGGAAAAAGAGGATGACAGGCATCCAAGATCCAAAACCGACGACGAGGCTTCTGCTAAGCCAGTTGCCGGTTCGCCGGTTCTCTGTGAGGCGCTTTTGCAGCCCCTGACACCTGCTACCTCAGAGCCACAGGCCGCTGACGACTCCCACGTGGAGCCAGCAAGGCCTCTGGATACTCAAGGTATTGGACCCTCGGAAATCATTCCCTCAGATGGGTCCGGAGCCGCTGAGCAGGCATCAGCTTTTGAGGGTGTTTTCAGACCTACACAGCTATATGTAAAGCCTACTTCAGCTTCAAAAGCAAAGACTACAGCAGCTTTAAAGACAAAGAAACAAGTACAGCATTCTCCAGGACAGACTTCCATGCCTAAGAAACAGATGCTCAAAATGGCTGAAGACCTTATTACCTTGATCAGGGGTTCCCATCCCCCTCCTGACAAGAGGCCTAGGAAAGAGACAGACTCTGACTCTTCAGATCAGGTTTCCATTTCCTCTGACTCCTCTTCTGTACAGGAATACTCTCATCCTCCCTATGAGGATTCTGATGCTGAAGAATCCGTTCCTTCAGCTTCTCCTCCTGAGGATTATTTTTTTGGGGAAACCCTGCATACCATGAGGGAGAACTTCCACTGGGAGAGCCAAGATTACTCAGAATCAAAGAAAAGGCTTAGAGATTTTCTTTTACTTCCTCAGCACAGGCCTCTTGCTATTCCCCCTGTGCTAGACATTGTAGATGATGTATTTTCAGAGTCTGGCCTTTCTCCAGACTTCTTACCTCCAGCTCCTGTTAAACCAGATAGATACTACAGGGTTCCTGATTCACATAAATTTCTTTGTAAAAACCCTTTTGCTGACCCAGAAACTATTTCTCAGGGTCCCAAGGGGGTTAAGGCCGCTACTGCAAAAAACCCTGTCCCTTCTGACAGGGATTCAAGGGCACTAGACAGATGGGGGAAAAAGGTTTACACTTCTGCTACTTTGGCTGTGAGGGCTTAAAATTGTCAATTTCATATGATTAAATAACAGCAATACTGAATGTCACTGTTAAAACAGAAAATGTTGACTAATAATGATTGTACAGAAAATAAGGAAATACAGGATTTATTGCATGCAACTGAACAAGTGGGAAAGCATGCATTGCAGTGTGGTTTTGATTCTCTGGAGGCCTCCTGCAGGGCCGCAGTTACGGGTTCTGTCATTAGGAGGCATGCTTGGTTAAAGGAACAAAATCTGCCTGATCATGTTAAAGCAAAATCATTAGATGCTGCATTACATCATGATACTTTATTTGGTGTTAAAGCAGAGGAGGTTTTGAAGAAAATGGAGGACAAAGCAAAATTTATGCAAACAGTAAAGGATTTCTTACAGGTTCACTGGCCTACAAAGAATTGGTCCTTTCCAGTTTCGGACAGGCCACAAAGAGGCAGATACAGACGTCCCAGAGGCAGATCGCAGCCCCATGGCTCATACAGGCCTAAACAGTGGGGCGCTTCTACCTCCAAAAGTGGAGAAGACAAAACACAGCCATACAGGAAACAGTCCCAATGACTTGCCTCTGCCAGCACCATGCACTTATCTTCTTGCAGCCCCCTTAGGGGGAAAACTAGCACTTTTCTCTCAAAATTGGCACATGATCACCCAGGCCAAATGGGTATTGAATATAGTGTCCCAGGGTTACAGGTTCCACTTTCACACCCTGCCAAAGGCAAAAGGTATGCCAAACCTGCCACACAATCAATGGGCAGCGGCACAAAAACAAGTTTCGTCCCTTATGCAAATGAGGGCCATTCAGCAAGTACCACAGCAAGAGCAGGGACAAGGATTTTGCTCAAGACTTTTCTTGGTCCCCAGAAAGGACAAAGCCTGGAGACCAATACTGGACCTGTCTTTTCTAAACACCTTTCTGGACGTTCCAAAATTCTGAATGTTAACTCTGCAGCAGCTTCTGCCCATGCTCGGCAAGAAGGCTTGGCTTGTAACTTTGGACCTAAAAGAGGCATACCTGCATATACCAATAAGACAATCTTGTAGAAGATACATCAGATTCATAGCTGGCTCAATGCACTACCAGTTCTCTGCACTGCCCTTTGGCTTCTCTACTGTGCCCAGGGTCTTCACAGAATGCCTGGCACCAGTAATTGCATTTTGCAGACAGAGGAATTCAAATTTATCCTTACTTGGACCCGACTGCCTTATACAAGCAGAGAACAAGGGCACTCTACTAAAGCATCTGGCGTTCGTAAAAAGATTATTAATTTGCCTAGGGTACACAGTAAATGAAAAGAAATCAAAACTAGTACCCTCTCAAGAGATAATATTCCTGGGTGCAAGCTTAAATACAACTGCCCAGATGGCTTATCTCACGCCAGACAAACAAAGGCAACTAACTTCTTACTTCAAAATGTTGGCAACAAAGACCCAATTATCTGCAAGACAAATTCTGCAGGCTTGGGGCTTCATGGCATCCTGCATTCTACTAATTCCATATGCCAGACTGCATATGAGCAAACTTCAGTGGTACCTAAAAAGTGTCTGGACTCAACATTGTCAAAGCCTTGGAAGCATTAATTACCCTCATTCCTTACCTATACTTCTCTGTCTTATACAACCTATGTGGTGTATTTGCTTGTAGATGAAGAAAATGTTTATTTTACTGCATGCATAATTATTGGCTTAATATTTTTAGCCTACCATTTTGGGGGCACCTGACATCTAGTGCAAGAAAAACTGAAGAAAATGGCGTCTGCTGCATCTTTTATACCCGTGGCACACTGACGTCAGGGAAGAGGCGACAGCAACAGACGCCGGACCTAGACTTTGCAATTCTGGCTGACTGTGGGTAGCCTGCCAGCAGGATAACCCAAGAGTAATGACTGCAATCCAAATCCCATCAGGCTACGCGCTCGAGAGACTTGAACCTCAGCACTGAAATAAATAGGACATGCTGGAGGGACAGATTCATAACCCAGAGGCTCCCTTCACTCTGGAATAAAATCCCAGTCCAGGTTAGGCAGAGGCCCTCATTGACTCTCTTCAAGAGGAATCTTGATGAGTGGATGGGGGATCGTAGGTTTACCCCGGGTATCACTTCTGTGTCAATGTTAGACAGAGGCACAGTATACTAACCTCGAAAAAGGGCATAGCGAAATTAATTTAAAATGGGTGGCGAAAGCCAAACACACTCTGGCTAGGCTTATAAATGCCATAGGGTAGGTAACCTAGTATGAACCTATAAAGAGTGAATACACTCGAACATCTACATTTATGGTAGGTACACAACTGTACTTTTTTTTCCTTCTCCTTTATGAATTATTTCACCTGGGCAGTACTTGCAAATGGACGTTTACTGTCAGTTACCACCCCAGTAAATCCGTTTAACATAAAATTAGATTTACTCCTTCATAGAAAAGAAAATAATTACACCTTGTCATCTTGGGGCAATGGCTCGTGTCTTTTATAGTGGTAAAAGCTGGTTAGGCTGCAGCTTTTAAGCAGCAAGCAGTCCTCTCTACACTGGCTGGCCACAATCACAGACTGTAATGTGTCAGTAGGATGAAAAGCTTAAAAGTGAAAGCTACTGCTGTGGACAGAAGAGTAGAGTGATTCATGTTTTACAGTTCTACTTTAAGGGAAAAAAAGTTATTCTTCTAATACTTAATAGTTCTGATGATGTCCTCTTCATTCTTCCTGAGCGTATAGCTTACGGATATGACATTGCTGCATCTCACAGACTTCAGATTCAACTTTCAAGCTCCTCCCTTTACCCATAGTTCCCTAATCAATCCCCAGTAGCCCAGATCGTTTTGCTTCTGTCTTGCATGGATGTGGATCCACACTCGTTTTTGGATGGTGTAGTAAGTGGGTTTGACTGTTAAAACTTCTAACTTTTTCTAGTTAACTATTCACTTCATAGTTCCTCCCTCTCAGTAGTTCGAATTACTGTATTAAACTGTGTACCTGCAAGGTAACTTTCACGTACGTGTGTGTGTATATAAATATATATATATATATATATATATATATATATATATATATGTGTGTGTGTGTGCATATATATATATATATATATATATATATATATATATATATATATATATATGTGTGTGTGTATATATATATCTATATATATATATGTGTGTGTGTATATATATATATATATATATATATATGTGTGTGTGTGTATATATATATCTATACATATATATGTGTGTGTGTATATATATATATATATATATATATATATATATATGTGTGTGTGTGGGTGTGTATATATATATATATATATATATATATATCTATATCTATACATATGTGTGTGTGGGTGTGTATATATATATATATATATATATATATATATATGTGTGTGTGTGTGTATATATATATATATATATATATATATATGTGTGTGTATATATATATATATATATATATATATATATATATATATATATATATGTGTGTGTGGGTGTGTATATATATATATATATATATATATATATATATATATATATATATATATATATATATATATATATATGTGTATGTGTATATATATATATATATATATATATTTGTGTGTGTGTGTGTGTGTATATATATATATATATATATATATATATATATATATATATATACACAGAAACAGATGCTTGGTGCCAGAGCCATGGGCTCAAGCTCAGTGCCAAGAAATGTATTGTTATCCCCTTTGGGAAAAAACATGTATCCATGAATTACCATATAGGTGGCAGTACACTAAACACAGAAAGTGTGATAAGAGACTTAGGGACACAGGTGGACAGTGGTCTCGCCTTCGATAACCACATCGCCACAACAGTCAGGAAATCCTTCTATGTGGCACACCTCATCACGAAGGGCTTTTCATCCAGAAAAAAGGAGGTCATTGTCTCACTGTACTCATCCCTCATTAGACCCATTATAGAATACAATGCCCTATTTGGTATGTACCTCTCAAGACATCTGCAACAACTGGAAAGGCCTCAGAAATACCTCACTAAAAGAATCACAGGCCTAAAGCAGATGCCCTATGCTGACCGCCTTAAAAAACTCCAGCTATACTCTGTCGCATATCGTCTACTCAGAGGCGATCTCTGCTTAACATACAAGGGCATGTCAAACCCAGAGCTGTTGGACATGCTACACTTAAAGAAATCCCAATCCCTCAGAGCTACATGCTCCAGGGATCTAAACCTTGTCATCACAATAATGCAAAACAAAAAGGTTTGGGGAGGGGAAATTAAAAGGTTTTCCCTTGGGGCCCAAAAAAAGGAAACCCTCCCAGACCCCCTGGAAAATAAAAAATTACATCAGTCTTTCTTGCTGTGCGGTGCCCGAAAGCAGAAGCAGTTCGCAAGTGCCGGTTGGCCGACTCCTGAAATTTTCATCTTTGAGTTTCAGAACCGAAGTATTAAACTAAAGGTAAGTACCCCATTATGAAAACTTTTTCTTGCTTTAAACCGATGTCAGTAAAAGTCAATAATTGTATTTCTTGTGGAAAGCAAATACCTCATAAAGATTTTCATTCGTACTGTATTCCTTGCCTAGGCCCTGACCATGACGTACCTTGCTGTCGGTTTGTGCCTTATTTAAACAGCGAACTATTTATTGGTGTATTTACGCTCCCAAATATTTTGGTACTCTGTTCAACTATCCAGATATGGCTTTGGTAAGCCACCTGACTACCGACATTTTGAAAAAATTCAAAGATAAATACAGAGACAGGCCGCCTATGTCCAAAGCTGCCGACGACGCTTCTCCTAAGCTAGTCTCCAGTTCACCGGTACTCAGCCCCTGATTCCCACTACTTCACATTCACAGGCCTCTACTGAGACCCATTCGGAGTCTGGTATATGCAGCGAGATGCTTCAGCTGTGAAACCTGCGGATGTCTCTACCTTGGATGGGTCCAGAGCTGCTGTGCAGGCACCGGCTTCCGAAGGTGTATTCAGGCCCTACTAACTTGCATATTAAACCAGCGCCATCTTCTTCTTCAAGGCCTAAAACTCGATCCATGTCTAGAAAACTGACGCCCAGACCGCATGGTCAGGCCTCCATGCGTAAAAAACAAATGGTAAGAATGGCTGAAGACCTTATTACTTTAATCAGGGGAAGCCAACAATCTTCCCCCTCTAAGAGACCTAGGACTGAATTTGCTTATTCTTCTGATCAGGATTCTGAAATTTCTGTTTCCTCTGATGACCAGGATTTACCCTTATCTACCTATGAGGATTGTGATGTAGGTGACTCTGTTCCCTCTGCTTCCCCTCCAGAGGATTTCTCTTTTGGTGAAACTTTGCATACTGTTAGGGAGCATTTCCTCTGGGAAAGCTAGGACTACTCTGATTCTCAAAAGAGGCTTAGGGATTTTTTACACCTGCCCCAACACAGGCCTTTAGCTATCCCTCCTGTACTGGACATTGTTGATACCTTTTCGGAGTCTAGCTTGGCCCCTGACTCCTTACCTCCTGCTCCCAGAAAACCAGATAGATATTACAGGGTTCCTGACTCTCACAAGTTCCTCTTTAAAAATCCTGCTGCGAATCCTGAGACCATTTCACAGGGACCCAAGGGCATTAAAGCTACTACTGCAAAAAATCCTACCCCCCTCTGATAGAGATTCAAGGGCTCTAGATAGATGAGGTAAGAAGGTATACACTTCTGCAACCTTGGCCATTAGGGCCTTAAACTGACAGTTTCATATGTTAAAGTATCAGCAGCATCTTATACTGTATTACTTAAACAGAAAATGATGTTGATTCCTGACTATGCTGAAAATAAGGATTTACAGGATTTAATGCATTCTGCTGAACAAGTTGGAAAACATACTTTGCAGTGTGGTTTTGATTCACTAGAGGCATCTTGCAGGGCTGCTGTCACTGGGTCTGTACTTAGAAGGCATGTTTGGCTTAAGGAGAAATCTTTACCAGATCAAGTTAAAGCTAAATTGCTGGATGCTCCCTTAAACCAGGACCGCCTGTTTGGCAACAAAGCAGAAGTACTTAAAAAGATGGAGGAAAAAGCTTAATCTATGCAAACTGTTAAAGATTTCCTGCAAATACAGCCTCCAAGATTTAGTAGGCATTGGCCCTGTAAGAATTGGTCCTTTCCTGCCTCTTCCATGCCTTCTCAGTCCAAACCCAGAACCAGCAGAACACTCAAGCTTCAGTCCCAAGGTACGCACAGGACTAAGCAGTGGGGGGCTCCCACTTCCAAAGCAGGGAGTAGTAAGACTCCCCCTTATGGTAAACTGTGTCAATGACTTAACTTTGAAACTTCCAAGCCCTTCTCAACTGACTGCTCCTTTAGGGGGGAAAGATTGCTCTGTAGGCAAAAAACTGGGAACTTGTTACCCAGGACAAATGGGTTTTAAATATAGTTTCCCAATGATACAGATTCCACTTCCATACTTTACCATCCCCAAACAGTTGGCCAGATCTACCTTACCTAAATCAGTGGGCAGAGGCTCAAAAGCAACTTCTCTCAAGTATAAGGGCTATTCAAACTGTCCCAGAAGAGGAAAGGGGGCAAGGTTTCTACTCAAGACTTTTCCTGGTGCCCAGAAAAGACAACTCCTGACGTCCTATCCTGGATCTTTCTTTCCTAAACACTTTTTTGGTGAACCCAAAATTCAAGATGCTAACTCTTCACCAGTTGCTTCCTATGCTAGGCAAGGATACCTGGTTGGCAACACTGGACTTAAAGGAAGCCTACCTGCACATCCCAATTAGGGAATCTTGCAGAAGATACCTACGCTTCAAAGCAGGTTTCATGCACTATCAGTTTTCTGCACTGCCCTTTGGCTTATCTACTGCACCCAGGGTATTCACAAAGTGCCTAGCTCCGGTCATTGCATTTTGCAGGCAAAGAAATATTCAAATATACTCATACCTGGACGATTGTCTAATTCAGGCAGAAAGCCAGGACATACTATTGAATCATCTGGCGTTTGTACAAAAAGTGCTACCTTCTCTGGGGTACACCATAAATGAAAATAAATCACATCTGGTACCCTGCCAACACATTGTATTCCTGGGAGCAAGCGTGAACACAACTTCCCAGATGGCTTTCCTCACGCCAGAGAAATAAGTTCATTTGACAGATTACTTCAAACTAATGGCCACAAAAGCCCTGCTGTCTGCAAGACAAATACTGCAAGCCTTGGGGTTCATGGCCTCCTGCATTCTACTAATTCCATATGCAAGACTGCATATGAGGAAACTACAATGGTATATAAAAAGCTTATGGTGTCAACATTCTCAGGATCTAGAAGCAGTCATTCTTATCATACCTTGCCTACTGTTAGAGTTCCTTTGGTGGGCAGAGGCCTGCCACTAAAACAAGGGACTGCCTTTCACTCTACCCCCTGCCGCCTAAACTCTAACAGACGCATCAGACTGTGCATGGGGGGCTCACTTGGCAGGGAAGTGCATTCAGGGCAAATGGAACCCAAGTCAAATTGCACCTGCATATCAATCAAAAAGAGATGTTAGCTGTACAGTATGCTGTGACAGCCTTCAAGGACCACATTCTTCCAGTACAATTAATGGTAAAACGGACAACATCACTGTTGTGTGGTACATAAACAAGCAGGGGGGAACCCACTCATACCCTCTCTGCAGCCTAGCCATGATGCTGTGGAACACAGCCTTCAGCTACCAAATGCACCTACAGGCTCAATTCCTGCCAGGAAAGCTAAATGCATTGGCAGAAGATCTAAGCAGAAATCTCATGGACTCACACGAGTGGAAACTGGAACCAAAGACATTCAACATGTTGATAAATGGGGGGAGCCCAGAGATAGACCTGTTTGCCTACCCCCAGAACTACCAATTGGACAAATTATGCACGAGGACTCCCCAGAAACAAGCTTGGAAAGTGGATGCCCTGTCCTTCACCTGGAAAAATCGATCAGTTTATGCCTTTCCTCCTCTGCCTCTCCTCTCCAAGGTACTACTAAAGATTAAACAGGACAAACCAAGGACAATACTGATTGCACCAGACTGGCCACACCAACACTGGTACCCCCTCTTACGCATCGTGTCACTGTTGGCACCGTGGCACCTGCCTTACACCTACCCTGCTGTCCGGGCAGAAGGGCCAGATTCTGCACCCTCACCTTCAAACCCTGAACCTGGCAGCCAGGCTCATTACCTGATCTCTCCAGTGCCATCCCTCAGTAAACAACTGTTGGTTGTCATTCTGGAGGCAAGGATGCCTAGTACTAAAAAATCTTATGCTGAAAAATGGAAAAGATTTTGTTCCTGGAACCAGACTCAGGGGATGGGCACAGCAGTGCCCAATTTACCTCAGATTCTTCAATACTTAACTGAGATACTTCACAAGGGCTTTTCCTTTTCATCCGTCAAAATTCATGCCTCAGCCATTTCAACTCATTACAACACAGAACCACCCCTCTTCTCTCATCCTCTGCTCAAGCAGTTCCTCAGAGAGGCCAAAAACTTAAGACCGCCCAGGAGAGCCCCAACTCCAGCCTGGGACCTTAACTTTGTATTGGAAAAGCTCACTCTTCCTCCCGTTTGAGCCAGCTGCAAGTGCAGAGTTAAAATTCCTTTCTTGGAAAACAGCTTTCCTTTTAGCAATCACTTCAGCAAGAAGGGTATCTGAATTACAGGCCCTTATGGCAGTGGAGCCTTTCATCATCTTTTATGCGGACAAGGTGTCCCTCAGGGACCAATCCCTCCTTCATAACCAAGGGTAGTATCCAGTGTGGCTCTTATTCAGTCCATTTATTTGCCAACCTTTTTTTCTAATCCACAGAACAAAGGGGAACGGATACTGCACTCAGATGTGCACAGACAACTTAGATTTTACTTGGACAGGACTAAATCTCTCAGGAAATCTGAACAGCTGCTGGTGGCATTTGCTGCAGGGGCAGAGGGGAAGGCCATTTCAAAGCAAACCATTTCTAAATGCATAGGCCATTGCATTCATTTCTGCTACAAGCACCAAGTACTATCACACAGGGGATAATACCTCATTCAACCAGGGCTGCATCTACCTCTACAGCCTTTCTCAGAGGTGTCCCTTCCAGGGACATCCTAGAAGCCGCTCCCTGGAGTTCTGTACATACTTTTACCAAGCATTACCATTTTTTTCTAAATCCAGAACTGGTTTTGCCACTGCAGTTTTGCAGGGCCTTATAGCTGGCGCTGATGCTATGTAAATTCCTCCTCCCATCCTTAGCTTTGGGAATCTACCCAAATGTGATGACTACGACAGTGAAACACGAAGAACATAGTACAGTTGTGTACGCTTACCATAAATGTAGATGTTAGAGTGTATTCACTGTTGCAGTCCTGGTTACCCTCCCTCCAGCCCCCCTGACTTCTTTTGGCTATACCTCTATTCCTTTTTACTATGCTTAAAAGCTTTTTGGTGTATTTGCTTTTTTGTTGGAGGTATAACCTTGTTTATATATATTTAATTGCTTCCTATTAGGGGGGCACCTGACATCTGGGGCAAGAAAAACTGATGTAATGGCATCTGCTGCATGCTTTATACCCGTGACTACCTGACGTCATGGAAGATGAGACCGCAACTGACGCAGGACCCAAGACTTTGATAATCAGGCCGACTGAGGGCTACTGCAAGCAGATAACCCAAATGTGATGACTGCAACAGTGAATACACTCGAACATCTACATTTATGGTAAGTGTACACAACTATACTTTTTGCATCCTGGGATTTTCCTCTTTTCTGCAACAGTTTTTTCCTTCTGTTGTATAGTTTGTTTATGGCAGGAAACCACCAGATTCACTTCATTTTTTAGAGGAGAGCCTCTTGGTTCTATCTGGAATGGCACGATTCATGTATGAGTGGATGTGCTCATACAATGCCTTAGTGTAGGATTCAGCAGTTGAACTTTCAGTTCCCATCTGCATGGGTGTCATGAAGTTTGCCACTTCTGACTTGAGTAGCATGAAGTTAGCTTTGGAGAAGATTTTTGTAGAGGTTTCCCTACTGGGGGGGTGGGGGTGGGATATGGATGTCAAGGGTGATTAGCTTATGGTCAGTCCTGACCAACGAGGGGGTGACCACTGGCGTGAAGCATCGATCTCCCATGTTGGTAATGGCCAGGTCTAGGATATTTGAGCCTCCTGGTGGGACTATGGATTAGTTGATCCAGGGCATTGGAATTTATGAATTCCAAGAAATGTTGGTCTAAGGTGTTTTGCCAATTAATGGCAGGGTAGTTGAAATCACCCAGTATTAGGGTGTTTGGTTGTATCTTAATATTTTCCAGTATGTTTAGAAAGGTGTAGTGAGAATGTTGGGGCATGGTGGAGGATCTGTAGTAAGCTACAATTTGGATTGCAGTTTTTCCTAGTATTGTACCTATAGAATTTCAGATGCATTGTGTTGGGCAGCTAGCCTGGAGGTGTGAATATCCTTGGTGAATATGGACAACTCCGCCTTTAGTGTTTCGGTCCTGGTTTGGTGGCCGAAAAGTGTGGTAAGAGTTGTAGCCTGGTATTGCAGGGGTGCTCTTTGGAGCCTTGAACCAGGTCTCAGTTACTGCACAGATATCGATGTTTTCTATTTTTAGAAGTGCCTCGAGAGAGTGCATTTTGAGGTTTAGACTTCTATTATTGAGTAACATTACATTCAGATTTTGCATGCTTATATCTGTTACGGTGGTGGTTTTGTCCTTTGAGCCTTGCCTAAAAAAGGCACTATAGTGGTGGCAAGAGCCTTAGCCAGTAACCTGAATCTCAGGGGCAACAGGTGCAGACCATCTCTGGCAAAGCATTGTGGTCTGTCGATCATGTCATCCCAGGTAGACAGATACTTGATCCCTTTTGAATGACACCAGAAACTTAGCCAGTTGTGGAAGTCAATCATTTTGTCTTTATACTGTGGTATCATTCTGGGCGAAGGCAGGATGCTAGTGAGGGCTAGGGTCATTCCTGCCTGGGCCACATGATCTGAGAGCTCTTCCATGTCTCTTCATGTAGTCCAGGGAGGTATGTCTCAAGTCATTCACTCCAACATGGACAATGAGAGACAGAGTCATATTTGTACTTGTGGAGTGAGTTGAGTGCATGCGTGATGTGGTGGATCCTGGCACCCGACAGGCAGCTGACTAATTTTCTCCTTGTTCAGCCTGGTGAGTGGGACATCAGTGTGCCTGACTATAGTCACCTATGACTGAAGTGTTGGGCACGTTGTCTTGCATGTGGTGTTGTGAGCTATGTGACACTTTGGTTGTGTTTGGTGTTTGTTTGCGTTTCAGCTTCAGAGGTCCTTGTTGCTTGGGCAGGTTAATGTTAAGGGCCTTTGCATAAGTGGGTTTAGTGTTACTGTGTGTGGATGTTGGAGGCGTGAGTTTTGAAGGGCTGTGTGTTGCTTGAGGTGTAGTGCAGGTGTTAACCTTCTCCTCGTGACTGTCTAGCACAATCTTGGGTAGAGAGAGCTTTGCTTCCAGTTTGGCTATGTAAGTGCATCTCTTGCAGGTTGTAGTGTTGGGTGGTAGGAGGAGAGGGTTGTCTGTGTACGAAACAATTGCTGCATTGCCCCAATATGCCCAGATTCACCAGGTGGACAGGAGAAATCACCGGAAGCTGACCGTTGGACATGCCTGGTTCAATGTTTCTTTTGTAAAGTACAAGAGCTGTTTTCCCTTACCTTGGCAAGGTACTTTGCAATTGTAGGCTGTTTAGAGCCTACGATTAATTTCTCATTTTTAACAAGGACAGTCGAGTGCTTGTATCAGTTTAAGGCTTCCTAGTGCTTTCCAGCAGGTTTTATAGCAAGTGCTTGTCACAGGGATTCGGATTTTAGTGGTACTACTGACAAACCAGCTAGTTCTAAGGGAAAGTTTGAAGAGCAGACTTTCTGGCACTGGGAGTAGTGTAGTTTAAAGTGCTCGACTAATAGGATGATAAAAGTGCAGGAGAGCAGAGAACTAGCAAATCTGAGGGAAAAATTGAAGAGCACCGCTAGCATCCAAAAAGTCCAGGATACAGCAAGTCTGTGTCTGGGCTGTACTAGTTCCAGGAAATTTAGGAAACAGTTACACCCCCCCCCCCCCGATACAAAAGTTATGTACTTACCATAACGATGCATCTGTGTTGTCTGTTTTCATTCTTCCTCAATCTACTGTTCATCTTTTCCACCTTCCATTGGTAGAAGATACAAGTATGGTTTCCTTGTATGACCTAGAGGTATACTGTGTTGACCTTTTCCCTCTGAGCTCCAGATACCTTTGCTGTCATATTTCTACAGTTTTATAACATTTACCTGTCCGTTTCTGTTTCTTATATATTGTTATCAAGGGGGCTAGACTCGATCTGAGGTAATGTGGGGATTGGAAGAGCATTGTGTGTAAGGTGAGGAGTTTGAACAGTGGATCTAAAGTCTGAAAAGTGGCCAAAGCCAGATCCAAAACCCAGTGGATGAAGATGAAAGAAAACGGATAACACAGATGCATCATTATGGTAAGTACATAACTTTTGTTTAACTAACTGAAAACATATTTTCTGTGGAAAAAATGTTTATTTTTCCTTGGTGGGGCTGGTACAATGTTTGAAAGCATTTTTACTGTGTTTCTGTCAGAAGTAACTTGCTGACTGGTAGTTTTACTGGCAGTTGCTGCTTGTCTTTCCTGGGAAAGAGGCACTATTTTCAGCTTGACCATGAAACAGACTACTGGTCCCATGGTTGGTCCTTTTTGCAGTCACTAAAAGAAAAAAGTTAAACAGCCTTTCCCCACCACAGCAGGCTAGCAATTTGCCTCAGCCACAGGTGGGTGACTGCTTTGACCATTTGTTGTACCTCAGACGACTACTCTTTTATCTTGAATCCCTCTGGTGCAGCATCTACCACTGCTATGGACCAGGGAGTTAGCTCCGTGCTCTGCAGTTGTAGGGAGTCTCCCCTCATTGTGCAGGTGGAGCCACTCCTGTTCAGTTGAGAGTCAGTTTTGGTAGAAGGAACAAGGGAAGGTTCCCCCTGTTGTGCCAGAATTCTGTGCCCATCCCTTGGGAAGCAGCTGCTGCAATTAGAAAACATTTATCCCATTTTTTCTATTAAAAAGAAGCAGGAAACTATGCATGTATCTACTCCTCTTACGTTTCCTTTGAGTAGGAGTAGTGTACTGGGTCTGGCTTAGGGTTTATTTCAGTCTAGGAACCCAAGCAGACAAACGAATGAGTAGCACACCACCTTTGAGATGCACAGAAGGACAATTTGAAGCCAGCTATAATGTACCAAAGCTTTATTCCAAAGTTAAGCACTTTCGTTCTTACTTTTCACTGGGCTTAAGTATACTACATTTGTAGAACTACAGTTAAAGTACCCTCTGATTTAAGTCACCCCTCTTACTGCGAAAACATTGCCATATACGGAGGAATGTGAGCAAAAAACGCATTTTTTCATGCTATGTTTTTTATGATGAGCCCTTTCCTATTTTACTATTTCCAAATAGATTTTAAGTTTTATCTCTCCTATAAACAAATTGTTTTCTCCCCTATTTTATTTAATATGCTAAGATCTGTATAAAATATATTCCAATTTTTGTTGATGCATTTTGCTATGGCATAGCTGTCCAGGGTAAAAGGCAGAAATGAAAAGCATCTTGTTCATGTCCTCAGTCCCTGTAGAGTGTTTTGCCATCCCCATATCTACACTACTAGTAGTATTGAAAGTGGGCAGGTAAAAGCTCATTTCTCTTGTTCACTACTTCCTGGCATACATCATTTAAAAAATCTGTAGGTTAACCTCTCTAAAAACATGTTAATAAGTACATCACACTTATAAAGCAGTCAGGTTCAGAAACCATCTGGGCCAGTCTAACTGGCCCTTGACCACTCTTTTTTTTTTTTCTGATGTTTTGGGTGCCAACTAAAAAAAAATGAAGGTATGACTTTGAAAACGTTGGCTTACAATATATATTGGAAATAAACTTCTGGTTAACAACATCTTTACTAATCTCCACATCCAGAAAAGTAATTCTGTATGTATCAAAATTTGAGGAGAAAGAGAAAAACTGTGTGGTGGTAATGTAGTTAAGAAATTTCTCCAACCTTTCATTAGTGACATTCCATAAAATAAAAATGTCATCCAAAAATTTGCTGTGGAGAATGCAGCTTTTTCTATAGTCACTGGTGAGCAAATATTGATCTCCCCATTCATCCATAGCATAACTGGCAAACAAGGAGATGCATGCTGCACCCATAGCCACACTGGTAGTTTGCCTGTAAAACTGACCTTGAAAGTATATAAAATAATTTTTTGGTACTATTTCCATCAACGTAACCATACATCCACTTTGCTAATTCCTAGGTCAGAGCATTTATAGTTGGTTCTCAAACCAGTTTAGTCCCAGTTCATGTGGAATGACTGTAAACAAACTATGTACATCAATAGTTACAAAAATGATGTCTTTAGAAAATTTTAATACCATTCAAAAGCCTCAAAAATGCCATGAATCTTTACAAACCTGTGCAATATTACTGATACCTTTCTTCAAATTACTATCCAAAAACTTGGCTATAAAGTAGATCTTAGAATTTGAGGCATCCAGAATAGGGAAATAGGGGGTTGGGCTATGTCAGAGTGTATTCCCAAATATACTGGCTGTGACAGGCCTAGTGTTGTACATAAAGTCAAAATCACGTTTAACTATTTGTCCCTGGAATAACATGTCATGTTGTAAATTGTCAATCCTGGAATAATCTATGTGAATTTCATTTCTACAAACTTTTTCATAAATCTCATCAAGTAAAAGCATATTCATAGAGTGGAGGTAATCTACCTAGTCCATGATAACAAGTCCTCCCCCTTTATTAGGCTTTATAACACATGTACTAGAATAGAAACCTGGATAATGTCATGTAACAACTTTCTCTCACTTTTATTTAAATTACAGAACTTAACCTCACATGGTGCACTTAGGAGATACTGAATGTCAAGTTCACAAAACTTTTTAAAAATTGTACTGTCTATTGTGAAGGGGATTCAACACACTAGAGCTAAGCAAACGAGTGCTATTAGCAAACATTCATATTAATGAAACAAAATGCCAGATTTCATTTTCGTGCACTTTTAAATCATTGATAGTTTTTTTTCATTTTTACTCTCCTCACAGACACAAATGAAAGGCCTTTAGCCGAAATGTTTGCATGTGAAGTGGTGACCTATTTGGAAGACTAGTTAAATATTTTAGTCACCACTGTCATTTACAACTAAATTGAAAGTCACTGCAGCAGTCTTATCTAAAAGAGAGTCACTAACCCATTATTTCTGGTTGCAATTGTTCCAGTAGCTTCTTTTGGTTTAGCCCCGTGTTTCACATAGGTCTCAATGGATTTGTTGCATCTCCAGGAGTTTGCTCGTTTGCTGCTCCTGATTCTCTCGGATCTCCTGACTGCTTCCATTACTAAAGGGTCGAGCTCAACATTCTGTGCTCTTTGAAACTTCTGCTGGTGGAGGTGGAACTTCCCCTCTAGATTCATGCTGATTGGTGAAATAAGGGCCATTTTCTTGGAAGCCAGGAGGTTTAGGATATGCTTTTAAGGTTTAGACTTGTAGCATTACATTCAGATTTTGCATGCTTGTATCTGTTACGGTGGTGGTTTTGTCCTTTGAACCTTGCCTAAAAAAGGCACTATAAGGGGTGGCAAGAGCTTTAACCAGTAACCTGAATCCCAGAGGCAATGGGTGCAGACCATCTCTGCCCAAGCATCGTGGTTTGTCGAGCATATCATTCCAGGCAGACAGATACTGGTTCCCCTTTGAATGACACCAGAGGCTCAGCCAATTGTTTAAGTCAATCATTTTGCCCTTATACTGTGGTATCATTCTGGGTGAAGGCAGGATGCTACTCAGAGCTAGGGTCATACCTGCCTAGGCCACATGATCCAAGAGCTCTTCCATGTCTCTCTTCATGTAGTCCAGAGAGGTACGTCTCAAGACATTCACTCCAACATGGACAATGACAGAGTCGTATTTGTATTTGTTGTGGAGTGACTTGAGTGCATGCATTATGTGGCATATCCTGGCACCCGACAGGCAGCTGACTGTAATTTTCTCCTTGTTCAGCCAGGTGAGTGGGACATCAATGTGGCCGACTATAGAGTCACCTATGACTAAAGTGTTGGGTACGTTGTCTTGCCTTAGGGGCTGCTGTTGGGTGGCACACTGGTGTTGAGCTATGTGTCACTTTGGTTGTGACAGGTGTTTGCATTTCAGCTTCGGAGGTCCTTGTTGCTTGGGCAGGTTAATGTTAATGGCCTCTGCATATATGGGTTTGGTGTTGCTGTGTGCGGTTGTTGATGGTGTGGGTTTTGAAGGGCTGTGTGTTGCTTGAGGTGTAGTGCAGTTGTTAACCTTCTCTTGACTGTCTAGCGCAATCTTGGCTGAAGAGAGCTTTGCTTCCAGTTTGGCTATGTTAGTGCATCTCTCGCAAGTTATAGTGTTGGGTGGTAGGAGGAGAGGTTTGTCCGTTTACATGAGGCAGTTGCTGCATTACCCCAGTAAGCCCAGATTCACCATGTGGACAGGAGAAATCACTGGAAGCTGACCCATGGACATGCCTGTTTAGGTGCTTTTTTTGTAAAGTACAAGAGCTGTTTTCCATTACCTTTGCAAGGTACTTTGCAATTATAGGCTGTTTAGTGCCTACGATTAATTTATCCTTATTAACAAAGAGAGTTGAGTGCTTACATCAGTTTCAGGCTTCCTAGTGCTTTCCAGCAGGTTCTAGAGCAAGTGCTAGTCACAGTTGTTCAGATTTTAGTGTTACTACTGAGAAACCAGCGAGCTTGAAGGGAAAATTTGAAGAGCAGACTTTCTGGCACCTGGAATAGTTTAACAGTAGCCCCGCGGTGCTGCTTGATGCAAAAAACATGCAAACACACACATTTTTAAGCCATAAAGTTTAAAGGGATAGAAATCGGCCCAAAATGGCTAATAACATTACAATTTCAGAGCTGGAAACCACTCCTCTAGTGTTAAATAGGCAGTACAATGCTCACCACTCCCACTGGTAAGCAGTAGGACTTCCCTCTACCACAGCAAGGTCTGGATAGCTCTGAACACAGAAAATAAAGTCCTGAAACCAGCAAAGCCTGGGATCTGGACTATACTGGCTAGGAAAGGCAGGAAACGAGCAAACAAGGTAGTATTTTTTTTGTTTGTTAAAACAGGCTAAACAATGCAATAATACAGTAAATAAACACATTAAAGGCTAACGCACTTGAGCATGTAGCCCTAAACAGTAAATGCAATTAAAACTCTACAAAATTAGAAATTTAAAACTTTCTAAATGAAGGAAGGCAAGTGCACAACTGAAAAACAATTCAAGTGGCAGTAATACAGTAGAATAAGTAGGTAGTCTTACATATGCAGAAAAGCAACTAAAACAATTCATATGCAGTGCAGCCTAGAGCACTTGAGTTGTAGCAATATTAAGGCAAATACAGTTTTAATAAATGCACTAAAATATACTCTGTATTTCCAAAATGTTTGAGAAGCACAGTCAGAACACAAGGAGATTCAGGGAATTTTTTTTTTTAAAGAAAGGAGGAACAGAAGGGAAGAAACTAAGTGAGTTGGCCTTTTCAGATGTTCTTTCTGTATTAGGTAGAATGAGCTAATGACACTAGACTGGGAGGAGTGTCCAAGAAGGGGCGGGCAACTGCAAGGCCAGCAGTTATAAAGACATGATGCCAATAGGGAGGGAGGATAGGCAGAAAACACTACAGAAATGTTTATCACAGTAGAAAACCAGCAGTGAGCCAATAGCTATGAAATAGAGTACAAGTATGCAGTATACAATAAAATTGCTATAAATATCTAGAATAAGCAATAAAAATACTAACAATAAGCAAAAAAACAGGCTACTTATTGCTATATATCACAGATCAGGTGCTCCTCCTCAGAAAGCACTGTGTGTAATGGCTGAAACACTCAAGTTAACTTCTTAAGTAGCAGAAAGTTGAAACCTGAAACAACTTAAAAAAAAAAAAAAAAAAAAAAAAAAAGCAGCTCAGAAGAACCAATGATTTTCTTTCTCCAAGCCGTAGACTTGGCAACCCAACTAGACAATGACCATAAACACTAAACTCTCACTGAAGTGGGGGATCGTCTTTGCTAACTAAGATGGCCTGAACAATGAGCTCAGAAAACAGCCTCTAACTGAACATGAATCTCTCACTTATGCCTCCCATTTGGCCTCTTACCAGAGTACTGCTCCCCAGATGAGGACTCTGAAGAGGACTCCCCACCAGAAGACATAACATTTGGGGAGACTATCTCTAAAATGAGTGACTATTTCAAGTGGGACTCCATCCAAATGACTGAGGTACAGAAAAGATGCTGTGAACTTCTGCAGATGGAGTTCCCCCTCTCCTTTTGCTATTTCTCCAGTGATTCCTGCATACTTGGGCACCTTTGCCTCTGCTTCCAAGACCCCAGAATCCCAGCCTCCAGCCCCAAAAAGACTAGACAGGTTCTACAAAGTTCCTGATTGATTATAAATATCTTATCAAACCTTTCATGCCAGACCCAGCTGTGATTGCTGTGGTTCCTGGCAAACATGCTGCCATCAGATAAGGACAGTAAGGCGATGGGCAGGCTGGGAAAGAGGATCTGCACTTCCTCAACCCTGGTCTTTAGGGCCATCAGTTTACCAGACTCGTATGGTAAAGTATTCCCTAGATTTAGTTTCCCAGGCCTCTAACCTAATCTCCTTTATACCTGACTCTCCAACTAAGCTTCAAGTTGCCTCAAAACTTTCCCTAGCAGCACAAGTAGCCAGGCATTCAATAAAATGCAGCTATGATGCTGCTGAAACTTCAGCCAGGTCAGCTGCATCTGTCTTGCATAGGTATTCATGGCTTAGACTTCAGCCTCTTCCAGATGACGTCAAAAACAAGCTTTTGGATGCCCCCTGGAAAACCGCTTCCTTTTTGGTAAACAATCCGCAGAACTTTTCAAAAATCTGCAGGAAAAAAGTAAAGAACTTCAGGACCTGAAGCATCTACTGGTATCCCCAGTTCCTAAATTCTGTAGGAACTTCCCAGCAAAACCAAGCTTTGTTAGAAGGGTGTCTGCTCCCTTCCTTTCTTCAAAGCCAAGGAAAGGAGCCAGAAAACCCTCGTTCACTAGAACTAGCTCCTCTGTCACTACTCTCAGGCAGCCCTTTCCAGACAGACTTAATGCATGACTGGCTAAGCACCCTGCATCTTCTGCCCACCTCTCTCACTGTCTTCCCTTGTGGCAACAAATCACCTCAGACAACTGAGTTCTTTCAGTTGTGGAAAAAAGGGTATTCTATGACTTTGCAAGAAAGACCTTCTCCAAAAGGCATTCCCCTCCAAGAGACCAAATCTACCTCATACCTCAGGTCATTCGGGATTTATTTCTTCAAGGAACTGTAGAGAAGGGTCCCTCCGGACAACAGGATTTAGGTTTTTATTCCAGGCTCTTCCTGGTTCCCAAAAAGGAAGGCCCATGGAGGCCCATCCTGGACCTGTTTCTTCTAACCCCCTTTCTCCATGTACCTTCCTTTCGCATGCTGTCCCTACAAACCCTTCTTCCACTTTTGAACACCCAGTGCCTTCATGGCCACTTTGGCCCTGAAAGAGGCAATCCCCATCCATCCAGACTTGTTCAATTTCCTGCATTTTGCTGTGCCATCCTTGTATTATCAGTTTACTGCCCTGCCCTTTGGCTTATCTATAGCACCAAGGGTATTTACAAAGTGTCTAGCCCCAGTAGTAGCCTTCTGCAGAACAAAAGGCATACAGATGATCTCATACTTGGACGACGACCTCATCCAGGCAAAGGAAGCAAGTACTCTTCAGAGACGCCTCCAATTCACCATTGCCCTCCTAGGAAGTCTGGGTTTCACAATCAGTCTACCCAAGTATTCCCTAACTCCCTCCCAAGACAACATTTTCTTGGGTTGCAGAATAAAGACTGATGTCATGAAGGCCTTTCTCCCACCAGAAAAGGTCACTTCTCTGACAACCATATTTCAGAACTTACGCCTACTTGACAGCATTTCAGCCAGGGAATTTCTTCACCTACTAGATCTGAAGGCAGCCACTCTCCCCATGCTGCCCTTTGCCAGACTACACATGAAGTACCAATGGTACTTAAAGAATGTTTGGTCTGAAGCCGACTACCTCCTAGACCTCCAGGTGCCCTTTCTCCCCTTCTGAAAAAAGAAATAAGGTGGTGCATTCAGCAGATTCACCTGAATCCAGGACTACTTTTACAACCCCTCATTTTCCCTCTTCTACAGCCAGGTCCCCTGCAAGTCTTCACGGACAACATCACAGTGCTGTGGTATATCAACAAATAATGTGGTACCAGGTCCTACTTACTCTGCAGACTGGTCATACAAGTATAGGAGTTGGCCACTCAATCCAAGGTAACACTACAAGCATTTATGTTTACATCCCATCACAGGATAGCAACCTAGCAGATGGTGTCCCAAGATCATAAATGGATGTTGCATAGAGACGTCTTCCTAGATATAGACCACCAGTGGGATACACCTCAGATAGATCTGTTTGCCTCCCCCCAGGACAGACGATTACAGCTATTGTGCAAAAGGTACCTCTCACACAAGCCTGGAGAGTGGATGCTTTCTCAATTTCCTGGAAGGGGATGTTCCTGTATTTGTTCTCCCCCTTCCCTCTAATACAGAAGGTCCTGCTTGAATGTTCAGAGGGACAACCAAAAAATCTTGCTGGTGACTCCCTCTTGGCCAAGACAGCACTGGTTCCCCATTCTTTTATCATTAGCCAAGGCCAGTCACCACAAGTTGCCTCACAAGGTGTACCTCATCACACAGCAGAAGGGTTCTCTCATACACCCACACCTGCAAGCCCTCAGTCTTACCCTGTGGATGATAAACTTCTTATCCCTTTCAACATCTTTACTCAGAGGATCTGCTATCTGTCCTGCAGGAGACCAGGAAACCTACTACTGGGAGATCCTATTTATCAAAATGGAAAAGGTTGTCCACCTGGTGTCCTCAAAGGCAACTAGAGACCCCTTTCAGGCGGATATACCTCTAGATGTGAAGTTGTTAAATCTCTCCGTTTATTCTCACTGATGGGTTCGGATCCGATCCTCGGCTCCGTCATAGCTGATAGCAAAGCTCAAGGTTTGCCAGTAGCTCGAGGCAAAGCCTCTTATCCCACAATGCACTGCTGGAATTACCTCAGATGTAGTTTGCCGCGGCAAGAGAGATCTTGGAGATCCAGTCAACTCGGACCTTTTTTTGCTAACTCGCAAGTTTAAAAAAATTCTTTCTACTTCCTTTGATAGATTATTCTTTATTTAGTGTGTGTGTGTGTTTGTGTGTGTGTGTGTTTCTCGTTAAAGTAACATAGTTTTAAGTAGGTTAGATTGTAGAGATAGTGCCCTGTGTTGGATTAGGTTTCTTAGTGTTGGGCCTTTTCTTAGCTCTATTTAGTATTAACAATTTTATTCTTGTTATTAGTATTTTTTTAGTGTGGATCTAGTTAGCCCTTTATTTAACCTCTACAGGTTAATTTTGTGGTGTGTCTGTTTCTAACATGTCGGATGAGAGGGAAAAGTCTCACCCCAAATAGGGGATTAAGAAATGTCCAGATTGTGGACAGAAAATGTCCGTCACTGACGGGCATGTTCAATGTGTGTAATGTCTGGGGGATAAACACCTCCAAGACTCTTGCAGTATTTGCCACCCTTTTTCCTCTAGGGTTCTCTTAGAGAGAAGAAGAAAACTCATTGATAGGGGATTGCTGCAGCATACTTTCTCTGAGGCGTTGGGTAGCCAGGAAGATGCCAGCACGACTTCAAATTCTTCTAAATCTTCAGATTCTAAACTTACCAAGAAGGCAAAATGATCAGAGGGTACAGGATCATCAGTTCCACAGTCCTCGGAACCGAGTGTTCCTTTGATTCGGAACCAGTTCCCAGTCTTGGAGCCGGTCTCTGAGGTTCCCTCATCTCCTCTGCTCCAGTCAGCACCTTCGGTGCATTCCTCGAAGTCTTCAGTCAGCCTCTCTGATATGGATGTGGATCGGCTAGTGCAGAAGCTTCTACGGGCACCAGGACTTGCTAAATTGTTGTCGGCCCCGACCACTTCGTCGGAGCAGAAGACCATTGAACCGGACTTTACTACTCCTCCTCCGAGCCGTACTGGATCTCTGAGCCGAAGGAGCCCGAACTGATAGTTGTCGAACCTATGGAACCGAGACCCACACTGGTGTTATCGGTTCCATCTATTCGGACGTCCTCGGCACCGACAGAGGATGCTAGGAGCCGACATTCTCCTGTCGGGTCCGGGGAGGATAGTCGCACCGATTTGTTGGTGCTGATGCTTCCTCTCGGATGAGCTTGGCTCCTACATTGGGCTCGGAGCCCATGGTTTCAGTGCGGGAGGATCGTAAGGTCCCTCCGAATCAGTCTACCCCTTCTCATTGGAGCCATGGTGCTTTCGATGCCATGAGGAGAGTCCTGTCTCCTAAGACAGTTCGGGCTTCCTTCTCCCCTCAAGCTCCCATGTCCGCTTCTACGTCTACCAGTCCCCCTAAGCATAGAGACCCTGAGCCTCAAGTAGCTCCACAGGGTGTCCCCTGTTCTTCCGAGACCTTCCCCAGATCTCTCCACTGAGGAGGTACCCAGGAAGAGACTGTGCAAGAGGAGGCACTTAGACTCCCCACAGGAGTCTTTGACATCCGACATTGACTTGGATGAGTCAGAAGGGTCCCCTCGATCCCTCTCTGAGGATATCTCCTTTGCGGTGATATTAGAGATCCTGAGTCAGAGGGGCGATTGGCAGTCCAAAACCCCTACTGAGGAAGAGTCAGTGCTCTTGAAGGCTTTTGGGTCTCAACCTTCCACTTCTTGGGTGTCTACGCCTTACGACGAACTCATGGAACTGATCTCTTGTAAGGTGTGGGAGTCACCAGAGGCCATGGAACCTGTCCCTCGGAAGCTGAATAAGCTCCCCAGTGGTCAAAGCCTTTTTGACCAAAGGAGTGCCTATTGATGCCATGGTGGTAGCTGCAGCCACCAAAAAGGAAGTGTCTGAAACGTCTGCATCTCTCCATCCTCCTAACAGAGATTGTAGGATCATGGATAGATACAGGAAACGCATGTTTAGTTCAGTGACTTTTTCTCTGCGATCGCTGAACTATTTAACCCATTTCAAGAGACTGCAAAGAAATCTCCTGAAAGAGCTAGGAGGTACTCTACAGGGTACGGTAGCTGCACGGGTTGCCGACAAAGTCAGCAAACAGCTCGCTACCCTAAACTTGGTTGTGAACTCGTCCATGTCTCTCATATCTTATGCAGCTGATGGTTCGCGTAGAGCCGCTAGTTCAGGCATTGCTGTGCGGAGACACGCCTGGATGTGTCTCCGTTCCTTTGCGGAGCCCTTTAAGTCTTCCTTTATCAACACCCCATTTGATGGCTCATCACTGTTTGGGCCTAAAGTAAAGAAAACTTTAACCAGGTGTGAGCAGGAATGCAAGACCCTTTCTGCTGTTGGAGTCCATTTTTCTACCCCTACTCGGCCCTATCCCAAGGGCCCTAAGGGCGGGAAAATGTGGTTCCGAAAAGCACAGGGAGCCTTTCAGGACACATGTGGAGAAACCCCCTGTAGAGGCAGAGGAGGGGGTTATAACGGAAGATGCCACACGTGTGGCAGAGGGGGTCCGCAGCAACAGGGTGACAGACGCCAGTTCTCTGGTCAGCCCTACCAGCATTCCTGAAAGGAGGCCCGGCTGTCCGGCTCTGGAGGCAGTCGGAGGTCGCTTATCTTTGTACCCAGAAGCCTGGCTAAACCTAACGTCAGATACATGGGTACAAAGCATCATTTCCAGAGGATATTTCATACTGTTCTCAACCCCTCCCACTCCTGTAAACAGAATCCCAGATGTTCCACCCAGTCTCAGGGAACAAGTAATTGTAAAGGTCCAAAAATTGCTAGAAGAGAGTCATCCAACCAGTCCCAGCAGACCAAGTTGGATTTGGAACTTACTCAAGATTCTTTTTGGTTCCAAAGAAAACGGGACTGGAGACCTATCTTGGACCTCAGCAGACTCAACCAATTCGTAAAGAAAGAGAAGTTCTGAATGGTAATGCTTCAGTCCATTCTTCTCTTCCTAGGGAAAGGCGATTGGATGTGCTCCATAGATCTCAAGGATGCGTACTATCACATAAAGATGAACAGACACTGTAGGAATCTCCTGCGTTTCCGGCTGGGAGCCAGTCATTACCAGTTTCGAGCCCTGCCCTTTGGTCTCACTACAGCCCCCAGAGTGTTCAAATGCATGGCAGTGGTCACACCTTACCTAAGGCATCTAGGATTCCAGGTGTTTCCATACCTAGACAATTGGCTCCTCACCGCTACCACCAGGCATCAATTGACTCAGGCAACACAATATACTCTGACACTCTGCCATCAATTAGGCATTACAGTCAACTTCGAAAAGTCTGCCTTATCACCATCGCAGCATACCGTTTTTATAGGATCAGAGTTATATACCTCAACCACCACTCTACGTCTTCCAATCGAAAGAGTCTCACTTCTTCGCCAACACGTCAACACACTGGTGTCAAAGAACAAAGCTACAGCAGCAGAGGTCTTGAAGGTGCTAGGTTTGATGGCAGCAGCAATCCTGGCTGTACCACTCGCAAGGATGCATATGCGAATCCTTCAATGGCTCCTCTTCGCTCAGTGGTCTTTACCAAAAGCTACCGATGCACCACATGATTCTCATCACAGATTCTTGCAAGAGAGCCCTTCGGTGGTGGTTGACGTCTCTTCATGTCACAATCAGAAGACCCTTTGTCGTCGTCCCCCAGTAGCCACTGTGACCACGGACGCTTCCCTGATAGGGTGGGGGGGGTCATTTTCAGGGAAAGACTGCCCAAGGCACATGGACAGATCGAGTCACATCTGCATATCAATGTTCTGGAGTTAAGAGCGGTAATTCTGGCGTTGCAGTACTTTCAGGACTCTCTTCCTCTAGGGACAGTTGCATTTCAGACGGACAACATGTCAGTGGTCTGGTACTTGAACAAACAAGGCGGAACCAAGTCTTACCCCCTTTGTCGAGAAGCCCTCAGGGTATGGCAATGGGCTGTGTCATCCCACCGTATTCTGATAGCAACACACATCCCGGGGAAATCCAACGTGATAGCGGATAAGCTGAGCAGGGCAATACTGTTGCCTCACGAGTGGTCTCTCAACCAGCGAGTTGCTGATTTGATTTTCCGCAAATGGGGCCAGCCTTGCTGCGACCTCTTTGCCAGTCACATCAATACCAAATGCAGAAGCTACTTTGCCCTAATACCTCCAGGACAATTCCCCGAGATTGGCCTCCGGGTCTCCTATATGCATTCCCAGCTATTCCATTGATACCCAAGGTTTTACAGAAAGCAAAATCGTTGGGAAGTAGACAGTTGTCCTCATAGCCCCCTACTGGCCTCGACAGATTTGGTTCCTCTTCCTTCACCATCGTCTGCTGGAGGATCCATGGATCCTGGACCCAGTTCCGGACCTTCTGACACACACGTCAGGGGACCTCCATCCTTCACTGCCGTCCCTAAAGCTGACTGCTTGGCTAATCCATTTCCCTTAATTGCCAGGCTTCATTCACTCTCGGATGATACAAGACAAATCCTTTTGTCTTCTCACAAGCCATCCACCAGGAAACTATACCACAGTAAGTCAAACAGGTTCTCAATTTGGGCCAATGTATAGAAAATCGACCCTTTCCAAGCTCCTCTATCGTCAATTTAGAATTTTTGACAAAGATTTTTAAGGAAGGAGCAGCAGCGGCCACAGTTAGAGTCCAGTTAGCTGCCATATCAAATTTCCACCTTGGATTCGATGGGTTGAACTTTATGGGCCATAAGTTATCCAAGGCTTTTCTTAAAGGTGCTTTTCACATGAGACCTCCTGTCAAAATCCCTTATTCTCCATGAAATTTGAATTTTATGCTGTCTCTAATCCCCCCCCCCTTCGAACCAGCATCTTCTTGTAATCTCAAATATTTGTCCTGGAAGACTATTTTTCTAGTAGCCATTACTTCTGCCCGCAGAGTGTCAGAACTTCAAGCATTATCTATCAGACCTCCTTACATGATTTTCCATGCTAATAGAGTATCTCTCAGAACAAACTCCTCCTTTTTGCCTAAAGTCTGTTCTGAATCCAATATCAATCAGGTCATTGAGTTGCCAGTCTTTTTTCCCAACCACTCTGCACAAACTTGATGTACACAGACAGCTTTGATTTTATCTTGATAGAACTAAGGATATTAGAAATCAGATCAACTTTTTGTATCCTTTTCGGAGGCCAGAAAAGGTAATCCAGTGGCTAAAACAACCCTATCTAAATGGTTATCAGATTGTATATCCTTTGTTTATGCGAATGCAAACATGCCATTGACACACAAACCTAAGGCTCATTCTACCAGAGCCATTTCTACGTCTTCTGCCTTTCAAGCTAAATTGCCCCTTGACAATATTTGTGCTGCAGCCACTTGGTCTAAGCCTCATACCTTTATCACACATTACAAAGTAGATAAGGCTTCCAGGGACAGGTCTTCCTTTGGTTCCGCGGTACTGAAAAACGTACTTCCATGAGCCACCCAAGATTGAGGGTGCTAGGGACGCTACCCATCAGTAAGAATAAACGGCGAGATTTAACAACTTCACATAAAGAAGTTATGTACTTACCATAACATTCCATGTGAGTTGTTTATCTTGCCTTTATTCTCGCATCCCTCCCTCCTTCCCCTTCCTGGCTGACAGTTGACTTAGAGGCTAATACCATCCTGGTTATTCAATACTACTACTTCCCCTTTGGGAAGTGCTTCCTTGTAGAAAAAGAAAAAAAAAGGTATATATACTCGCAGCAAACAAGATCTGAGGTAATTCCAGCAGTGTATTGTGGGATAAGGGGCTTGGTCTCGAGCTACTGGCAAACCTTGAGCTTTGCTATCGGCCATGTCGGAGCTGAGGGTTGGCTCCGAACCCATCAGTGAGAATAAAGGTGAGGTAAACAACTCAAATGGAACGTTATGGTAAGTACACAACTTTTTTTGGTCTGTGTACGTGAGCTCCTAAAATCTGATATTTCATATTCTTTAGTGAAAGTACATCTGTCTGCTGTTTCAGCATGTTTACCTCTCAAACTTCCCATATTGTCCAGATTGAAGGTGAAACTCTTTCTCAAGGGGGTCCTGCATATCAGGCCACCAAGGAAACCCATTCCTCCTCCTTGGGACTTGAATTTTGTTCTGGAGAAAAGAATAGTTGTGTAAGAACTTACTATAGCCTTAGATGTCCCTCTCTTCCATGTTGCAGTATTCATAACAGTAGGGAGTTGCTGCCTGCAGATCCACCGTCTGGCCAGTATACCAAAGTATTTTTCACAGGAGTATGACGTCCCTTACCAAGTGATATCTGCATGTACCCTCATCAGAATTTTTCTGCCTCAGTGAACATCTTACGCCTGTTTGCCAGTTCCACAAGCAGATCGTGTTTCTTCAGACGACCAACTACGATTCTGTTCAAGACTAGACGACCGCTTCTTTGACCGATACAAATAAGTGCCTTGTTGGGTTTCTTCCTTACTTTGATTACAGTTTAGACTTGCATGTCAGCTAGGAAGAGGAAGTGTGCTTGTGAGACACAAATTCCTCACAAGGACATGCACGAGAAGTGCGTATTTTGCTTAGGTGAGGCCCACAACCATACGTCCTGTCCTGACAAATAAATGCAGAGAACTTGGATTTTTGTTTCCTAACTGTGGACATGGTCAACTTGTTCTCAGTAATCCCCCACAATGAAGGGTTAGATTTCTTCAGGGAAAGTTTGAATGGTAGTAAATCAATAGATCAATCCAAGGTTAATGTATTAGTTGGAGACTCATGGAAGTGGTCTTGACTTAACTTTATGATTTTTGAAGGTGAATTCTATCATCAGGAAGCAGGAGTGGCTATGGGGGTCAAATGTTTCCCTAGCTTTGCCCATCTGGTTCTCCTAGAATGGGAGAGAAAATGTTTTTTTCCTCTGTCTTTATGGCCAATGTATTGTTGTTTGTGAGGTTTCTGGATGACGTACTAATTTTATGGCGTGGAGAGGAACGTGATGAATGACTTTGTAAAATACATCAATGGCACAACCACTTTCCTTGAGTTCACATATAAATGGCACTGTGATAAGACAGAATTTTTAGATAGCGAGTTGACTAAGGACATTGCTGGGGGCACCTTGGCCACTGACATCCACAGAAAGGAAGCTTATTCCATTATGTTACTCCACTGCAACAGTTGCCACCCCTTCCATCAGAGGAAGGGTATAATAAAAGGCTAAATGGTCAGGTTATCTATGCTCATTAGTAGCGATGAAACATTTAAAAAAGAGATCTATACATTAATTGGAATGTTCTGAAACAGGGGGCTACCCCTTAAGTCTTCTGGTGAAAGTGAAGAGAGAAGTTATGCTTAAAAGAAATACTACATTTAAGTGTATTTTGAAAGCAGCTCTCAATATTAATAGAACCAACACGGCCAAGTTAGACACCAATGTTCTGGTTTTACAATACAATACAGAAATGTCAAACTTGGTATCAAGCAATAATATGTGGGAAACTCATTTTGACAAAGAAATGAAGGAAATGTTTGGGCAAAATCGGTTGTGTACATTGAGGGCATAATATAAAGAATATTCTTGAAAGTATCAACAGAAAACAAGGCAAGCACAGGTCATTGATGTACAAATGTGGTGCTTGCAAGACCTGCAAAAATATAAATGATGGTATCGAATGCCTTTATAGGAAGTTTTGAACGTATAATAGGCTACCTGGGCAGGTGCAACTGCAACACCACTATGGCGGTTTATTTAGCTACATGCTTATCATGCCCTGGTTTCTACGTAGGCAACAGGCTACAGAATCGCATTACTGAGCATCTTAGAGACATTAAAAATAAAAAAATTATACAACGACACCCCCCCATTAATATTCCAAAACACATGCTGATTGTTCAGTGTGCACATTGTAAATCAAAGACTTATACTAATGGAAAAAGGTCCAGTCGCCCAAACTTTTTCCATTAGTATAACCCTTTTTTTTTGACGGCAACAGAGAACGGAAGAGCTCCGTTGCTGTTATCTCGCTGTGTTAAATGAGCTTAACATACAAGATAGCATTAAAAAAAAGCAATGGAGATCTTCCTTTCTCTGTTGCTTTTTTAAAGCTGTCTCGCTATGTTAAACGCATTTAACATAGCGAAATAGCTTTAAAAAAAAGCAACGGAGAAAGGAAAATCTCCTTTGCTTTTTTTTAAAGATATCTCGCTATGTTAAACTCTTTTAACATAGCGAGACAAGTTCTTAAAAGCAACGGAGATCTTTCTTTCTCTGTTGCTGCCACACACACAGTTCTGATGTACTGCATAACTATACGCATGCGCAGTACATCAGAACTACCGCAGAATACTGGACAGCTGCGGAAGGGCAGTAAGGAGGCATTATACAATGCCATTATTTAAAAAAAAGTATTTTTTTCTTAAATAATATCATTGTATAATAGCAATAAACCCACTTCTGGGTGTGGGTAATGCTGGATTTACCCACAGTTGTCTGGCCACTCGAGCTTTGCCCTCGTGACCAAACCACACCAACTGTGGGTAAATCTAGCATTACCCACACCCAGGCGTGGGTTATTGCTTAAATGAACAATGCTTTATATGTTCACACTCTAGAATCTCCCAACTACAAAAAATTTTATTCTTTGTCATTGATGGAGTACAGAGTGACTCTAGGGGTTGGAGATGATGAATTAGAATTAGAAGCCAGAGAAACTAAATGGCAACTGAGACTAAATGCTTGTTGCAAGCCAGGTTTAAATGATTATTGTTCAGTAGCTCCCTTTTTAAAGAAAGGGCAGCAGAGGGTTAATTTTAAGTGTGCCGTGAAAACACGTATCTGACTGCAACAAACAGATCAACTGTGTTTTTAATTTTTAAGTTTATTTTTAAGTATGCTTTATATTACATTCATTATTAGTACTATTACTAATATTTTTATATTGAATGTACTTATTGTGGTTTACAGGATGTTATTTTGTACATTACATATTCAGGGGAAGTATGCCTTTAAGTTTAGTCAGGGTAGTTTCACTGATGCAAGCAAAATCATGAATAGTTGCTTAAATAATTAGAGTATATCAAAGAAGATGCATCATAATTGAGTGACTCTGATGAAGCCAATGCATGTTTCTTGGCGAAAGCGCTTAGTTGGTTTTACTTTGACAGTTTTTAATGTTAAATAAACTAGTGTTTCACGCAAATACTGCCTTGGTGGCTCGCTTTCTTTATTTTTATTGCTGTTTACAAGATCTGAGAAATATTAGGGGTGGTGCTTTTTGGGTAGGGAGGGCACGTGAGAGTTTTTTTGAGGCCACCAGCTAGTGTTAATGGCTGAGTCAGATCCGAGGGTTGGTCCGAAGCCATTAGTCGAGGAAGAATGAAAATGAGCAACACAGGTGGAACATTATGGTAAGTGCATAACTTTTTATACTCACCATAACAAAACTATTCCAGGTAGGGTAAAAGCCCTCTCTGTCTTTTGATTCATCCATAGCATTTTGGATAGGATCGAATTCTATAAATATTCTAGAAGCTGCTACTTGGTGCTCTCCACATACTTTTACAAAGCACTATAAGCTTGTTTCCTCCTTTAGGTCTAGGTCAAGCTTTGCTAGGACCATTCTCCAGGGGCTCCAGGAGTCTTCTCCTTCCACCTCCCAAATGTAGTTAGCCAAGGTAATCTACCCATATAGTTAAGGCTTCTGCAGCAGTGATCATTGTGACAAACATAGTGTAGTTGTGTAAGTAAACTTACCATAACAGTAGATGTGTTCCTAGCATAGTCCTTTCAGGGCTCAGCCTTCCTCTTTCTGCTGGGAGGAAAGTTGTGAAGGGCTTTGCACCCAAAGTTGTCTTTTACTTAATGTGAAGTTTTTCAATCTCGCCATTTGTTCTTACACGTGGGCTCGGAGCCGATCCATTGGCTCGGAGTCGGCCGCTTTCCAAGCTCTAGATCTTTTAGAAGCTCGAGACACAGTCCCTATCCCATGATGCTGTGCTGCCAAACCCCAGATCTAGTTTGCCACTGCAACGGATCACACGATCTTCTGAAGAAGCTCGGGCCAGTATTCTTTTTATTATATATTTGCATATTTAGACTTCTCATCTCTATCAGGGATCTGATATTTAGTGAGGCTTCACATTTTCCTTTCTTTTTGGTGGTTTAGAGTAGGTAATCTAAGCTAGTATTTTGTTTTTTTAGTTCGGAGCGGTTTGCTCCTAGGCCTTTAGCCTTTTTGATTTACTCTACTTGACAGGGCTCTGTCAAATTTAATACCCTATCCACTTATAGTCTGTATTGAGCGTTTGTTTTTTCTTTCTATAGTTATTGCAGTTCAGGGATCTGAACTTCTAAGCTGTTTTTGTGGTGTTATTGGACAATTTTTCGTAATGTAAGAGAAGCAAAAAAATGGTTTTAAAAAGTGTGACTGGACAAAAGATGTCCATCACGGATAATCATAGTTCTTGTGTTTATTGTTTGGGTCCGCTACATTTACAGGTGGTTTGCTCTATCTGCCATTCCTTCAGTGGCAGGGTGTTATAAGAGGAGAAGGAAATTGGTAATTAGAGGACTGTTGAAATCGGACTTCCAGGATGTATTGGATAAGACTGACAAGACCTCCAAGTCCTCGAGGGGTCAAAGTCGTCTAAGGTGTCTTCGGAGCACAAGTCTTCGGCTCCAAGCACTTCTGGCAAGACTCGGTTGCCGGCTCCACAGCCTTCGGATCCGTGCACCAAGATCTTACCTCGGAGCCAAGTCATTGTGTTGGAACCGGTGTCGGAGGTTTTGAAATCTCCGATCCTTAAGTCAGTGGTTTCTTCGGCTCCTTCAACCCAATTTTCCGGTGCCCTTTCTGACATCGATGTGGACCGAGTGGTACAGAGATTTTTGGTGAACCCGGCCCTGGCCAAATTGCTTGCAGCCACCCAGTTGGCTTCGAAGCCTACGACCCCTCCTTCCACGAGTTCTGCTCCTCCGAGGCCAGTTGAGCCTTCGGAGCCAGAAAGAGAGGATCCGATAGTGGTGGAACCCTCTCCTTTGACCTTGACTTCTTCGGTTCCGATCGAAGAGTCTCTGAGCAGACACACTCTCGCCGGTTCCGGGGGGGGGGGGGTCGAATCAACGCTTTGGTTCAGACTCTCCCTCTCAGGGCTTCGGTGCAGGTGAGCTCAGTTCCGTCCTCTGGTTCGGAGCCCGTGGTCTCGGCCCTGAGAGGCTGCCATCTTCTTCGTAACAGGCAGACTCCTCGGGTCGGGAAACCGGTGCCTTCACTGCCATGAGGAAGGTCATGTCTGCTAAGACCCTCACTTCTTCGGTTCCTTCCTCTTTCTCCCCTAAAGGGCCGTGCTCTATCTCTGCACCACAGGTTCCCACTAAGCGTCGAGACCCAGAGCCTCAGGTAACCCCGTTGGGTGACCCCTGCTTGACTGAGACTTCACCAGACTTCACTGATGAAGTTCCCAGGAAAAGACTGTGTAAGAGGAGGCATTTAGATTCCCCCCAGGAATCCTTAACATCAGACACCGACTTGGAGGAATCAGAAGGGTCCCCACTGTCCTCCTCTGAGGATCTCTTTTGCAGACATCCTTGAAATACTAAGGCAGAGGGTTGACTGGCAGTCCTTTACCCCTGCTGAGTATGAGTTGGTGCTCCTGAAGGCTTTTGGGTCTCAGCCCTCCACCTCATGGGTTACTCCGCCTTTCAGTGAATTAAAGGACTTGATTGCTCGAAAGGCATGGGAGTCTTCTGAATTCTATGGAACCGGTCCCTCGGAGGCCCAACAAATTTATCACCTGCCCTCAGGATAAGTCTTTTCTCACATGCTGATGCCATGGTGGCGGCGGCCTCAAAGAAAGAGATGTCAGACACTTCTTCCTCTGTCCATCCTCCTAATAGAGATTCCAGGACGATGGACAAATATGGGAAACGCATCTTTAGTTCTGCGACATTTGCAATGAGATCGCGTAACTATTTAACCCATTTTACCCGTCTTCAACGAGATCTCCTGAAAGAGCTTGGAGATGCTCTACAGGGCAATACAGGTGATGCTGTCTCCCAGAAAGTGACGGCACAGCTTAACACCCTTAATTCCATTGTAAACTCGTCCATGAGGCTCATTTCTTATGCAGCCGAGGGATCGAGCCTAGCAGCGGGTTCAGCGATAGCTCTGCTGAGACAATCCTGGATGCGCTTATGCTCCTTTGCGGAAGTCTTCCTTTGTGAATACCCCATTTGATGGCTCTTCCTTGTTTGGGCCCAAAGCCAAGGAGACACTCACTAGGTGTGAGCAGGAAGGAAAAACTCTATCTGCCGTAGGAGTCCGTTTTTCCACCCCCACTAGACCATACCCCAAAGGACAGAGAGGTGGAAAAATGTGGTTCCGAAAGTCCCAAGAAGCTTTCCAGAACACACGTAGTGAAACCCCCCCCCCCTCCAGGGGTAGAGGAGGGGGGTATAATGGTAGATGCCACCCAGGCGCCAGAGGGGGTCTGCAGAACCAGGGTGACAGGGAGCAGTTCCCTGGCAAACCCTATCAGTGCTCCTGAGAGGAGGCCTGACAGTCCTACTCTGGAGGTAGTCAGGGTCGCTTAGCTTTATACCCAGACACCTGGCTAGGAATTATATCAGATTCCTGGGTAAAAAGCATAATCAACAGAGGCTACATCATTCCCTTTTCAGAATTCCCTTCCATTCGGACAAGGATCCCAGACGTTCCACCCAGTACTTAGCTTTATTGAAGACTTCGGTTCTGAAACTCAAACGCAAATATTTCAGTAGTCGGCCGACCGGCACTTGAGAAATGCTTCTGCTTCTGCTTCGGGCACCGTGTGGCAAGAAAGACTAAAGAAAATGGTATCGGCTGCATGTTTTATACCCCTGACGACCTGACGTCATGGAAGAGGAGACAGCAACTGACGCAGGACCCAAGACTTTGGAATTAAGGCCGACGGAGGGCAACCTGCCAGCAGATTACCCAAATGTAATGACTGCAACAGTGAATACACCCGAACATCTACATTTATGGTAAGTGTACACAACTGTACTTTTGTACTCCCCCCTCCCACAGCCACAGTGACCACGGATGCTTCCCTTATGGGGTGGGGGGGTCTATGTCAGGGAAGAACTGTCCAAGGTACTTGGTCAGAGATGAATCCAGTTTGCACATGACTGTCTTGGAGTTGAGGTTCATAGGTTGATACTAGGCTATCTGCCCTGGGGCAATTATAAGCCTAGCCCGATTCTGTATGGCTTACGCCACCCCTTGATTTGAGTATACTGTGCCCTTTTTAAGGTTTAGTTTACTGTGCCTCTGTCTAATAGTGACACGGGAGTAATCCCTGGGACAAACCGACGATCCCCCATCCACCTATCGAGATTCTTCTTGAAGAGATTCAGTGAGGTGCTCTGCCTCACATGAACTGGAATTCTATTCCAGAGCGAAGAGAGCCTCTGGGTTATGAACCTGTCCCTCCAGCAAGTTCTGTTTATTTCTGTGCTGAGGTTCAAGTCCCCGAGCATGTGGGTCTAAGGGTTTCAGATTTACTGAGGTGGAGCATGTCCATTAATTCTGGATTTGACATAGCTTTGTATGTCAGGCATAGACTGCCTCGAAGTAGGCGGTATGCAACTGAGTAGAGCTGGAGTTTTTTTAACCGAGCAGCATATGGCATCTGTTTGAGACCCTTGATCCTCTTGGTGAGATACTTTTGGGGTCTTTCTAATTGCTGCAGGTGTCAAGTAAGGTACATCCCAAAAGGGGCATTGTATTCTATGATGGGCCTCATGAGGGATGAATAAAGGGGCACGATTACCTCTCTTGATCTAGATGTAAAACCCTTTGTGATGAGGTGGGCTATGTAGAAGGTCTTTCTAACCACTTTGGCAATGTGGTTTTCAAAGGAGAGATTGCTATCAACTTGGGTCCCTAGGTCCCTAATAACTTTCTCTGTACTTAATGGGTTTCCGCCTATGTGGTAATTTGTGGGCACATTGTTTTTGCCAAATGGTATGACTATACATTTTTTGGCATTTAGCTTTAAACCATGGTGCTGACACCAGTTATCTGTCTCTGAGAGACCTTTTTGAAGGATGTTTGTGTCAGCAGGAGAGTCTATTATGGCGCCCAGTTTGCAGTCGTCTGCAAACTTGGTGAGCCATAGTCCTCCCACGTTTGCCTGTACCTCGGAAAAGTATATACTGAACAAGAGTGGTCCCCGGACAGAACTCTGTGGGATGCCACTTGTGACCGGTTTCGAGTCTGACATGGCTCCAGCAACTCTCACTCTGTGGGTTCTGTCTTTGAGCCAGTTTGCGACCCATCTTGTGACATAGGGGTTTATATTTAAGCTGGATAGCTTATCTATGATGCCCGAGTGGGGTATTGTGTCAAATGCCTTTGCAAGGTCCAGATAGGCTGTGTGGACTACCTTCCCTTCATCTATGGCTTTGGTGACCGTTTTGAAGAAGTCAACCAGGTTCAAAAGGCAGGATCTGCCCTTCACAAAGCTGAACTGGGTAGGATCCAGTGTCTGTAGGTCCCCAATGTCTTTGTTTATGAGCTCCATGATGATCCTCTCCATAGCCTTGCAGACTAAGCTAGTCAGGCTTATGGGGCGATAGTTTCCAGGGTCCTTAGAGGCTCCACCTTTGTGGAGTGGGATCACTGTTGCTGTACGCCATTCTGTGGGCACATATCCTGTAGTGAGGCTGAGATTGTATAGCTGTTTTATTTGAGGGATTAGTTCCTCTTGGAGTTCATGTAGGACGCAACCTGGGATGCCATCTGGTCCCATGGAAGCAGTGTTTTTTGCTTTGGAGAGGGCAGCCATCACCTGAGCATCAGTGATGTTTGGGAGGCAGCCCTCTGCCGGGATAGATACTTGCTCTTTTGGGGGTGGAGGGGGTGGAGAAGTTTGCACTGAACCTGTCTGCCAGGATTTTGGCGATGTCTGTGGGTTCATTGTATTTTTTTGTCGTTTAAAATCAACTCAGAACAAGTCTGGGAGTTGCATCCCAGGTTTCTAACATAACTGAAAAAAGCCTTATGATTGTCTTTGGTGTCCTGTGCAATTTTTCTCTCGAAGCTGGCCTTGGAGGATTTTGAGGGATCGTAATTTTTTGCTAGTACTGATCAGAGATGCCTTCCCTATTAGGGATTTTGCTCTATCATGTAGTAGCTTCCTCCTTTTGTTGTACAGTTTATTTATGGCAGGGGTCCACCAGACTGGACGCCCTCCTTTGGATGATTGGGTCTTGGTTTTGTTTGGGATAGCATGATCCATGCATTCCTGGAGATGTCCGTAGAATGCGTTTATATAGGATTCTGCAGTTGGGCCGTAGTTTCCACTGGCCCTGGGGCCTTGAAGGATTCCACTTTGGTTTTGAGAAGTGAGAAGTTCGCTTTTGAGAAGTTTTTCACTGTGGTTTTCTGGGCTGGGGGTGGGGTCGGGATGTGGACATCCAGTGAAATTAATTTATGGTCTGATCTTACCAATGAGGGATATACTTCTGGTGTGGAGCATAGAGTCCCCATGTTGGTAATGATCAGGTCTAGTATGTTGTCCCCTCTTGTGGGAGTGGTGACTAGTTGTTCCATAGCATTTGAGTTTATAATTTCCAGGAACCTTTGGGCTAAGGTGCTGGGGCTTGAGTAGTGCTCCCAGTCAATGTTTGGGTAGTTGAAGTCGCCCAATATAATGGTGTTCGGAGAGATCTTCATGTTCTCCATTGTTTTCAGGAAAGCCGAGTGGGATTCCTGACTTTGAGAGGCTGGTCTGTAGGATGTTATAAACTGAAAAGCAGTCTTGCCCACTGTTAGTTGCACATGGATGGTCTCCGATACTTAGTGCAATGCCACTAACCTGGAGGTGTGGATATCCTTGATAAATATAGAAACTCCCCCTCCTTTTGTGGTTCGGTCTGGGTATTGGGGCCGAAAAGCATGATATGAGGTATAGCCTGGTAGTACTGGGGTGCTCTCTGGAGCCTTGAACCAGGTTTCTGTCACTGCACAGATATCGATGTTCTCCATACTGAGGAGAGCTTTGAGTGTGCATCTTGAGGTTAAGACTTCTGGCGTTAGCAGCATTACCCTTAGTTTCTTGTTCCTTGTGCTGTCTATGGGGGTGGGTTTGACTTTTGAGCCTTGCCTAAAAAAGGCACTATGGGGGTTGACAAGAGCCTTTGCCAATATCCGAAAGCCCAGTGGTGACAGGTGCAAGCTGTCCCTAGCGAAGCAACGTGGCTTGTTTAGCATGTCATCCCAGGCTGATAGACACTGGATCCCCTTTGAATGACACCAAAATTTTAGCCAGTTGTTAAAATCGATCATTTTGTCTTTGTACTGTGGCATCATTCTAGGTGAGGGTAAGATGCTGCTCAAGGTCAGGGTCATACCAGCCTGGGCTACATGATCAGAGAGCTCCTTCTATGTCTCTTTTCATGTAGTCCAGGGAGGCACGTCTCAGGTCATTCACACCAGCATGTACAATGACTGAGTCGTATTTGTATTTGCTTTGGAGTGACCTGAGTGCTTGCGTTATGTGGCGGATCCTAGCACCCAACAGGCAGCTCACCGTGACCTTCTCTTTATTCAGCCTGTTGAGCGGGACGTCAGTGTGTCTGACAATAGAGTCACCTATTACAAGAGTATCAGGTGTGTTATTCAGCCTTAAGGGCTGTGGCTGCTTGGCACACTGACTTTGTGGGCTATGTGTTGTGCTTGTTTTGTTTTGAGGTAGCGTTTGCGTGGATGTCTGCTTTGGAGGTCTCTGTTGCTTAGGTAGATTTTTATTTAGAGCCTCCGGTATGTTTTTGTGTATTTATGTGTTTGGTTCGCTGATGTGGTGGGACTATGTGATACTGGAATTGTGTTGTGTGAGGTTACCTTCTCCTCCTGACTGGTTACACCAGATGTCCTTCAAGGATGCATCTGCAGTCCTAACATATGGGTTGTCCTGCCTCAGGCAGCCCCTTCGTCGGCCGGATTCCAAAGTCTGGGTCTGGCCTCGCTGATGTCGACTTCACCCCACGTCATAGCTGCTGTTTATTGGCTATAAAGGCATCAGCCGACGCCATTTTCCCCAGTCTTTCTTGCCGCGTGGTGCCCGAAGCAGAAGCTGTTCGCAAGTGCCGGTCGGTCAGATCCAGAGATTACTACCACCGAATCTCAAAAGTGACGGTCTCATAGGCGTCTGTACTGAGCATGCTTAGCATAGAGTCAATATAATAAGTTCTGCATAGAGTCAATATAATAAGTTCTATTCATGATAACAGTCTGTCCACCTTTGTCAGCCGGTCGAATGATAATTTGCTTATTATTCTTAAGTGAAGCCAAAGCATCACTCAAGGTGGAATCCAGATTGTCAGTCAACTGCAAAGAGTCAAATAAGCCACCTTGATACAGATCGTTCTCTACAGCTTTTATAAACAGTTCTAAATTCGGCATAAGTTTAGGATTAACGTTGGGCTTTGTTCTTGGATATATATATATATATATATATATATATATATATATATATATATATATATATACGCACACACACACACAAAAGAGACTCTTATCGTTTTTGTCTTACCCAGATTTTACTGTATTCTTAATTACCATTGTTGGTAGTTCTTCTTGCTATAGTTATTTACTTTTTAAAAAAACAAAAAAAAGTTAGTTATAATTTAGTTTCCTTCTGTCTGATTATTCATAGCTGATATTGCTGTGGAGCCTACAGGTTTTAAAAAAATGCTGTTCCTGTTGGCTCAAAATTCCGATTTCGGTTGCCCACAGGGAGTGCCTTTATTGTTTGGGAGAAGCACATCTGAATACAGACTTCTACCTTTTCCGCCTCATTTAACTCCAAAGCTATTGCGGACAGAACAAACAAACTGGTACTTAAAGGATTTTTCAACTGTTTCATCATCCTCTGAGGCTCAAACCACTCAAGGGTCCATCGGAGCACAGGAAATATTCTCCTGAGTGTCTGAAAACTACTTCATTCTAGAAGCCCCCACAAAAAATTCAAAGGTCATGGGATCAAAAAAAAAACAAAAAAACTACTTACTCTAAGCCTTTGGATCTGATAGTTATTTCAGCCAGTCCTGCCATCCACCCTGCGGATCCAAAACCATTGGATGCCATACCTAGCACTTCGTATACAAAAGAGAGTTCGCTCACCCGAGTCCATGTTCGTCCCTGTTTCTTCTCTGTTCCACTCTCCTGTAATGCAAACCCTGAGAAAACATCTATAGACCAATAACTTGCTTTCTGATGACCTATAAACTCTACACTGGAATTGATGCCGACAGAGTTCATAGTCTTTTAGAAGAAAACTCAATCATGGCAGTAGAACAAGAGAGTAACAGAACATAGTCATATGGAACAAAGTATTATTTCATAAATACAGTGTTAATGGAGAACTGTAAAAACGTGAAGAATCTAAGTATAGCATGGGTAGCCTACAAAACAAAAATTTGAGATATCCCACATTTATGGATAAGAGTGTTTACAAATGTATGAGGTACACCCTACACTGATGGATTACTTTACAGGGACCATGAAATAGTGACAAACCACTTTGGACTTAAGCCATGATAGACAAGTTATTATTCCATGTATAAAAATTCAAAGGGGGATATTCCAGGGTAACTTTGTCACTAACGTTAACCCATTAAGGTGTCAACAGATTTAGGTCATGGCTACAGTTTGGGTCCCAGAAAACAACTAAGGGTAAAGACTTCTCAGCGTCTTTTTTTGAACAATTTAAAACTGTAGCTCATCAGGTGAACTGAAAACACAACTGCAAGTGGTCCAGACTTTTTCAAATGATATAAGAATGTTGTTTGGTCTTGATAAATGTGCAAAAGCAACATTTAAAGCAGGAAAGCTGCAGCACCAAAAAAACAGCCTGGGACAGGAGTGTTATATAAAAGAAGTTGAACAAGACGGAGTGTATAAATATTTGGGAACTGATGGAGCAACAATAAAACATAAGCAAATGCAAATAAGACTTAGCAAAGCATATTTTAGAGGACTAAAATTACTACTGAAAACATCACTGACTTGTAAGAACAAACTCCAAGCTATAAACCAACTTGCTCTTGCCCTAACTTGTAGTTTTGGAGTGATTGGCCCCAAAGGGTATTGGATTGGTTGGACAGATAAACAAGGATGCTTCTTATTAAATAATTTATATTTAAAAAATATATATATCTGTGTATACCAGAATGGGTTTATATTACATTCACGCAAGCTGACAATGTCGAATCTGAAATTGTCGACATGAGAAAAGTAAAACTGCAGAACATTAAACAAGTAAATGGAAATCTCTGTAAGGGGGGATTTCCGTTTACTTCAATGTAGTGTGGTCTCGGAGTTGGTATTTTTAAGTAGCAGGGGGTGTGGGGGACGCAGGGGGGCTTGCTCCCCTGCCTACACCATTTAGTTTTTTTTTGTTGTCTTTATTTTTTTTTTCTGAACATTCGATATTTTAACAATTCGATCACAAAAGGTCGACCTTTAGTTATTCGAACAGTTAAATATTCCATGTTCTAATATAGACCCTACCAAAACTATGTATTTCCCATTCAAAAGGAGGTATGGGCTTCCTTGATGTTGATTACATGTATAGATCAGCAATCATAGGAATGCATACATATCTGCTGACTTCACAAGACCCAAACATAGTAAATGTTTTAAAACATTATGAGAATAAGTGTTAAGATGACTTCCCTGCTTAGTTTAACAGAAGCATGTCATGTCAAGCGGGAATGCAAATCAAACCAGATGTAGATACAAATCAGGCAACAACTGAATGTGGCAGAAAACAAAAGAAAGAATATAAGGTGACAGATCAAATGAGAAGGCAAGAAATGTAGAAAATGCATAAATACAGTTGCAAGTACAGAAAACTTGTCTAGCAACCTTATATTGATATGGATCTAATACAGGTTCATAGGTTGGTACTAGGCTATCAGCCCTAGGGCCTATACAAGCCTAGCCATAACAATTCCCTGGCTATTTCTTCCCACATTATTTACTTTCCTGGACCCCTGTCTAGCAGGGCGACTGACGTGATCCCTGGGGTGAATTTCCTTTCTCCCATCCAATCGTCAAGGTTCCTTTTGAAGAGGTCCAAAGAGGCACTCTGCTTGACATGTATGGGCAATCTATTCCAGAGTCTGGGGAGTCTGGGTCAAGAACCTATCCCTCCAGCATGTTTTGTTTATTGTGATGACAAGGTTTAGATCCCTGGAGCATGTAGCTCTGAGGGATTGGGATTTCTTTAAGTGTAGCATGTCCAACAGCTCTGGGTTTGACATGGCCTTGTATGTTAAGCAGAGATCGCCTCTGAGTAGACAATATGCGACAGAGTATTGCTGGAGTTTTTTAAGGCGGTCAGCGTAGGGCATCTGCTTTAGGCCTGTGATTCTTTTAGTGAGGTATTTCTGAGGCCTTTCCAGTTGTTGCAGATGTCTTGAGAGGTACATACCAAATGGGGCGCTGTATTCTATAATGGGTCTAATGAGGGATGAGTACAGTGGGACAATGATCTCCTTTTTTCTGGATGAAAAGCCCTTTGTGATGAGGTGTGCCACATAGAAGGATTTCCTGACTGTTGTGGCGATGTGGTTATCGAAGGTGAGACCACTGTCCACCTGTGTCCCTAAGTCTCTTATCACACTTTCTGTGTTTAGTGTACTGCCACCTATATGGTAATTCATGGATACATGTTTTTTCCCAAAGGGGATAACAATACATTTCTTGGAATTGAGCTTGAGCCCATGGCTCTGGCACCAAGCATCTGTTTCTGTAAGGCCCTTTTGTAGAGTATCCACATCATTTGGGATTCAATAATGGCTCCCAGTTTGCAGTCATCTGCAAACTTTGTTAGCCAGAGTCCCTTTGTGTTGACCTGTACTTCAGAGAAGTAGATGCCAAACAAGAGCGGCCCCAGGACTGAACCCTGAGGTACTCCACTTGTCACTTGTCTGGAGCTGGATTTGGAGTCGGCTACTTTTACAGTGTGGGTTCTATCAGTAAGCCATTTAGCAACCCATTGGGTGACATAGGGATTAATACCCAACTTAGTAAGTTTATCTGTGATTCCAGAGTGGGGGATGGTGTCAAAGGCCTTGGCAAGGTCTAGATAGGCTGTGTGGACCACCTTACCCTTGTCCATGGCTCTGGAGACTGATTCAAATTAGTCAATCAGGTTCAGGAGACAAGATCGGCCCTTCACAAACCCAAACTGGGTGGGGTCCAGTGTTTGAAGGTTGCCAATGTCTTTGTTTATAAGTTCCATGATAATACGCCTTGCAGATAAGGCTTGTCAGACTGATGGGACGGTAGTTTCCGGGATCCAAGGTGGATCCCCCCTTGTGGATTGGGATAACTGTAGCTCTGCGCCACTCAGTTGGCACGAAACCTGAGGTGAGGCTATGATTAAACATGACACTTAGGTGAGGTGCCAGTTCATATTGTAGTTCATGTAGTACACAGCCCGGGATGTCATCTGGTCCCATGAATGCTGTATTCTTGGCTTTAGAGAGTGCGTTTGTACCTGTGTGGCCATTATTACGGGAATTTGGCAATTTTCGGGTATTGAGATGGGCCATTTAGGGGGGGAGAGGGGGGTGAAGTTGGCACTGAATCGATCTGCCAGGATATTGGCAATATCCTTTGGATCAGTATATTTATTGCCATTCTGTTTTAGCTCAGAGCAGATCTGAGCATTGCCATTTAGATTCTTGACATAGTTATAGAATGCTTTGTGGTTGTCTTTGGAATCTTTGGCAATTTTATTTTCATAACTAGCTTTGGAGGATTTTATGAGGCATCTCAGTTTCTTACTGAGGCTAGTAAGGGAGTTTTTGCATCCTGGGATTTTCCTCTTTTCTGCAAAAGTTTCTTCCTTTTGTTGTAAAGTTTGTTTATGGCAGGGGACCACCAGATTGGCTTCCTTTTTGGATGAGAGCATTTTGCTTCTATTTGGGATGGCACGATTCATGCATGAGTGGATGTGCTCGTACAGTGCCTTAGTGTTGATTCAGCAGTTGAACTTTCAGTTCCGCCTGCATGGGTGTCATGAAGTTTGTCACTTCTGACTTGAGTAGCATGAAGTTGGCTTTGGAGAAGTTTTTGTGGTGGTTTCTTTACTGGGGGTGGGGTGGGATGTGGATGTTAAGGGTGATTAGCTTATGGTCAGACCTGACTAACGAGGGGTGACCATAGGTATGGAGCATTGATTTGCCATGTTGGTAATGACCAGGTCTAGGATATTGGAGCCCCTGGTGGGACTATGGATTAGTTGATCCAGGGCGCTGGAATTTATGAATTCCAAGAACCGCTATGCCAAAGGTGTTGGGACATGAGTAGTTTTCCCAGTTAATGGCAGGGTAGTTAAAATCACCCAGTATTAGGGTGTTTGGTTCTATCTTAATATTTTCCAGTACGTTTAAAAAGGTGTAGTGAGAATCTTGGGGTATGGTGGGGGATCTGTAGCAAGCTACAATTTGGATTGCAGTCTTACCTAGTGTTAGTTGCACTTGCAGAATTTCAGACACATTGTGTTGGCCAACTAGCCTGGTGGTGTGAATATCCTTGGTGAATATTGACACTCCTCCACCTTTAGTGTTAAAGTGTGGTAAGAGTTGTAGCCTGGTATTGCAGGGGTGCTCTCTGGAGCCTTGAACCAGGTCTCAGTTACTGCACAGATATTGATGTTCTCCATTTTTAGGAGTGCCTCGAGAGAGTGCATTTTGAGGTTTAGACTTCTAGCATTGAGTAGCATTACCTTCAGATTTTCCATGCTTGTACCTGTTACGGTGGTGGTTTTGTCCTTTGAAGTTTGCCTAAAAAAGGCACTATAGGGTTGGCAAGAGCCTTAGCCAGTAACCTGAATCCCAGGGGCGACAGGTGCAGACCATCTCTGGCAAAGCATCGTGTTCTGTCAATCATGTCATCCCAGGCAGACAGATACTGGATCCCCTTTGAATGACACCATAAGCTTAGCCAATTGTTGAAGTCAATCATTTTATCCTTATATTGTGGTATCATTCTGGGCGAAGGCAGGATGCTACTCAGGGCTAGGGTCATACCTGCCTGGGCCACATGATCCGAGAGCTCTTCCATGTCTCTTTTCATGTATTCCAAGGAGGTACGTCTCAAGTCATTCACTCCAACATGGACAATGACAGAGTCGTATTTGTACTTGTTGTGGAGTGACTTGAGTGCATGCGTTATGTGGCGGATCCTGGCACCCGACAGGCAGCTGACTGTAATTTTCTCCTTATTCAACCTGGTGAGAGGGACATCAGTGTGCCGGACTATAGAGTCACCTATGACTAAAGTGTTAGGTACATTGTCTTGCCTTAGTTGCTGGGTGGCACACTGGTGTTGTGAACTATGTGACACATTGGTTGTGATTGGTGTTTGTTTATGCTTCAGCTTCAGAGGTCTTTGTTGCTTGGGCAGGTTACAGTTAAGAGCCTCTGCATATGTGGATTTAGTGTTGCTATATGTGGGTGTTGGTGGTGCGGGTTTAGAAGGGCTATGTGTTGCGTGAGGTGTAGTGTGGGTGTTAACCTTCTCCTCTTGACTGTTTAGCACAATCTTGGGTGAAGAGAGCTTTGCTTCCATTTTGGCTATGTAAGTGCATCTCTCACAGGTTGTAGTGCTGGGTGGTAGGAGGAGAGGGGTGTCTGTGTACATGAGGCAATTGCTGCATTGCCCCAGTATGCCCAGATTCACCAGGTGGACAGGAGAAATCACCGGAAGCTGACCCTTGGACATGCCTGGTTTGGGGCTTTTTTTTTCTTTGTAAAGTACAGGAGCTGTTTCCTTAGCAAGGTACTTTGCAATTATAGGCTGTTTAGTGCCTACTATTAATTTCTCCTTATTAACAAGGAGAGTTCAGTGTTTGTATGAGTTTAAGGCTTCCTAGTGCTTTCCAGCAGGTATTAGAGAAAGTGCTAGTCACAGGGATGCTTAAAGGTAAGATTGAAAAGAATGCACTCTGCAGTGTGCACTAGAGAAGTTAGATGTGAAAGTAGGTAACTTGAGTTTTACCTATTTAAAAAGTTAAGGTTTAGTGGAGAGTTACTATTTTTAAAACAGCAAGATGGATTGAAAGGGGTGGTCACTTTTGTAATTTGGTACTATGAAATACTGTAGGATGGCCAATAAATTTAAATAATTGAAGGGGTGGGATTTCAAAAATGATTATTTTGTGATTACTCACATAAGCCAGTGAAAGTAGAGAGAAATGAGATATATGGTCAGATTAACATAAGAGGCGGGCAACTAGAAAGACAGTGGTATTTAACAAAACAACTTAAATGGGTGGGAGGGCGGAAAAAATTCTGCCCGACTCGGAACAGAGAGAGCTGTGGTCTCTTTTGAAGTTTTAATATGCTGTTAAAACAGAATGCAAGCAAAACACAAGGTAAAGAAAACAAACTACAGTATTCAAAATATAGAAAGGCAATACAGTAATACAAAAAATATAAGCAAACTTACCTTTCCTTCACAGCAAAGTGTAGCAGAGTCTGGATGAGCCTTTCTGGTAAAGCTCTGAAATGTTTTAGTTTACTCCTTAAATAGAAAATTTAGTTCCTAGCTCCACCCCCTCTGTTAACAAGTGATTAACCTTAAATGACCTCTTCTGTCTTATGAATGAGTCCTTAATTAATCAGTTCTTATTTCTGCCTGACTCAGAACAGAGAGAGCTGTGGTCTCTTTTGAAGTTTTAATATGCTGTTAAAACAGAATGCAAGCAAAACACAAGGTAAAGAAAACAAACTACAGTATTCAAAATATAGAAAGGCAATACAGTAATACAAAAAAATATAAGCAAACTAACCTTTCCTTCACAGCAAAGTGTAGCAGAGTCTGGATGAGCCTTTCTGGTAAAGCAACATTATTACAGGAATGCTTAAGGAGAGGTGAATTTAAATCAGAAGACAAAAAGTTAATATTGGCTGCCCAAGATAGTGGACTACATACATGCTGGTTTACAGAGTCCATTAAACATGGGAAAAACACAAATGTAGGTTTTGTAAAACAGAATTGGTAACAGTCGCACATCTTGTTGCTGGTTGTGATAAATTAATGGCAGAAGGACAGTATACTGAAAGGCTTAATAATGTGACAAGACAGTTGCATTGGGGATTGTGCAAACATTATAATAGTGAAGTAGTTGAAAAACATCAGAAACATGAGCCACAAAGCATTATAGAAAATTATATTTATATCACATGAGATCACCTATTACAAACAGTTCAAAAATAGATGTGTAAAAACCAGATGTATCGTAGTCCATAAAAAGATGACAAAAGTAACAGTGAGCATTGAAATTACTCCACTCCATGACTACAGTGTCTTGCGTACAGAGACACACAAAGTCATAAAATACCAGGATTTGCAGGCAGAAATGAGGGCAATGTGGAAGAAGGATACTTAGACAGTTCCAGTAGTAGGAGTGACTTGTTCTATAAAAGTGAATATATAGTCATACTTAAATATGTCACCAGTACATATACCTCCATATAAATTTGCTAAAGAAATCATTACTGGGCACATTGTGGGTTCTGTGAAGAGCATTTCTGGCAAATGTCAGACTGAAACAATACTAATTTCATGAACTGTATTCGTAGTACAACTTAGGAATGGAGTCCATTTCAATTTTGTTATTATAAACCCAAAAAACATGGAGAAATTAGAGTGTGTTTCTGAAGTGGAAGAGAATAGGATAATGAGAAAGTTCCTCAGAGCTCAGATCCAAATAGGGGTTACATCTGCTCCATCTTCAGTTGGATCCATGAGCCTATTTGCCACTCCCCATACAGTTGTATCTCGTTCTCCGATCTGTCCTTTGGTTTCGCTGCCCAAGGATCCCAACAGTTCTGAGAGTACTTTTGTTGGAGCCAAAGGGAATTGCATCTTCAACCCTGATGGTTTCCTTGACTAGTTCTGCTCCAATGCCTTTGGATTGAGAAAAGTCTTGGAAGTAGAAATGTCTGCATTGGATCTGTAGGTCCAAGATCTACTCCAATTAAGTCGTATCCGTCCTTGCCCCTTGGTGCTAGATAGCTTGGGTCCAGTTCTCTCCTCAAGGCATGGCTCCAAACAAATTCGTGATCTGCCTGCTTTAGTAGTTTTGGTTCTGGTGCAGCCGCCATGGCTTCTGTGGGTCCATCTGCCTTTGAGGTAGTAGAAAGGGTTTTTCTCTCATGCAAGGGGTCATTCTCTTGTATGTTCTTGGATCCTACCCTTTTTCTGTCTGTGGTTCTGAGCTCTGATCCCATCAGACCTACTCCACAGAGACCACCAGTTCTATCGGTCATACACTCAGTTCCCATGAAAGAACTACCCCAGTTTTCGGGTACCTCTCCAGCACATCCTGCGAACTACCCCAGTTTTCGGGTACCTCTCCAGCACATCCTGCTGAGGAGGTTCACCGAAAGTGAACATGTAAAAGGAGGCACATAGATTTCCCCTTGGAATATCTCACCAAAGGTACTAATTTTGATGAAGGGGAAGGGTCCCCATGATCACCACCTGGTGGTGTCTCATTTGGGCAATTTTGGAAATTTTTAAGCAGAAAGGTTTATCAGCAGGTAATCCTTCTCTTGAGGAATCAGTATTTCTGGAAGCTTTTGGTGCTGGCATCTTGGGTGACTCCACCGGATGATGAGCTTATCGACTTAGGCTGTCACTGGGCATGAAGGAGCTGGATTCTGTTGAGCCTATCCCATGCCATGCCATCCGGTCGCGCTTTAGCTCCTCCAAAAGGTAAACTCCACTGCAGCAGTGGAGCCCCTGTTGATGTGATTGTGGCGGCAGCCACCATGAAGGAGCTGGCAGAACAGAGCTCCTCTGTCCACCCCTCATCAGAGAGTCTAAGGCATTGGACAGGTTTGGAAAGCATGTGTTTGCTTTAGCAATCTTTGCCTTGAGGTCCCTGAACTGCCTTGCACACTTTACAAGACTACAGAGGGATTTGACCAAGGAACTTTCAAAATCTCTCTTGGAGTCTATGGCTGCAGAAGATTACAAAAGCTCAGTTTAACAAAAGTCAATGACAGACTACTATCAACCTGGGTCCCCAGGTCCCTGATAACTTCTTCTGTACAGTGGATTGCCCACCCTTTGGGTAGCTAGGGGTAACTATTTTTCTCTCAAAATTTGCTTTGGATGATTTTATGAGAGCTCTTAGTTTTTTTATATAGATCAAGGGTGTCTCTTACCTTAAAGATTTTGCTCTATCTTGTAGAGTGGATGCAGGCATTTGTAAGATTGATTCAGCGGCTTGAGTACTGTTTTCTCGTCGGCTCGGGCCTTAAAGGAGACCACACTAGTCTGAAGCTTCTTTTATTTGTTTCCACTGCATCCATGAGGTTGATTTATCATGCAACAGAAGGCACCTCACAGGCTGCCGGTTCAGGTATGGCCTTAAGGAGACATGCCTGGGTGTGATTATGGCCTTAAGGAGACGTGCCTTGGTGTGATTATTACTTTGCAGAGCCTTTCAAGTCTTATTTCATCATTGCTGCTTTTGATATAATATCCTTGTTTGGCCCTTCTGTGAAAGAAATGCTTCTCCACAAACAAAACCACAGCAACCAGTAAAAAAAGATTTATTTCTCTAGCGCTTCGGCCACAGTAAGCCTTCAAGGAGTAACATACTGATATGAGAGTCAGTATTTATAGCACCAGCTACAATCAATTCTACAACTAATTAAACAATTAATTAAACAATTAAAACTTAACACTATACATTTAAAGTAACACTATACATTTAAATTACACACTTCCAACAGCAGTCTGTATTTAAACCCTTTGGTATCAAAGTACCATATTTTAAAATAAAAATAGTTTCCTTTTTTAAAAGTACCTTTTTTACTCTGTTGTCATCCAAGTCATACATAGGTATTTGTTCTAAAATCGTGGCTTTTAAATTATCACAACTTCCCCCATGATATTGATAAAAATGTTGAGCCAAAGGACTTTCAGTTTTATTAGTCCTAATATCTCTCAAATGTTCCTGCAGTCTCAATTTGAACATTCTCTGTCTGTCCAATATAAAATTTTTCACACCCACATTTAATAGCATATACAACTTTTTCTGTTCTACAGTTCTACATTTATATGTCCCATTAGATCTAAACAATATTTTAGTAATATGTGTAAAAAAAATTAACTATATAAGGGCAACAGCTACATCTCCCACACTGGAGAGTTCCTCGAGCCGTAACTTGATGAAACAATCTAGATTCAGGTCTAAAGAATCTAGTATGAACAATCATATCTTTGATGTTCCTACCCCTTATATAAGAAAATACTAATTTTTTACTAGTTAGACCTTCTAATTCACCAAAACTCTTAAGATACTCCCAGACATGTAATATTAAGTCCCAAAACTTTTCACTATACACATTATATGTTGAGACTACAAAAAAAGCTTTCTATATTTTTATTTTGTGTAACATATTCTCCATTATTTTGCTTTCGACATGAGCTTTTTTTCTTGGTATCTAATATTAAACACTCTATTAATGTCTTGTTCGATTAAGCTTTTGTCGTATAATCTATTTTCAAACATCTTTTTTATATGTGATATTTCTGTTACAAACACTTTGTCATCACTGCATAACCTTGAAATTCTCAAAACCTCCCCAAATGGAAGAGTTTTAATAGTATGTGTAGGATGACAGCTTGTACCCATTAAAAACTCATTAGGTACTTCCAATTTTCTGTGGATACTAGTACTAACATATTTTCCAACAGTACCACAAAGATTTACATCCAAAAAAGACACTTGTTGGCCATATTGTAAACCATCAAAAGTTATATCAAATCTATTAAATTGAATGTCATTTATAAAACTATGTACAAACTGTATGCCTCCTTCACACAAAAAAATAAAATCGTCTATGTATCTAAAGTACAATTTTACATGTTTTTAAAAAGACATTAGTATAAATACAATCTTGTTCCACTAGGCCCATAAAGATATTAGCATACATTGGTGCAAATGGAGCACCCATGGCAGTGCCTTGTATTTGCTGGAACACCTGATTATCAAAATAAAAATAATTATTTTCTAAACAAAATTCAACTAAATCCAACACATAATGTGTAAAGGGATGATCCCCCATCTGCCATAATAACGCCTCCAAACCAAATACATGTTTTATGTTGGTATAGAGGCTCTTAACGTCTAATGTTAACCAATACATCTTGTCTGACCATATAACTTTCTTTATTTTACTCAAAAAATCAAATGAGTCTGGACTATATGAAGGAAGTTTCTTCGCTTCTTTTACTAATATTGTATGCAAAATAACCCCCAAATTATGCAAAAAGTATTTATTAGCTGACACTATTGGTCTACCCGGAGGTCTAACACTGTCTTTATGGATTTTCGGTAGGCTATAAAAATAAGCAGGGCCTGTATCTGCACTTAATAATTTATTAGAAACATCAGTATCAGACCAATAGCCTAACCTTAAACCCTTTAAAATTTAAGACATATGATTCTTTTTAGAATGCTCAACAGCTTCTTCAGTTATTATTCTATATACTTTTGCATCATTCAACAGGTCTAAACACATTTTTAAATACTGTGTATAATGCATAATTATTATTTTGTTACCCTTGTCAGTAGGTTTAATTACCAACTCTTTTTGTTTGGAAAAATCCATTAAAGCTAACCACTCATTTTTAGATAAATTATAATTAAAATGTTGCGAATTAAGTTTTTTAAACAATGTCTCAATTTCAAAATCCAGCATAGCTTGGAATCGTTTGATTCCTACATGTACCACCGGAGGCATAACAGTAGTATCTATTGCACAATTACAAAATGCTTCCCCTCAGTTTACAGGAAGGAAGATAGGACTCTGCTGTAGAGTTTTGCTTTTCTACCCCTCAACAATCCTTTTCAGAGAATCAGAGAAAGAAAATGTGGTTCTGTAAATCTCAGGGATCTTTCCATGATTCACGCTGAGAAAATTCATACAGAGGAGGGGTTGCTTTAACAAAAGATTTGAGGGTGCTAAAAATATTAAGAGGTTAATTTGTACCTTTTTCCCAAATACCCACTTCCAAAAGAAGAAAGCTTCCTGGCATTCTACCCAGTCAGAGAGAAGCTGCAGCTCAGGAAATTCAGAAGCTGCTGAGCAAAAGAGTCATCCAGGAGGTTCCACCAGACCAGAGAGGATTTGGAACTTACTCAGGGTTCATTTTCATGCCAAAGACAGCAGGGGGACCTGAGACCAATTTTGGATCTAAGTAACCTGAACCAGTTTGTGAGAAAATCGAAGTTCCATGTGGTCACAGCTCATTCCATTGTACCACTGTTACACAAGGATGATTGGATGTGCTCAATTGATCTTAAGGACACGAACTGTCACATCACAATAAACAGATGTTCCCAAAGATTACCCAAGGTTCTTTCCGTGCCAAAGCATACAGGGGACCCGAGACCAATTCTGGACTTCAGCAATCTGAATCAATCTGTAAAGAATTCAAAGATCTGAATGGTCACAGTGCATTCCATTCTGCTGTTTCTGTGGAAGGATGATTGGATGTCTTACATTGATCTTCAGGACACGTACTGTCACATCAAGATGAACAGACAATCCTGAAGATTTCTGTGATTTTAACTGGGGGCTTGTCACTATCAGCTCAGAGCCATGCCCTTTGGTCTCACCACAGTCCCCATGTTGTTTACAAAATGTGTGCCAGTGGTAACAGCTCACTTGAAACTGCAAGGTTTCCAAGTGTTTCCGTACTTAGGTGACTGGCTTCTCACCACCCCAAGCATGCATCTCCTAGAACAGTTAGGGACTATTTGCTCCAAATGTGCCAGTCATTAGCCTTTACAGTAAATACTTCCAAATGCAAACTGCTTCAAGTGCAGAGCTTGTAGTTCATGGGTGCCCATCTAAACACAATAAGTCAGATTGCTTCTTTACCTCCTCACAGTATAAGCACAATCAGATCTCAGGTTCATCAGATTTTCTTATCCTGCTCCTCCTGCCAAACTTATTCTTCGAGCCTTAGGTACCATGGCAGCATCTATAGTATTAGCCCCGTTAGCATGTTATTGTAAGCTTGTTCTTCAGTGAACTCTAGCTGTTTACTGGTCTGTTCTTCAACAGCTCCTGTCCTTCCCAGTCTGAATTAGTGTGATACGCAAAAGTCATATTCACTGGTGGCTCCAGTCAGGTGCAGTGATCAGCATTATCACCTCACAGCAAGAGGTTCCCCAGTTCGATTCTCGGCTGGGGTGTCTTCTGTGCTTAGTCTGCATGTCCTGTGTTCGCATGGGTTTCCTCCAGGTTCTCCTGTTTCATCCCACATTCCAAAGGCATGCAGATGGAGCATTTCTCTCCCAGCCTCTGCTGAAAATGGGTTCTGTCCCAGTTGGAATTTCTCAGTTAATAAATGTTAAGTACATAAATTAAAATAAGTCTGCTCTTCATTCTGTCTCCTTCAGTAGCCACCATGACCACGGACTCCTCCCAACTGGGTTGGTGGGGCATTTCTTGGGAAGGATGGTCCAGGGCACCCCCCCCCCCCAAGAGACCAGTTCGAATATCAGTGTCCTAGAGATGAGAGCAGTCCTATTAGCACTACAGGCTTTCCAGGATAAGTCACCCTCTAGAAACCATTGCCATCCAAACCAACTTGTCTGTGGTCTGGTATATCAACAAACAAGGGGGAACTTTACCTTTACTCCCTCTGCCAAGAAGCTGTGAGAGTGTGGCAATGTGTGAGCTCCTCCATCTGATTTCTAGTAGCAACACACATTCCAGGGAAATCCAACGTACTAGCAGACAAACTCAATAGGTCCATTCTAATACCTCGCAAGTAGTCCGTCATTCTCTGGGGGAGAAAATTTTCCATCATTAGAGCTAACCTTGCTGTAATCTTTTTGCTTCTCCCCACAACAACGAATACAGCAGGTACTTCACCCTGATTCCCACCTACAGATTAAGGCACCAAGAGATGCTGTAGTCCACGTTTGGCCCTTTGGTGTCTTTTATGCCTATGCCCCCAGTACCTCTGATTGCAAAATTATTACAGAAAGCCAGCTGGTTGAAGAGCTAGGTTATCCTCATTGCCCCTTTTTGTTTCACCAGGTCTGATTCCCCTTCCTTTGGTCTCTTCTTTGTTATCCTACTTGGATGCTGGACCCCAGTCCAGACCTTCTGTTACATCCCTTTGAGATAAAAGATACCAATATACCCGCCCTCAAACTAACAGCATGGTTTCTCCAGTTCTGTTAATAGCTAGACAGCCAAGTTTTTTTTCCCCGGTACGCATTGTACATTTATCCTCACAAAAAGACTCCACTAAGAGGATTTACAAAAGCAAATGGAAAAGATTTGAAAAATTTCATTGATACTTTCACTGTCCGTATTTTTGCTTTGGACTTTTTAGCTTCCCTTTTTAAGGAAGGTGCTAGTTTTTCCACAGTCGAAGTACAATTGGCAGCCATGTCAGATTTTCATTCGGGAGACGCTTTTTGTTTGGCTGCTTCCAAGTTATGTAAGGCTTTCCTGAAGGGCAATTTCCTGCTTTAGAGCTCCAGTGAAAGGTCCGTCACCTCTCTGGGTTTTAACAGTAGTACCGCAAAGCTCAATTCAACAACCCTTTGAACCTTCATAAAAAAAAACAAATTTTAAGTTCATGTCTTGGAAAAGAGCGTTTTTAGTTTCTATCACTTCAGCTAAAAGGATTTCTGAACTCCATTCTTTTTCATCAAAAGCTGCTTACATTACGTTTCATAATGACAGAGTTGCCTTACAAGCCAGTCCTTTCTTGCCAAAAGTGGATTCTGAATGAAATATAAATGAAACCATTCACTTACCAGTCTTCTTTCCAAAATTTTCAAAGGGGAATACAGGCTACATCTTTTAGACGTGCATAGACAGCTACATTTTTACTCACACAGAACAAAAGATGTGAAGTTCTACAATCTCACCGTTCATTCTTACAAATGGGTTAGGAGCCTATCCCTCGGCTCCGAGTCGGCCACTTTCACAAGCTTGAGGTTTTCAAGTAGCTTGAGGCCAAGTCCCTATCCCATGATGCTCTCTGCCTCACCTCAGATCTACTTTACCGCTGCAACAGATTGGAGGTCGAGAGTGGAGCTCAGGCAAGTATTTTCATATTTTCTAGATTTATTCAATATATCTCTGTTAGCATAATGTGAGAGTGTTCAATCTCGCCGTTTGTTCTTACACATGGGTTCGGAGCCGATCCTCGGCTCCGAGTCAGCCACTTGGCAAAGCTCTGCATCGAGAAGAAGCTCAAGACCAACCTATCTCCCACAATTCCCTCTGCCTTTACTTCAGATCTAGTTTGCCGCTGCAACGTTCGCATCACTTTCGATGAGCTCAGACCAACTGGCAGATAAGATTCTTTTTTTTCTAGGATTACTTAGAAAATTCTTTCTATTTTCAAATTGAGACCTTTTTAGTGTGTGTGTGTGCGTGAGTCAAGGGTTTCTTACCCTTCTATATATTTATTAGTATATAGATTTTTAGTTAGGTTTCCCTCGGGGCCTACCCCACCCACTAACTACTGGATTTGCTATTGGATTTGTTAGATTTAGAGTAAAACACTAATACACTTGTGGTACCATCCTTAGTGTTTTGGCTGTAACTGTCTTTAACTTATACAGGACTGTGTAAATATATATATATTTATATATATATATATATAACGTTACTGGATTTGACAATAATACCGGATTTGACTGTTTTATCCTTGAAATGTCTGAAAAAGCAAAGTCAGGGTTCAAAAGGTGCCAATGTGGACAGAAAATGTCTGTCACAGATAACCATAGCTCCTGCGTCTACTGTCTTGGCCCTCTCCATCTGCAAGAAGACTGTTCCATTTGTCATTTTTCAGTGGAAGGATCATGACAGATAGGCGCAGGAAGCTCATGGATAGAGGCCTTTTGAAGCCTGCATTTCAAGAGGCTCTTGATAAATCAGACCAGGCATCTAAATCCTCGAAGGAGTCGAAGACGTCGGAGCCCATGTCATCGGCTCCGAGCTCTTCGTTTAAGGTTCGTTCACCGGTTCTACAGACTTCGGGGCCGAGTGTCGAACTTCTGTCTGTCACTGAGCCTCGAGTCTTGGAACCGGTGACGGAGCTTCCACCTCCTGTGCTTTTGAGGTCGGCTCCGTCTTCGATTCCTTCGACCCGTTCTTCCAGGCCCCTCTCTGACTCCGACATAGATCGTGTGGTGCAGAAGTTAATGGAGAATACGACCTTGTCCAAACTCATCTCAGTCTCCTCCCAGTTGGTGTCGAGACTCGAAGGCCTTCCTTTATCTCGATCTGTTCCTCCTCCGAGGCCTATTCAGCCTTCGGAGCCGAGAGAGCCTGATCTGATGATCGTGGAGCCCTCTGTGCCGGAGCCGTCTTTCTCTCGGTCGGTACCGTTCACCTCGACTCTGACGGATCCATTACCGGAATCACGGAGCCGACTATCTATCCTTGGTTCCGGGACCGAGAGTCAAACCGATGTTTCGGTTCTGACTCTCCCTCTCGGTGCCTCGGCACGGATCGCTTCGGCTCCGTCCTCGGGGTCGATGCCCTCGGTCCCCATCTCAGGGATCCCTCCACCTTCTTCGGAACCGGGGGATTCCTCGGCTCGGGACCCGAAGGCTTTCGACCTTATGAGGAAAGTTTTGTCGACTCAGACAACCACTTCAGCAGAAACGGCCTCTCCTTCCCATAAAGGCCCGTTATCCTCTTCTGCACCTACGGCTACTCAAAAGCGTCGAGCACCAGTCTCTCAGCCGCCCCCAGAGGGAGCCCCTTCTTCCTCGGAGGCTTCATCGGATGCCCCCCCCGAGGAAGTTCCGAGGAAAAGATTGTGTAAGAGGAGGCACTTGGATTCTCCACAAGAATCCTTAACATCGGACACTGACTTGGATGAGTCAGAAGGGTCCCCAAAATCACCCTCGGAGGATGTCTCCTTTTCTGACATCCTGGAGATCCTGAAACAGAGAGGTGATTGGCAAGCCCTACCCCCTTCTGAGGATGAGTCAGTCTTGCTGAAGGCATTCGGTGCTCGCCCTTCTTCCTCCTGGGTCACTCTGCCCTTCGATGAGTTGATGGATTTGATTGCTTGAAGGGCATGGGAGACACCTGACACAGTGGAGCCAGTCCCTAGAAAGCCTAATAAATATATTACGGCCCCTCAAGACAAGGCATACCTCACAAAGGGAGTTCCAGTGGACGCTATGGTGGTGGCAGCTGCCACTAAAAAGGAGATGTCTGAATCTTCCTCATCTGTCCATCTGCCTAATAGAGATTCTAGGACTATGGACAGGTATGGGAAGCGCATTTTTAGTTCAGCGGCTTTTTCCATGCGATCGCTGAACTATTTGACACATTTTACACATTTACAGAGGGATCTAGTCAAAGAGTTGGGAGATACCCTCCAGGGTACTACAGATGCTGCTGTCGTGGAAAAAGTTACAGCATAACTCAATACCCTTACATCAATTGTGAACTCGTCCATGAGGCTCATCTCGTATGCAGCCGAAGGATCGAGTAGGGCTGCGGCTTCAGCGATTGCTCTTTGTAGACAATCCTGGATGCGCTTATGTTCCTTTGCGGAAGCCTTCAAGTCTTCCTTTAGTAACGCCCCATTTGATGGTGCCACTCTCTTTGGCCCCAAAGTAAAGGAGACCCTTACCCGGTGTGAGCAAGAGGGAAAGACTCTGTCTGCTGTTGGAGTCCGTTTTTCCACCCCATCCAGACCGTACCCCAAAGGGCAACGAGGTGGAAAAAATGTGGTTTCGAAAACCCCAAGGTTCTTTCCCAGGCACACAGGGTGATGCCCCCTCCAGAGGCAGAGGGGGGGGCAGAAGTGGAAGACGTCGCCCTGGCGGCGGAGGGGGTCCGCAAAACCAAGGTGACAGGGATACGCTCCCTGGGAAGCCTTTCCAGCTCTCCTAAAGGGAGGCCCGACTGTCCTGCTCTGGAGGCAGTCGGGGGTCGCTTAGCTTTATACCCTCAGGCCTGGCAAAGTCTTACCTCAGACAAATGGGTAAAAAGCATTATTACCAGAGGTTACAGAATTCCATTTCTATTTCCCCCGTTACCGCAAAAAAGATTCCCAGATGTACCGCCCCATCTGCGAGATCCTGCAGCTATAGAAATTTCAAGGCTGCTAGAAAAAAGTGTCATCCAACCAGTCCCGGCAGACCAAAGAGGATTCGGAACTTACTCAAGGTTCTTTTTAGTTCCAAAAAAGACGGGACTGGAGGCCAATTCTGGACCTAAGCAGGCTCAATACCTTCGTCAAGAAAGAAAAGTTCCGGATGGTCACGCTTCAATCGATCCTTCCATTCTTACAGAAGGACGACTGGATGTGCTCAGTAGATCTCAAGGACGCAAACTACCACATCAAAATGGCCAGAGCGTCCAGGGATCACTTGTGCTTCAGGCTGGGAGCCAGTCACTTTCAGTTTCGGGCCCTGCCCTTTGGTCTAACCTCAGCCCCCAGGGTTTTTACCAAATGCATGGCAGTGGTAGCGTCTCACTTGAGACGCCTAGGATTCCAGGTGTTTCCGTATCTGGACGACTGGCTCCTTACTGCCACCACCGAGCATCAACTGATTCAGGCCAGGGATTACACACTCGAACTTTGTGTTCATCTCGGAATTTCCATAAATTTCGAAAAATCTGCATTACAGCCATCACAGCATATCTCATTCATAGGAGCAGATTTGGATACCCGTTGCTTGATTCTAAGACTTCCCTCAGAAAGAATAGCCTCTCTACAAAATCACATATCTCTTCTCCTGTTGTCCAAGAAATCCCCAGCCAAACTGGTTCTCAAAGTTTTGGGCCTCATGGTGGCTTCCCTCATTGCAGTACCCTTGGGAAGACTGCTCATGAGAGTTCTTCAATGGCTGCTGTTCGCACAATGGTCGTTCCAACAGTTACCGCTGACACACGAAATTCACATCACAAACATCTGCAAATCACATCTGTCTTGGTGGCTACAGAATTGCAATCTCACCGGCGGCCGACCGTTTGTGCTACCCACTCCGACAGCTACGGTGACCACGGACGCTTCCCTGATAGGGTGGGGGGCATCTTTCAGGGACAGACAGTCCAAGGCGAATGGACCAATCTAGAGTACAACCTGCACATCAATGTTCTGGAGATGAGGGCAGTGTTTCTGGCGTTGCAACACTTTTCTCCCCTTCTACCTCTAGGGACCATTGCAGTTCAAACGGACAACATGTCCGTAGTCTGGTACATAAACAAGCAAGGAGGAACCAAATCTTGCCAGCTGTGCAGAGAGGCCATGAGAATTTGGCAATGGGCAGAGTCCACGGGTCACTTTCTGATAGCAACGCACATCCTGGGGTTATCCAAAGTCATAGCGGACAGGTTGAGCAGAGCCATCCTGTTACCTCACGAGTGGTCCCTCAAACAGGCAATAGCGGACATGATATTCCACAAGTGGGGCCAGCCTTGCTGCAATCTGTTTGCGTCTCCAATGAACGCCAAATGCAGAAGCTGCTTCGCCCTATTACCCCCGCCAGGGGAAGTCCCCAGGGACGCTCTGATTCACGATTGGCCCCCTGGTCTCCTGTACGCCTTCCCTCCTATACCTCTGATTCCAAGATTTCTGCAGAAAGCCAAGAACCTGGAGAGGACTGTAATTCTCATTGCCCCATTCTGGCCTCGTCAGATTTGGTTTCCCTTTCTTCAAGCACACCAAATACGGGAACCCTGGATCCTGGACCCAGAGCCGGATCTACTGACCCACTCATCAGGGGCTCCCCACCCATCGCTCCTGTCCCTCAGACTAGCAGCTTGGCTGCTCCACTTCCCTTCTTAGCCAGGTCTGATCTTCTTTCTCCTGCGGTTCAAAATATTCTAGTAGCTTCTCATAAAGCTTCCACTACAAAGGTTTACACTAGTAAGTGGAAGCAGTTTGTATACTGGGCAACTATGCAACATTTAGATCCCTTGATAGCCCCAATAAACAAAGTCTTAGAGTTTCTATCCGTGCTATTTCACCAAGGATCTTCTCCTGCCACCTTGAGGGTTCAATTGGCTGCTATTTCAAACTTTCATGTAGGAGAAAATGGAGCGCCTATTATGACTCATAGGCTTTGTAAGGCTTTTCTAAAAGGGTCTTTTCATATTAGACCACCAGTCAGGTTTCCTACAGCACCGTGGAATCTGAGCCTCCTGTTATCACAACTAATGCTACCACCCTTTAAACCAGCCTTGTCCTGTTCTTTGAAGTTCTTGTCATGGAAAACTCTATTTCTAGTAGCTATCACTTCAGCCAGACGAGTGTCAGAACTTCAAGCTCTTTCCATTAAACACCCATATTTGATCTTTCACCCTGATAGGGTATCCCTTCGCACCAACCCGTCCTTTCTTCCCAAGGTTTGTTCAGTCAATAATATTAATCAGTCCATTGAGCTCCCCACATTTTTCAAGAACCATTCCAATAAGCTGGAATATATGTTACACAAGTTAGATGTTCATAGACAACTCAGATTCTACTTGGATAGAACAAAGGATCACAGAAAAGCAGATCAACTCTTTATAGCCTTTGCGGACAGCAGAAAGGGCATGGCAGTAACGAAGCGTACCCTTTCCAAATGGCTATCTGATTGTATTACTTTTGTTTATACTGCTACTGAGCAGAGTTTGCCCGTCAAACCGAAAGCACATTCTACTAGATCAATATCTACATCTCTGGCTCATGCGTCCTGCCTACCTTTGGACACTATTTGTGCGGCCGCCACTTGGTCTAAACCACATACGTTCATCACTTATTACAAAGTGGATAGGGTTTCCAGGGACAGGGCAACCTTTGGTTCCACTGTGCTCAGGAACGTTCTTCCGTGAGTCTCTCAGGGTCACGGAGCTAGGGACGCTACCCATGTGTAAGAACAAACGGCGAGATTGAGCACTCTCACATATAGAAGTTATGTCCTTACCATAACGTTCCATGTGGAGTGTTCATCTTGCCTTTGTTCTTACATTCCCACCCTCAGGTCAGGAAGAACGTCCAGTTTAGATGTCTGGTTTGGTTCTCCCGCTTCTGATTCTCTCAGCTGTTACTGCTGGTTTCAGCTACGCCTTAGTATGTATGTTTCATTCCCGTTGGGATCTGGTATTGTTTGCAAACTAGATCTGAGGTAAAGGCAGACCGAATTATGGGAGATAGGTTGGTCTCGAGCTTCTTCTCGATGCAGAGCTTTGCCAAGCGGCCAACTCAGAGCCGAGGATCGTCTCCGAACCCATGTGTAAGAACAAAGGCGAGATGAACACTCCACATGGAATGTTATGGTAAGGACATAACCTCTATTTACAGGAAGTGTATATTTTTCCCAGTTTAACCGAAGACTAGTACTTAGTCATTTCTTTGATTTATTTTCTTTGTGAAAAATTTGTTTATAGAGCGGCTGCTCTTAGGCCTTTCATTGGCCTTGTTTTAGTTAGTCCTTAATCCCTTTAGAGTGTTTGTTTATAGCGGTTTAATTATAATTGTTTAACTGTTAACTTCTTAGATTGCGGTTTAGTGTTGTTGTTTATAGCTGTTTAACTGTTCAACTGTTTAATTGTTAACTTAGTGTGCAGTGTTAGCCTAGCCAATTTGTTTTTTTTTTTTGTCTAGGCAGGTAAATATATATATATATATATATATATATATATATATATATATATATATATATATATATATATATATATATATATAGTTATTTCCATCACCATTACATTATGGCTGTGATCATAAGGAGAGAGAGAGACAGAAGTCATGGTTTAAAAAATGCCCTAAATGCAGACAAAAAAATGTCCATTACTGACTCGCATGTGTATATTGTCTGGGTACAGTCCATCTTCAGGACGACTGTTGCATTTGTCACTCGTTCAGCAGCAAGGTCTTGTTAGAACGTAGGAGAAAGTTAGCGGATAGAGGTTTGTTGAAACCTGATTTTCAGGATTCTCTTGATAAGGCTGACCAGACTTCTAAATCTTCGAAAGCTTCTTCGGAGCTGAAATCGTCTGCTCAGAAACTAGCTGAGAAGGTGCGGTTGCCGGTTTCACAGCCTTCAGAAACCGAGCAGGTTTTTGTAGTCGGTCCCCGGTATTGGAACCCGTCTCCAAAGTTTTGAAGTAATCAGTTTTACAGTTTGTGGCTTCATCCATCCCACCAACTCATTCTTCCAGGAGCCTCTCCAGTTTGGATGTGGACTGAGTGGTGCAGAGGCTTCTTCAGAACCCGGCATTAGCCAAATTGTTGTCAGCTGCGGCCCAACCAGCTTAGAGACAACTATGTCCTTGAATGCTGTGTTTGTTCCTCCTCCAAGCTGAGCCAGGCCTTAGGAGCCAGAGGAGGTAGAACTGATGATCATGGAACCCTCAGAGCTGAGGCCTTTTCCAGTGCCATCTGCTCCTCCTACTCAGACTACTTTGATGCCTTTTGAGGAGTCTGGGAGCAGTCACTCTCCGGTCATCTCCGGGGGGGGGGGGGGGTTGAACCGATGGGTTGGTTCCGACCCTTCTGCTCTGAGCTTAGGCCCTGATGAGCTCTGCTCCTTCCTCCAGTTTGGAGCCCATTGTTTTGGTGCTGGGGAAGTTGCCATCTTATTTGGAACTGGCTGTTTCCTCGCATCGGAGCAGAGGGGCTTTTGATGTCATCAGGAGAGTTATGTCTCCGAAGACACCCACTTCATCAGGGCCTACTTCCTCATCCCCGATAGTGCCACATTCTGCCTCTGCATCACAGGTCCCCTTAAAGCATAGAGACCCAGAGCCTCAGGTAGCCCCATTGGGTGACCCATGTTCTACTGAGACCTCACCAGAAGCTCCCACTGATGAGGTTCCCAGGAATAAGCTTTGCAAGAGGAGGTATTTCGACTCCCCGCAGGAGTCTGTCACATCAGACACTGACTTAGAGTTGTCATAAGGGTCCCCATGTTCCTCCTCAGAGGATCTCTTTTGCTGATATCCTAAAGATCCTAAGACAAAGGGGTGGCTGGCAGTCCATTAACCCTACTGATAATGAGTCGGTGCTTCTGAAGGCCTTTGGGTCTCAACCTACCACCTCCTGGGTGACTCCACCCATCGATGAATTAATGGAATTAGTTGCTCGAAGGGCGTGGGAGTCTCCTGATACTGTGGGACTTGTCCCTTGGAGGCCCAACAAGTTTATTACCTCTCCACAGGACAAAATGTTTCTTACCAATGGAGTGCCGGTTGATGCCATGGTGGTGGCGGTGGCCACCAAGAAAGAGATGTCTGAAACCTCTTCTACTGTCCATCCTCCTAATAGAGATTCCAGGATTATGGGCAGGTATGGGAAACGCATTTTTAGTTCAGCAACTTTTGCTATGCGATCGCTCAACTATTTGACACACTTTACCAGACTTCAGAGAGATGATCTTAAAGAGTTTGGAGATACTCTACAGAGTACTGCATCTGAGGTCGCTCCTGATAAGGTGACATCACAGCTCAATACCCTTAATTCTATAGTTAATTTGTCCATGTGTCTCATTTAATATGCAGCTGATGGTATGAGCCGGGCAGCGGGTTCAGGAGCAGCTCTTCAGAGACATTCCTGGATGAGCTTATGGTCCTTTGCAGAAGCCTTCAAGTCTTCCTTTATTAATACCCCATTTGTTGGCTCATCTCTTTTCAGGCCTAAAGTTAAGGAGAGACCCTCACTAGATGCGAACAAGACGGAAAGAATCAATCTGCCGTAGGAGTCTGTTTTTCCACCCCTACTAGACCTTACCCCAAAGGGTAAAAGGGAGGAAAAATGTGGTTCCTCAAGTCCCAAGGAGCCTTTCAGAACACACACAGTGAACCCCCCTCCAGTGGCAGAGGAGTGGGCAATAATAGAAGATGCTGCCCAGGTGGCAGAGGGGGTCCGCAAAGCCAGGGTGACAGGGATCAGTTCTGTGGCAAGCCCTACCAGTGCTCCTACTCTGGAGGCAGTCTGTGGTCGCTTGTCTGTATCCAGACTCCTGGCTAAAAATTTTACAAGAGACTCTTTGGCACAAATCATTATATCCAGAGGATATGTCATTCCATTCACAGAACCACCCTCTGTACGAAAGAAAATCCCAGACGTTCCACCCAGTCTCGGGGATCAAGCAACCATAGAAATTCAAAGGTTGCTAGAAAAACGAGAGTCGTTCACCCAGTTCCAGCAGACCAGATAAGATCCAGAGCCTACTCAAGATTCTTTTTAGTTCTGAGGAAAACAGGGGACTGGAGGCCCATCTTTGTCCTCAGAAAATTCAACACTTGTAAAGAAAGAGAAGTTCCGGATGGTCACGCTTCAGTCGATTCTTTCATTTCTAGGATGTGCTCTATAGATCTCAAGGATGCGTACTATCATATCAAAATGGCCAGACCATCCAGAGATCACCTGCATTTCCAGCTGGGAGCCAGTCATTCTCAGTTCCGAGCACTGCCCTTTGGTCTCACAACAGCCCCCAGAGTGTTTACCAAATGCGTGGCAGTGGTTACGGCTCACCTGAGGCGTCTAGGATTCTGAGTGTTTCCGTACCTGGATGACTGGCTCCTCACTGCCACCACCAAGCATCAACTAGTTAAATCCAGGGACCTCACTCTAAAACTGTGTTCCCAGTTAGGAATCACTATAAATTTCAACAAGTATGTGTTGTCACCATCGGAGCACATTTCCTTTATCGGAGCAGATTTAGACACCACCACCACCATGGTAAAACTGCCTCTGGAGAGAATAGTCACACTTCGGCAACAGGCATCAGACTTTCTGGCACAAAAAGTATCAGCCTCTCAAGTTTTAAAACTGCTAGGTACTATGGCAGTAACTCTCATAGCAGTTCCTCTATGGCGCATGCACATGAGAATACTTCAATGGATGTTCATAGTGTTTCACTGTTGCAGTCATTACGCTTGGGTTATCCTGCTGGCAGGCTACCCACATTCAGCCAGAATTCCAAAGTCTAGGTCCGGCGTCGGTTGCTGTCACCTCTTCCCTGATGTCAGTGTGCCAGGGGTATAAAAGATGCAGCCGACGCCATTTTCTTCAGTTTTTGGATTCTGGACCCAGTTCCAGATATGCTGACACATTCGTCAGGGGCTCTTCATCCTTCACTTCACTCCCTCAAATTGACAGCTTGGCTTCTCCGATTTCTGACATAGCCAGGTCCACAACTTTTCCTTGGAAGTGCATCATATCCTTGTATCATCACACAAGGCTTCAACCAGAAAGTTATACGTCAGCAAGTGGAGGAGGTTCGCTTTGTGGGCTTCTCAAAATAATATTGACCCGTATATTGCCCCAGTTGCTAGCATATTAGAGTTCTTGACTAAACTTTTTAATGGAGGTGCTGCGGCAGCTGCCATATGTGTAGAATTGGCTGCAGTTTCTAATTTTTAACTCTGATCGGAAGGCTCAAATCCTATGTCTCACAGGTTATGTAGAGCCTTCTTAAAAGGAACCATACATCTTAGTCCCACCAGTTAGACAACCTTTCACTCCCTGGAACCGAAATGTTGTTCTGTCTAGAATTATTCTTCCTCCTTTTGAGCCTGCATCTTCCTGACATCTAAAATTTCTGTCTTGGAAAACCATTGTCTTGGTGGCGATTACGTCAGCACTCAGGGTGTCTGAAATGCTGGATTTATCCATTAAACCCCCCATACTTGATTTTTCACCCTGACAGAAAATCACTCTGGACTAATCCATCCTTTCTTCCAAAGGTGTATTCAGAGGCTAATTTAAATCAAACAATTGAACTTTCTACTTTCTTCAATAACCATTCCAACAAGTTGGAGTATTATGTTGCATAAACTTGATGTGCACAGACAACTCAGGCTCTGTTTATATAGCACCAAAGAATTTAGAAAATCAGAACAACTTTGCCTCTCATTCAGATGTCACTCTTTCCAAATGGTTAACAGTGTGTACAAAATTCACATATTCTTCCGTGAATCAACATCTAGAAAATAAAGTTGAAGGCACACTCCACAAGGGCTGTTTCTACTTCAGCTTACATGGCTAGACTGCCATTAGACACAATTTGTGCAGCTGCCACTTGGTCAAAACCACATACCTTCATTACGCATTACAAAGTAGATAAGGCCTCCAGGGACAGGGCTTCCTTTGGTTCCACTGTCCTCAGGAATATACTCCCTTGAGCCACCCAGGATAAATGGTGCTTGGGACGCTACCCATTTGTAAGAATGAACGGCGAGATTGAACAACTTCACATAAAGAAGTTATGTACTCACCATAACGTTCCATGTGAATTGTTCATCTCGCCTTCATTCTTACACCCCCCTCCAGGCTTCTAGAAGAACGAGTAAGAGATTTGAGGTCTAGTGGGTCTTTGTATTGGATTTCTTACTCTGGTTGGTGTTATACTCTTGTCATTTATGTTGTATGTTTTGGGAACAGCAAACTAGAGCTGAGGTGAGGCAGAGAGCATCATGGGATAGGGAATCTGCCTCGAGCTACTCGAAAACCTCGAGCTTGTGAAAGCGGCTGACTTGGAGCCGAGGGATCGGCTCCGAACCCATTTGTAAGAAGGAAGGTGACATGAACAACTAACATGGAACATTATGGTCAGTACATAACTTCTTTTTTTCAGAAGAGCGAACCAGTTTCTTTCTCTCACCTAGTCGACTGGGTTCTCCACTTTCTAAAGTTAAATTGGGCAGATGTATAACTAATTTCATTTCTTGGATATATTCTCAACAAGACCTCCCCTACCAAAACCACCTAAGGTCCATTCTACTAGATCTGTGGCCATCTCATCTGGCTTCTTGTCTAGAATTTCCATTATTTATGCAGCAGCCACATTGTCTAATGCTCATGCTTTTATTACTCATTACAAATTGGAAATAATTTCCAGAAGCAGAGCTTCCTTTGGTTCAGCAGTTCTTTGGAGTATATTTCTGTAAGGGCTACCAAGATTTATGTAACTGGGGACTCTGTCCCATACGTTGAGGAAAAATGAAAAGGACAACATCATATATTAGTTAGGTACTCACCGTAACTAGGCATCTCTGTTGTCCATTTTCATTCTTCTTCAACTCTCCTCTATTCCTAGCATCAATTTGTGGACTGACCTGATGGAATTTTGGAACCTGTAGTTCCATTTCTGAGCCCTGTTATAATTCCTCTTTTTTTCAGTACTATTCAGACCTTTAAGGCAGCAAGCTCAGTCTGAGGTATTGGGAATGGACTAGGCATTATAGACAGAGGGATGAGCTTAAGAGTTGGATCTGAAGTCTGTGAAATGTGGCCAAGTTGGATCCATGACATGTACGTCGAGGAAGAATAAAAATAGACAACACAGATGCCTTGTTATGCTTTGTTACATACCTTTAATTTTTCGTTGTTGCTTTGCTTTTTCCAAACACTAGAGCCTAGGCTGTGAAATAGAAATGCGCTACCCTTTTTTGTCTCTAGTAGACAAGCAAGTCAAAAGCCCAGCTTAGAGGTAGGTAACAAGATTTCATACAGCTGTTTAGCAGTGGGCAGCCTAACTGTCTGATATTCTGGCTTCAAGGTCATCAGGGCAGTATCATGTTATGTCCAGAAGACCTGCAAAATGCGTACATTAACGCCTACCAGTGGGGAAATGTTGCAGAGAATAAAGTGCTTGCATCACAGGGGGTGGCACTTGTGTTATGTATACACCTTTGCATTTTTTTTTGTGCTGGGATGTTAGTTGCTGGTGGCTTAGGCTTTACATCAGCCCCCACTGTTATTGATCTGCATTCATATAATGCACGCAACCCTCTGCTCCCACCTTTCCTGCTTCCATCCCTGTGTGTGTGTCTTTCTGTTTGACTGACACACACACACACACACACACACACACACACTAGCCTTTGGCTGTTTAAATTGTATCCTGACCAGGATACAACAGTTATCTGGTCTTCTAAAAGCTTTGGCTCCCTCCAACAGCCCCTTGGAGGAAAATCTGCAGTCAGTGTATTCAGCTTCAGGACTTTGTTTAAACAAGAAGAGAAGGCTTACTCATCCTGAAACCTAAAAAAGATAAAAAATATATAACTTGTGTCTCAACAACTAACTATACACAGTAGAAGGGGGAACAGAGAGACTGTCATTACTGCAGCAGTGAGGAATTTGAACATCTACTGATGATCTTCATAGTCACTGTTGCAGTACTAATCCTTCGGTCTTCCTGCCTGATTCCCAGAGACTTTGCATCATCCCTTGCCAACAGACATCTGAGGATTGACATCAGGGTATAAGACTGGCATAAGCGTGTGCCATCTCCAGTACTTTCTGTCCATGCAGTCCTATGCATTACTGTGTTTCTGATGCTCACAGTCCATCATTCAGTTCATTTTCCATTTTCTTACAATCTGCAATTTGATAAGTAGCCCTTGAGAAATTTCCTTCTGTTTAATGTTTAAAACAGTAAATAATTTTGAGTAAGGATTTTTGTTCATACTGTTTATTTTCCTTGAGGCCTGAGCCTGATGTTTCTATTTGTCAATATTGTGTTGGGTTTCATTCCAAAACTTTGAATTGTAAGACCAAAGTCCTTGCAGCCCAAGTGCAGTCTTAAAACCTACCGCCACCTGCCTCACCACAATCTTCAGCATCAATCAGTTCATTTCCTAAGAAAAAGTAGGGATAAGAAAACGAAGGAGGATGTCTTGAAAGTTGGAGAATCTTTTGCCAACTACTCAGGTGAGGCACCTTTGCAGCCCCAGGTCCAACTACTACTAGGCTATAGCCCTGTGGGACAACCCCTTGGGAAGCCACCATAGCTAGAGTTCATCCTACAGTGGTAAGTACCACACTGACATGCGTAGAGTCTGAAACACTTTGCAGGCCTCAGCTTCCGACATCTGTTTGCTGGTAACCCACAGAGAGGGTGGTATTCCATTGGTAGTTGTGAGGAAATTTCAAGGAACCAGAAAAAGGTTGCTTTGGCCTGTCCATTTCCTGAGGCTTTGATCCCAAAACCTGGACACCTGAACCTAAGAGGCCTGCTAGCTTGCCCTGCTCCTGTATCCAAGTTGGTGCACAGGACCTGGTTAAGCTACCCCTGGATTTCATGGTGTCCAGGTTGCCCAGCCAGTCACAGGTACGTGTTTCAGGAGCTCATTGAAATGTGACTGTGATTTACTAGATGCATCATGTAGGGAAGCTGCTGCAGGGTCTGACATGTGTAGACACACCTGGCTGAGGACATAACCCCTTTCAGACCAGATTAATGCAAAACTCCTTGATGCCCATCTGAGTAAGTAGTTCGTGTTTGGTACCCCAGCTGAGAAGCTTTTTGAGAAACAAGGTAAGAAATGTAAACAAATTGAAACAGTTAAAAGAATTTGTTTTTCTCCCACACTTGTACGTAACAGGAATTTCTCCTCTAAGTCTTGGCCACTGCCTCCAAGACAAGAAATTGGGAGCCCTCCACAAGGCAAAAGATCAAGCTAGAGCAGAAAATGGAAAGCTGGTTAACATACTGAGGTTTCCAAGGACCCAGAAGCCCTTCAGAGAGCAGCACACCCCCCCCCCCCAGAAAAAAAAACACCCAAACACTTTCTCCTTAAGCAGGGACACTGTCCTCCTTCCTGCAGCAGTGAAAAGCCATCACCAAGGACCAGTTTGTCTTAAATACCATAGAAACAGGCAATGTCATCCAGTCATCCTGTTCAGAGAGAGAAAAAAACTTTTTAGGAATGGCAAAGCCCCTAGTAAGCAGAGGAACTTTACCCCAACTTGTAGCAGAGCTTTTACAGCAAGGGCTCTTCAGCAGACAGCACAAGGTTTTATTCAAGAGTATGGCTGATCCCAAGAAAGGAGAGTACCTGGAGACCAGTCTTAGACTTGTCCAAGCTAAGCAAGTTCCTTCACACAGCAATGTTCCAAATGTTAACCTTGTGAAAGCCTGTAAGGTGACTCTGGACTTGAAAGGTGCCTATTTTTCAAGTTCCCATAGCCAAGGAACACAGAGAATGTCTTTCACTTTCTTGGAATAGTCTACACCTCAGCCAGGTTTTCTGTGCAGCTCTTAACTGTTTGGTGCACTTCATCCACCTTCAGAGGGACCTGGTTGCTGAACTTACCAAATCTCTTTTGAGTTGATGTCTGCAGAGGAAGTCAAAAAGGTCTCTCCCCAACTCGCCAATCTATCCTCTCTTGCCATCTCTTCGTTGAGGTTAATTTCTAATGTAGTTGAGGGTACCTCTTGAACGCCTGGTACAGGCATTGCCGTGAGGTGTCATGCATGGATGCAGTTGTGTGGGTTTGCAGAACCCTTCAAGGCATCTTTCATGAGTGCCCCCTTTGATGGTTCCTTGCTTTTTAGCCATCAGTCAAGGAAACTCTTACCCGCAGTGAGCAGGAAGGGAAGACGGCGGTAGGGATCATATTCTCTACCCCCTAGAGGTCTTTTTCCAAGAACCAAACGGGGAGGTAAGAAACTTTGGTTCCAAAAGTTGCTAGGTTCCTTCCAGGATGCTCCTGAGGATTCCTCCTCCAGAGGCTGGGGAAGAGGGTTCAGTGGTAGACGCCACCCCAGTGGGAGAGGGGATCTGCAGAACCAGGGCTTCAGAGAACCTTTCTTTGAAAAGTCCTTTTAGCCCCCCTGAAGCATTGGCTGACTGTCCTTCCCTGGAGGCAGTCAGGGGTCTGTTCTCATTGCACCCAAATGCCTGGACAGCCATAATGAATGATCAGTGGGTGCTCAGTGTCCTATCCAGAGGTTAATTCCCTTTTTTCCCCCAACTAACTCCAATTCTCAAGATCGTACTGCCTGACGTGCCACCCAGTCAGAGAGAGCTGGCCCAAAAAATGTTTTTTTTTAAATACTTTTATTGAATTATCACTTGTGACATAGGCAAATTCACATTTATATAAAAGTAATCAAACTATATTGACATAAACATTATACTTCACTTACATTGCTATATATCATAATAACCTAAGCAGTGTTGCATAAATTATTAAATTCCTCCCTTTTTTAAACAAGAAACATCTTTAAACCATCGCTTACTATATAGGCAATCGTACATTTATGTAACTGGAAAACAAGCCACACTGATGCATTCCTATTTGCAAGCATTTTACATCACAAACCATACTGACACACACCTGGTTGCAAACATTGTACATCACTTATAATCTACCTAACCTTTCACACTCAGCTCATTTAAGTCCTGCCACCTTTTAAATCTCATTTCTTCTTTGTATGTATTGTTCTCATAATTCCCATTTTTTTCCTATGTAGTTTGCTTGTACCCCTTTCTAAAGAGCTCAATTCCAGTTGTTTTATTTCTGTTGGTATAGTCACAACTTCCTGTATAGTTGGTTTGGATTTTAATTTCCAAATTCTAGTAATTTTTTTTGGCAGCTACCATTATTAGATACTGTAAGGCTTTACCATGTGTAGGCAATTCTGACTCTGTATTATAGCTCAGAAGAATCATCTCCCTTGTCAGACTAATCTGCCCACCCAGCATCTCCTACAGTGCATCCCACAGGAAATCCTTAAAAGTCCACCAACTCACCACACCCCCAGAAAATGTGTTCCCAGTTACCTCTTTATTCCACTTCACACTTCTGTTTGCCTGAGGAAAAATTCTCTGGAGTCTTCTTGGGGTATAAAAATATCTATGTAAACATTTCCAGGCAAAAATCCTAAATTTTACATATTTGGGAGACTTGCATATATCCTCCCATTGTTTTTTTTTTTTTTTTTTTTGTTACTTGCTTATCCAGTCTCTCTTCCCAATCCTTTCTAACCTTCTCTGATTGATTCTTATAGTTATCATGCAGTGTGTAAAATGCTGTATTAGTTATTCCTTTTTTAATGGCAGCTTCTGTTCTAGATTCTATTAAAAACTCTACCACTGCTGGTCTTTCATTTAGACCCCCCCCCATTCCTTTATCTTTGCCTATACTCTGAGATCAGTCCTTGGTAGGGAAGGCAATCTCTAACCTGCAGTAAAATAAATTATTAGCGTCTTTCCATTCTGTCATCTTTCCCTCTGTAGTTATTTGCTCCCAATACATTGGTTCCTTTGCCAGTTTTTTCCCAATAAATTCAAGTACCCTCTTGCCTGTTGTCTGTATCCCTAATTGCAGTCTCCCCTATCGGCAGAATCTCCTTTCTCCATTCACGTGTTGGTTTAGTTCTTAGAATACTTTCTGCTACTTTATGGATATAATATTTTGTATGACTGTTAATCTCCTTAAAGGCCTGCATCCAAAATCACAGTCTCTCCTTGTTTCTTGAGCTTGCCCCCTGTTTCATCATCATCCCTTTCCACTTTGAGTTATAGTTTTCTGCTTGTGCTTTGTATAGGAGTCTTAACTGTGTCGCACTGAAATACCCCTCCAAATTGGGTAATAACAATCCGCCCTGTTCTGCAGGAAGAATCAGTTTATCCCACTAGACTCTTGCCATGTTCCCCTCCCAGATAAAGTTCTTCAGCTCTTTACTAATTGCTATCCACAACTTCTCCTCTGGTTGATAAAAATATGCCTGACCATTTCCCACATATCCTCAGCTACCACACTAGTCCTCTTTAATCCATACTCCTAAATACTTCATTTTATCATGTCCCCATACATATGGGTATTTCTGAACCAGTTCATGTGTGGGTGCATAATTTACTGCTATTGCCTTTGTTTTAGCTTCATTCATTTTGTGTCCAGAAAAGATCTAAAACTGTCTCAAAATGTTCCACATTGTCCATAGCACTGTAATGTCTTTTTCTGGTTTTGTCAGATATAAAATAATGTCATCTGCAAATAAAGACAGCTTTTCTTGACTACAATATCAATTATATCCTTTGAATTTCTGAGTCCCTTATTTTCTTTCCCAGTGGTTCCAAATATAATGCAAATAATAAAGGGGAAAGTGAACACCCCTGCCTGGTTTCTCTGCTCAAGCAAAAATTAGAGGACCCACCCACTTTAATTTTTGCCTCCCGGTGCTTTTATTTTAGCTATTATTGGCACAAGGTCTGAAATAATTATTGGGTGAGTATCAAGACCTTCAATTAAATGCACCTTACTGTGAAATGTAAATTTTGTCTAGCCTAGCCCAGTTTTTATATCTTGTGGAATATGTAAATTCACTCTGAAGTCCTATTACTGAATTGACATCTTCTATGCCAATTATTTTCATAAATTTCTTCAGAAATCTACCCTCCTTTGTTACATTTTTCCTTCTGGCCCCCCAGACACATCTTCACTGCTGCAAATCACAATCCGATTGTTAATACTCGTAAATTCCTTATGTATGGGTATCGGTTCCGAGCTTGGAACTGAGCCGGCCATTTTCCAAGCTCGCGTCAGTTTCAAACTCTCGAGCTGAACTCTTACCCACAATTCCCCTCTCCCTGTTACCTTAGATTTTGTTTGCCGCGTTGCCATTCGGTCGTGTCAAGCTACTTCTCTTGAGCTAAGTACTGTCAGTTGTTTAATTGCTTTACAAATTACTTTTCTGTCAGAAAAGTTACTTTCGCATCTAGCGTTCATAATTTCAGGATGTTAAGTTGTCAATCTCGCCTTCATTCTTGCTGGATGGGTTCGGAGCCGATCCTCGGCTCCGACTCGGCACTTGCTAAGCTCGAGAGTCACTTTTACCAGCTCGAGGCAGCCCCATATCCCATGATGCAAGGTGGTAATTACCCAGATCTCGTTTGCTGCTTCGCTAATGAGGTCATCCTTTTTACCAGCTCCTGGTAAGTGACATTTGTCTAGCTTTTGGTCAGGTTTAAGAGTTTTTAAAAACCTATTTTTGGTCCTTTTAGTCTTCTCTCTAACCCTCAGTGTATTTCACTTAGCTCCATACCCCTTTTTCACCTAGTTCCTTTAGTTTAGGTTTTCGGGCCTTAGGCCTTTCCCACCCTCACAGTTCCTGTCAGGATTTCCCTCAGGTGTGTGTGTGTGTGTTGTCTCTCTCTAATTAATAACTAAATTTGTTAGTTGTGATTAATATTTTTTAGTGTTAGTGTCTTGGTTGGACTGATCGGTGTGTGTGAGTGTTTAAACACCGAGATATGTCTAAAGATACTAGGGTCTCAGGTTTCAAGAAGCGTGACTCGTGCTGTCAGAAGATGTCTCTGACAGAAGGTCACACTTCTTGTATTTATTGCCTGGGACCCCTACACCTGCAGGACTCCTGTGCTATATGTCATTCTTTTAGCCAGAGAGTCCTGCAGGAACGTAGGAATAAGTTGATCCTTAGGGGTCTACTTAAACCAGAGAGCTCCCTGGCTAAAGTCGGCTCCGCGAAGTCCTCTAAACCTCCCAAGACCCAGGCTTCGGTGTCCAAGTCTGTGGTCTTGGTTCCGACTCTGCCGGAGTCGACATCGGCTCCGTCCGGAGCCAATCCTTCCTTGTTGGAAGCCCCTATGTCGGCGCCGATCATCATCAGCACCGATACCTTGGCTTTGGCACCGGTGTCGGCTCCATCTGGAGCCGACACCCCAGCGTCGAAGCATGTCTCTGCTCCGGCTGGAGCAGAGATATCGTTGGCTCCTCTCGGAGCCTACAAGCTGTCGGCTCCGTCTGGAGCCGAATGTTCCTCTGCTTCGATGGCTCTGTCCAAAAAGAAGTCTAGATCTCCTTCTTTGGAATCTATTCACTCGGCTCCAGCATCCCCCTTGCTTTCGGAGCGGAGCCATCGGAGCCGATCATCGAGGTCTTCCAGGCTTTCAGACCATGATTTAGAGAGAGTGGTAAGTAGGCTATTAAAGTCACAGGCACTAGCCCAGATGCTCCATAGCCCGTCTCATCAGACATCAGCTATTATACATCCCCCTGAAATTCCTCCTTCAACTCTCCTACAGAGCTCGGAGCCGGAGATTATTGGTACCGTGACTGTTGCTGCATCGGAGCCGATACCACACCTTTCGGCTCCGTCGTCCTCGACTCCTATCTCCTCCTTGAGACCTTCCTTGGAGGGATCCGGGCTTCGGGCTTCCCTGGTTGGTTCCAAGGGGGCGAGTGGCATCGCACCCTTGTCTGACCCCGTTCTCCCTCTCGGGGCTTCGGCCTTGGTGAGCTCGGCCCCGACATCTGCTTCGGAGCCTTCCCTTTCGGTGGGACTGGGGATCCCTGTTTCTTTGGAGCGGGATCTCTCGGCCCTCCCTGGGAGGGGAGCCTTCGAAGTGATGAGGAGTGTGCTAGCCCCAGAGCTTAGCCAGCAGTCGGTTCCTTTAGCTCCTCCCTCTATGGTGCCTGTAGATGCCTTTTCCCGTTCTCTTGCTCCCGGACCCAGAGATCCATCGCCCCAGGTCTCCCCATTGGGAAGAACTTCCTCTTCCGAGGTTTCCCCTGATCCTTCGGGTGAACCTCCGCGTAAGAGGACTTGCAAGAGGAAGCACTTAGACTCCCCTGAGTCTACAACCTCGGATACCGATTTAGATGAGTCGGAGGGGTCCCCAAGATCCCCCTCTGAGGATGTCTCCTTTTCAGACATCCTTGAGCTCCTGAAACAGAGGGGGAACTGGCCCTCCATTAACCCCTCCGAGGATGAATTGGTATACCTGGAGGCTTTTGGATCTCGACCCTCCACCTCCTGGGTGTCTCCGCCTTTCGACCCTCTCATGAAGGTCATAGCTCGAAAGGCGTGGGCATCTCCTGATTCAGTGGAACCAGTCCCTAGGAGACCTTCTAAATTTATTACAGCCCCCGCAGAAAAGCAGATGTTCTTCGTCTCACATTGCTGCAGTCATAACCTGTGGGTAGTCCGCTGTCCTCGGTCGGCCCGAATACCAAAGAGTTAGGCTGGCGTCGGTCATGGTCGCCCGGAGCTGACGTCAGTACGTAGTAGTACTTAAGCGCATGACCGACGCCATATCCTCAGTCTTTCTTGCCGCGTGGTCCGAAGCAGAAGCAGCATTTGCAAGTGCCGTTCGGCGTTCTGAAATTTTCAATTATCGAGTTTCAGACCGAAGACCAAGTTGGGCTAAGTACCCCGTTGGGGAAAATTTTTGTCTTTTCTTGCCTCAGTTAATCCGGATGTCAGAAAAAGTTAATAATTGTATTTCTTGTGGGAAACAGATACCTCATAGGGACTATCATTCTCTCTCTATTCCTTGCTTGGGGCCTGAACACGACGTAGTCGGGTGTCACTTTTGCGCTAGATTTAATAAGCGCACCATTAAACGAAGATTAGACTGTGCCAGGCTTGTTTTCGGTAAGCGGTGTAACTATAACATGCCGTCGGATCCTCCGACACCCACTACCGCTAAAAAGCGAAAAGATAAATCTTTAAGGTCTAAACCGGATGAGTCGTCCGTTGCGGACGCCGGTTCTATGGAACCTACAGTTGAATCTGTGGATCCAGCCAAGGTCTCGGCTGAATCCCAGGGGGAACCTTTACTTTTGCAGGAGTTGGCCTCTCAGGAGTTAGGCCAGGCCGAAGGTGCTTCTCAGGTATCTGTAGTTCCATCCTTACAAAAGGTTATTAGGCCTTCTACCTCAGTGACTAAAGGCCATGCTAAGGCTAAACCTGGTCTTACTGGTACTGGCCATAGCCCTAGTTCTTCAGCTTCTGTTCCTAAAAAACATATGTTGAAAATGGCAGAGGATTTGATTACTTTGATCAGGGGTTCTATGCCCCCTCCAGAGAAGAGGCCTAGGGTGGAGACAGATTTAGAGGGAATGGAGCATTCTTCAGAATACTCTGAGTCCTCAGCTGAGAATATTCAGGATTTCCCTCCCTATTCAGATTCGGATGCAGAGGATTCCTGTCCTTCTGCTTCTCCTCCAGAGGACTTTTCCTTTTCTGAAACTTTACATTCCATGAGGGAACATTTCAAGTGGAAAGGTCAGGATTTTTCAGATTCTCAAAAAAGGCTTAGGGAATTTTTGTTTTTGCCACAACATAGGCCTTTGGCTATTCCCCCTGTCTTAGATGTTGTTCAGGATGTTTTTTCTGAAGCTTCACTTAATCCTGATTCTTTACCCCCTGCCCCTGTCAAGCCAGACAGGTAGAGTTCCAGAGGCACATAAATATTTGTATAAGAGTCCTAGAGCTGACCCGGAAACTATTATTCAAGGGCCGAAGGGTGTCAGGGCTTCTGTGGTTAAGAATCCAGTTCCTTTGGATAAAGATTCTAGAGCGTTGGATAGGTGGGGGAAAAAAGTGTACACCTCTTCTACGTTAGCTATGTGGGCTTTAAATTGCCAGTTTCATATGCTGAAGTATCAGAACTTTTTGTTAGGCCAATTGAAATCTAAGGTGGATGCTTTATCTGAGGGTATAGAGTGTAAGGAATTGCAGGAGTTGGTTCATGCTTCAGATCAAGTTGGTAAACATTCCTTGCAGTGTTCAGGCTTCATCTAGGGTGGCTGCTACTGGTTCAGTTATTCGTAGACATGCCTGGCTTAAGGATCAAAATTTGTCAGAGCATGTTAAAGCTCGGATTTTGGATGCTCCTCTTCAATCTGAAGTTCTTTTTGGTTCTCCTGTGGAGTCAGTTTTGAAAAAGATGGAAGATAAAGCTAAGTCTATGCAGACGGTTAAGGATTTTTTGCAAGTGCAGCCCCCTAAGTTTAGCAGGAATTGGCCTGCTAGAGGATGGTCCTACCCTTCTTCGGATTTTCAGTCTAAGGGCAGGTCTAGACGTGGTAGAGGCAGGGTTCATGCTCAGGGTTCTTTCAGACCTAGGACTTGGAGTTCTCCTGCACAGTCTTCTGGTGAGGGCAGGGGTCAGCCTTTCCGTAAACAGACCCAATGACCTGTATCTTCAGCTGCCAGATCCTTCTTTTCTGGCAGCTCCTCTAGGAGGAAAGTTGGCACTTTTCAAACAAAACTGGCATTTGGTCACCCAGGACAAATGGGTGTTGGAAATAATAAATCAAGGTTACAAGTTTTATTTTCACACTTTTCCTCCTTTCAAAGGCATGCCGGATGTGCCTCCTCAGCAAAGGCTGGAGGCTCAGGAACAAATTTCTTTGCTTTTACAGATGGGAGCAATCCAGGTGGTACCTCCGTCAGAAGTAGGCCTAGGGTTTTATTCCCGTCTATTCCTAGTGCCAAAGAAAGGAAACACTTGGAGGCCAATTCTGGATTTGTCCATTCTCAACACCTACCTAGACATTCCAAAGTTCAAGATGTTAACATTACAACAACTTCTGCCTATGCTAGGCAAAGATCACTGGATGGTAACCCTGGATCTCAAAGAAGCCTATCTTCACATTCCTATCAGGCCCAGCTGCAGGAGATTCCTGCGATTTCGGGCTGGTACTTCTCATTATCAGTTCTCTGCATTGCCCTTTGGTTTATCTACTGCACCCAGGATGTTTACAAAAGTTCTGGCTCCTGTAATAGCTTTCTTCAGACAGAGGGGAATACAAATTTATCCTTATCTGGACGATTGCCTGATTCTTGCTCAAGACAAAGACAAGTTACTTCAACATCTACAGTATGTAATGGCAGTTTTAAGGTGCCTAGGGTATTCTGTGAACGAAATAAAGTCCAGTCTAGTACCCTCTCAGGACATGTGCTTTCTGGGTGTGAGACTGAATACAGCTTCTCAGATGGCTTTTCTGACCCCGGACAAACAAAGAACTCTTCACCTATACTTCCAGCAATTATCAGTACTGTCCAGGCTGACTGCAAGGACAGTCCTTCAAGCCTTGGGGTTCATGGCATCTTGCATTCTAGTACTTCCCAATGCCAAACTGCATATGAGGAAGCTACAATGGTATCTCAAAAGTGTATGGACTCAACACTGCCACGATTTTGACACTGTCATTCAGATAATACCTTGCATCCAGAAGGAATTCTTGTGGTGGGCACAGGAATGTCACCTAAACAAGGGACTCTCTGTGACCCGACCAGAGGCGAGTCAGATCATAACGACGGATGCCTCAGACTTGGCTTGGGGAGCACATTTCAATGGGAAATGGATTCAAGACACGTGGCCTCCCAGACTACAACATTTGCATATCAACATGAAGGAGATGTTAGCAGTCCAATTTGCCCTGATGGCCTTCAAGGGCCTACTTCAACCAGGACAGGTGTTGATTCGAACAGACAATACAACAGTCATGTGGTACATCAACAAGCAGGGGGGAACCCATTCTTACCCTCTTTGCAGACAAGCAATGATATTGTGGGAGACTGCTCTGAGTTTGCACATCACTCTTCAAGCACGGTTTCTGCCAGGAGCACAGAACTCCCTAGCAGATGTATTGAGCAGACAAATTGTGGATCCCCACGAGTGGAAATTGGATCCTCAGGTGTTCCAACAGTTGACAGTGGCTTGGGGAACTCCAGACATAGATCTGTTCGCTTCTCCACTAAATTTCCAACTACCAAAATTTTGTACAAAGATGTTTCACCTAAAAGCTTGGAAAGTGGATGCTCTATCTTTCAGTTGGAACAACCTTCACGTCTATGCTTTCCCTCCTCTGCCTCTCCTTCCCAAGGTACTCTTGAAAGTCAGGCGGGACAAGCCTTGCATGATTTTAATAGCACCAGATTGGCCACGTCAGCACTGGTATCCTCTGCTGAGGAGTTTAATTCAGGAGCCTCCTTGGCCTTTGCCACAGCTTCCTCACCTGTTGTCCCAGTCAAGCAATCATTTGCTCAATATCAGGGTGCAGTCCCTGCATCTAACAGCCTGGCGTATTCTGTTTTAGAGCCTGTGGGGTCTCAGCTTCCTCAACAGGTTTTAGATGTCATTTTGGAAGCCAGGCGGCCCAGCACTAGAAAAGTTTATGCTGATAAATGGAGGAGATTTTTTCTTTGGAGCACAACAAAGGGCTTTGATGTCTCCGTGCCTAATTTGAGTTTTACACTACAGTACCTTACTGAATTACTAGACAAGGGTTTTTCATTTTCCTCTGTGAAGGTTCATGCTGCAGCCATTTCTTCTCACAATGATTGTGACCCTCCTTTATTTTCTCACCCTTTGTTTAAGCAATTTCTTAGAGGGGCAAAAAATATAAGACCCCCACGTAGAGCTCCTACTCCTTCCTGGGATCTCAATTTTGTGTTGGAGAAGCTTACTTTACCTCCTTTTGAACCTGCAGCTATGTCTGAATTGAAGTTTTTGTCTTGGAAGACTGCTTTTTTGTTGGCCATTACTTCTGCTAGGAGGGTATCTGAATTGCAGGCACTCATGGCAGTTGAACCTTTTCTGATATTCCATAAGGATAGAGTTTCTTTGCGTACTAACCCTACTTTTATGCCAAAAGTGATTTCTAATGTGGCCTTGAACCAGTCTATCCATTTGCCTACTTTTTATGCTGATCCCCAAAATAAGGGGGAAAAAGTCTTGCATTCTTTGGATATCCACAGGCAGCTACGTTATTATTTGAGCAGAACTAAAGAGTTCAGACAGACTCAACAGTTATTTGTTTCCTTTGCTTTGGGTTCACAAGGGAAAGCTGTTTCAAAGCAGACTATTTCTAAGTGGATTGGTCAATGTATTGCTTTTTGTTATTCTCATCATGGGAAGAATGTTGCCGCTGGGATCAGACCTCATTCCACTAGGGCTACTGCCACATCTACTGCCTTTTGAGGGGGTAGCTACTAAGGATATTTTGGAGGCAGCTACTTGGAGTTCAGTTCACACTTTTACTAAGCATTACCATCTCCCTCTTTATTCCAAGTCTAGGGCTGGGTTTGCCACTGCAGTTTTACAGGGCATGTTAGCAGCTCCTAATGCTTTTTAGTTTGCCAGCCTCCCTTTTCCTTTGCTTTGGGATTCTACCCACAGGTTATGACTGCAGCAATGTGAGACGAAGAACATAGTACAGTTTTGTACTTACCATAAATGTAGATGTTCGAGGATCCACATTGCTGCAGTCCTATTTTCCCTCCCTCCTTCCCCTCTATAGTTTGGGGTTGCTGTTGTTCCTTTGGGATTATTGTTATTTCCTCCCTTGTGGTTGTTGGGTATTTACTATTTTGGCTCTGGCCTGTCCTTTTTAAGGCCTTCTGACATCTGGGGCAAGAAAGACTGAGGATATGGCGTCGGTCATGCGCTTAAGTACTACTACGTACTGACGTCAGCTCCGGGCGACCATGACCGACGCCAGCCTAACTCTTTGGTATTCGGGCCGACCGAGGACAGCGGACTACCCACAGGTTATGACTGCAGCAATGTGGATCCTCGAACATCTACATTTATGGTAGGTACAAAACTGTACTTTTCTTACTAAAGGTGTCCCGGTAGATGCCATGGTGGTGGCGGCCGCCACGAAGAAGGAACTTGCAGATCCTTCCATACCAGTCCATCCTCCTAACAAGGAGTCCAGGACTATGGACAGGTATGGTAAGCGGATGTTTTCCTCAGCGACCTTTGCTATGTGTTCGCTGAATTATTTATGTCACTTCACCAGACTTCAAAGGGACATCCTTAAAGAATTAGGTGAAGTAGTACAGGATCCTTCAGCAGCAGGGGCTCAGGAAAAGATTGCTTCTCAGCTGGGAATCCTTAACTCCATAAATAACTCCTCCATGCGGCTCATTTCTTATGCAGCCGATGGGGCGAGTAGAGCTGCAGGCACAGGAGTGGCTCTCAGACGTCAGTCCTGGATGCGGCTCTGTAATTTTGCAGACCCCTTTAAGGCGTCCTTCACAAACTCTCCCTTTGATGGGTCAACTTTGTTTGGCCCTCAGGTGAAGGACACGTTGACCAGGTGTCAGCAAGACGGCAAGACTCTTTCTGCCGTAGGAGTCCGTTTCTCCACCCCTTCTAGACCTTATCCCAAAGGTCAGAAAGGGGGGAAGATGTGGTTCCGAAAGTCTCAGGGAGTCACGCCAGATGCACGTGGTCAGTTTACCCCCAGAGGCAGAGGGGGTAATAACAATAGATGCCACCCTAGGGGTAGAGGGGGTCCGCAAAACCAGGGCAGTAGAGAGCCTCATTCTGACAAGCCCTTCCAGCATCCCTGAGGTGTTGCCCGACTGTCCACCCTTGGAGGCAGTCGGGGGGAGATTGTCGCTGTACCCAGAAGCCTGGTTTTCCCTCTCTCAAGACAGATGGGTACAGTCGATCATATCCGAGGGTTACAAGATTCCCTTCGAGGAAAGCCCCTTCCCTCAGAAAAGTTCCCTTCCAGACGTACCACCCGGTCTAAGGGAAATTGCAAAAATAGAGGTTTCAAAGCTTCTAGAAAAAAGGGCCATCCAGCCAGTTTCAACAGACCATTTAGAGTCCGGAATCTACTCAAGGTTCTTTTTGGTTCCCAAAAAGACGGGAGACTGGAGACCAATATTAGACCTCAGCAGGCTCAACAAGTCTGTCAAAAAGACGAGATTTCGGATGGTCACACTTCAATCGATTTTGCCCTTTCTCGGCAAAGACAACTGGATGTGCTCCATAGACCTTCAGGATGCGTACTATCACATAAAAATCCACAGACGCTCCAGAAGGTTTCTCCGCTTTCGGCTGGGGACCAGTCATTTTCAATTCAGAGCCCTGCCCTTTGGTCTCACTACAGCCCCCAGAGTGTTCACCAAATGCATGGCAGGGGTCACGGCTCACCTGAGACGTCAAGGATTCCAGGTGTTTCCGTATCTCGACGACTGGCTCCTTCCAGCCACCACCAGGCATCAACTCATCCGAGCGAGAGACTACACCCTACGTCTCTGCAGTCAGTTGGGAATTTCGGTAAACATCGAAAAGTCCTCCTTATCGCCCTGCCAATCTATTACCTTTATAGGCGCAAATCTAGACACTACTCGGATGTCAGCAAACCTAACAAGTCAGAGAATCCTAGATATCCAAAACCACGTTCGGATCATCCTTGCCAGCAAAAAGGTACAAGCCAGGTTGGTCCTGAAAGTGTTGGGCCTCATGGCGGCTGCCATCACACTTCTTCCTCTGGCCCGTTTTTACATGCGTCTCCTACAGTGGATGTTATTCACACAATGGTCCTTCCAGCAGCTTCCCATGCATCACAAGATCTTTGTGACACAGACCTGCAAGAACCATCTATCCTGGTGGATTTCCTCTCCTCTAGTCCATCAGGGCAGACCATTTGTTCTCCCGGCCCCGGTAGCCACGGTCACTTCGGATGCCTCCCTGATCGGGTGGGGGGGCATAGGGCAGGATGGTTCATGGCACGTGGCAACCGTTCGAATACCACCTGCACATGAATGTCCTAGAGATGAGAGCAGTGCTTTTAACATTGCAAGCCCTCAACGACTTTCTTCCCTTAGGAACTATTGCAGTTCACACGGACAACATGTCCGTGGTGTGGTACATCAACAAGCAGGGCGGAACCAAGTCCTATCCCTTGTGTCGAGAGGCTCTCAGACTTTGGCAATGGGCGATCTCCTCTCATCGGTTTCTGGTAGCAACGCATATCCCTGGGAAAACCAACATAATAGCGGACAGATTGAGCAGAGCTATACTCATGCCTCACGAGTGGTCTCTCAAGCAATCCATAGTGGAGGAGATTTTTCAGAAGTGGTGGCCGCCCATGCTGCGATCTTTTTGCTACTCCTCAAAACAGCAAATGTTCAGACATCTTCTCTCTCTTCCCACTTCCGGGCCATCACCCCAGAGACGCTCTTACCCAAGATTGGCCCCAGGGACTCCTTTATGCTTTTCCTCCCTTTCCATTGATACCACAGGTAGTCCAGAAAGCGGCCGTTTTGAGAGCCAAAATGATTCTCATTGCCCCTTACTGGCCTTGACAAATTTGGTTCCCGTTCCTTCACCGCCATCTCTTGGTGCAGCCTTGGCATCTGGACCCAGTGCCAGGTCTTTTGACCCACCAGTCGGGTCAACTGCACCGGTCCGTTCCTTCCCTCAACCTCACAGCTTGGTTGCTCCACTTCCTTCCTTAGCCAGGCTTCCTATGATATCTAACCCTGTTAGAGACATCATAGTAGCTTCTCTTAAGTCCTCTACCAGGAGGATTTACTCTAGCAAGTGGAAACGCTTCTCCCTTTGGGCGAAAGCTAGGAACATAGATCCCTTTACTGCCCCTGTTCAGTCAGTCCTGGATTTTTTAGCGGAAATTTTTCACTCAGGTTCTTCCTCTTCCACAGTCAAAGTTCAGTTGGCAGCAATCTCGAACTTTCATGTCGGGTTTGTAGACCACAACATAATGTCCCACAAGCTTTGTAAAGCTTTTCTTAAAGGAGTGTTCCTTCTAAAGCCCCCTGTTAGGGATCCTCCACCACAGTGGGACCTAAATTTAGTGCTGACATCCTTGATACTTCCCCCTTTTGAACTGGCTGCTTCATGTTCATTAAAGTTTCTTTCTTGGAAGACACTTTTTCTTGTCGCCATTACCTTGGCTAGAAGAGTGTCGGAACTTCATGCCCTATCTGTTCGTCCCCCTTATTTGGTCTTACACAAGGACAGGGTATCCTTGAGAACCAATCCATCCTTTTTGCCCAAGGTTGCTTCTAAGACAAATTTAAACAAATCCATTGATCTTCCTGTATTTTTTCCAAATTATTCTAACAGGGCGGAACAAAAATTACATTACCTAGATGTTCACCGCCAACTTAGATATTACTTGGACAGAACTAAACAATTTAGGAAATCTGATCAACTCTTCCTTTCTTATGCTGAAAATAAAAAAGGTCTCCCTGTTTCTAAAGTGACCTTATCCAGATGGCTATCTTCCACCATTTCTGACATTTATCAACTTAGGGGCAAACAACTCAGCTCAAAACCTAAAGCACATTCCACAAGAGGCCTAGCCACTTATACAGCTTTTCAGGCTAGGCTGCCCTTAGATACCATTTGTGCAGCAGCCACTTGGGCCACTCCTCATACCTTTGTTTCTCATTACAAATTGGATTTGGCCTCCAGGGATAGGGCAAGCTTTGGTTCCAAAGTTCTCAAGAGTCTGTTCCATTGAGCCACCCAGGATAGAGGTGCTAGGGACGCGGTCCCATCCAGCAAGAATGAAGGCGAGATTGACAACTTAACATTTAGAAGTTATGTACCTACCATAACGTTCCATGTTAGTTGTCTTCTCTCGCCTTCTTTCTTGCGTCCCTCCCTCCTATCCCCCTTGCCTGGACAGACCTTGATCTCCCTTTTCTCTGGAAGATTCTTCTTCCTTGGGCTCCAGTTAGTTGGCCTTTCATTACCTGGTTTACCTTTGCAGCCTTTTTAGGCTAGTTGTTCCTCTTTCCTTAGTGGAAAGTTTTTTGGTAGGCAGTTTTTCCTCTAGATACCAAACGAGATCTGGGTAATTACTGCCTTGCATCATGGGATATGGGGCTGCCTCGAGCTGGTAAAAGTGACTCTCGAGCTTAGCAAATGCCGAGTCGGAGCCGAGGATCAGCTCCGAACCCATCCAGCAAGAAAGAAGGTGAGAAGACAACTAACATGGAACGTTATGGTAGGTACATAACTTCTAATTTTCTTCTCTGTCCTTTACTTGCCCTTTTTACCGCGAGGTAATTTCTCCTTACCATCGTTGGTAAGCCCTTTCCTTTCTTTTTCATGCCTTCGGGTACTCTCTTGTACCATTGTTGGTACTTTTCTTTTTGTTAATATGGCAGATAAAAAGGGTAGTCCGGGGTTTAAGCTGTGTTCTGATTGTGGAACAAACTGCTACTTCTGATGCACACTCTTTGTGTTTGTTTTTATTGTTATTGTTCATTTATCTGTTGAACCACCTTGTACTATTTGTGAGAACTTTTCTAATAGAACTTTGTTAGAAAGGAAAAACAAGCTGTTACTGAAGGGACTTCTAAAATCTCCCTTTTCAGAGGCTATTTCTGGGTCAGAGGTCTCAACCCCTCCTAAAGCCCATAAGAAAATGCATGTTTCTACTAAGGCTAAATCCTTGCCTTCGTCTCCAGCTGGGGACTCTCAACAACCAAAATTTAAAAAGGCTAAAATTTTGGCTCCGGAGCTCTCTGTCAGCCCCAGTGCTTTCAGTGCCCAGACCTTTGGCTCCATTAGTGATTTCGGCTCCGTCCTCTCCTGCAGCCTTCTACATATCTGCACCGAGGGGTTCCTTGGTTCAGACCTTTGCCACTGTATCAGCACCGACTGTTCAGTTGGTGCAGACCCTGACCGCATCAGCTCCGAGATCTTCCTCGGAACCGAGGCCTTTATTACTGACTCCAGTTCTGTCAGTTCCAGTTTCCGGCAATGGCAACCACTTTGGCACCGATCCCTGTGTCGGTGCAGACAATGACATCGGCACCGAGGACGACTTCGGTGTAGACTACAGTAGTTCAGACTTTCTCTACACCCTTGTCCTCTGTGCGATCAGATGAGATGGGCACAGAGTCTGCCTCTTTTGTGGACAGGCCGGTTTCTCCTTCAGTTTTGGTGAGGTCCACTGGAAGTCTTTCTGAACATGTGTTGCATCTTGTGGACTAGGCATTCTTGTCCAGAGGTATTCCACCCCCCAGGAACTATCCTTCCTTGGGAAGTGATCACTCCTCTCCAAAGACACCTTTTTATTCTCCTCCATCTGAAGTAGTTCACTTCATTTGATAAGCAACCTGTGGGTATCTGATCCAACCTGGATCCGAGCCGGTAGCTTTCCAAGTTAAAAATCAGAGCTCCAAGCTCCTCCCCCTTACCCATAATACCCTGCTACCTCCTTCCAGTCCTCGGATCTCGTTTGCCACGGCTTTAACAAGCACGAGTTATGAGCTCCTGGCGGTTAGGTAGTGAGTATTGGTTAAATTCTTGACTTTTTTTTTTTGAGAGGTGTGTGGTTGTGATTGTTTAAACCCATTAGCCTAGCTTAAATGTAGTATATTCACCCTTCCCCTTATTCTTGTGTGTCAGTGTATGTGGTTGTGGATTTTGTTATGGCCGAAGGCCCTAAGGCCATTTTCTCCAAGTGCTCTGAGTGTGGCCATAAGCTCTCCCCAGCCGATGGCCACACTCAGTGCGTTCGTTGCTGTAGGTAGCGCATTTATCATTGGGCTGCCATATGTGCGCAGCCTTTAACCGCCAGGCTGTGAGAGATAGGAAGAACAAGCTGATCCTGGTGGGTCTTTTACCAGCGGTTTCTGCATCTTCCACCTTTCCCTCAGTGGCTCCAGCTGTGGCTGTTCAGTCAGCTGTGCTATCTCCCCTGGCTGGGACTCAACCTCCCACCATTTCCCAGGGAGAGAAAGACTCTAAGAGAAAAGAGAGGAGAGAGAAAGGGAGAAAGAGAGAGAGATAGGGATAGAGAGAAACATAGGAGCCACAAGCGGCGGGCCAACTCAGCCCCCTCGGCCCCACCGGCTAAACAGCTCTCTTCTCCCCTGAAGATTCCCAGGTCTTCCCCTTCTCGGCTCCGTTCCCCACGTTTCTCGCCGGAGGAGCCCGGCCATCTTTGAGGTCATCGTGGCGGCCTTCCCAGCCAGCTTCGGCGGCCTCTTCTAGGTCGACACGAAGCCTCTCAGATGCTGACATGGACCGGATGATGCATCGCTTCCTCCAAGCCCAGATGCAGATGGGAGTGCTCCTGCCTCCCCCCCCCCCTCTGAGGGGAGCTCGGCCCCATTTTTTGCTTCCATAGCTCCTTCTCCGATCCATTATCAGGTTTCGGAGCCAACATCGGATCAGAGTAGTCTCGGAGTCAGGGGGTCGGCGCCAACAGAAGTTGCTACTTCGTCGGCCATGCCCTCAAGTTTGTCGGATCCCTTTTCGGATCCGAGCTCTCGGGGCTGAGAGCCGTGTGTCGGATCCGAGGGGGTAGGTGTGTCTTCGGCTCCGTTGTGGTCGGAGCGCACTTCCCTTTCAGGTCTGATCGCTTTAGCTCCGACGCCAATCCCCACGTCAGATCCGAGGGTGTTGCTCATGGAGCCCAGAGAGAGCAGTTCACCTTCGGCCTTCGACATGGTGGAGAGGGTTCTCACGAGAGGTTCGAGACCCCCTGCTTGTGCAAAGGATCCAGCCACCATTCCCTCACAGATGGGCTTGTCTTCCATCATCCGGCCCCAGAGACAGCCTGCGTCGATGCCCCAGCCAGTTCCACTGGAAGAACACAACCCTGTTGGTGAGCCCTCCTCGGACAGTCCCGCCTAGGACGTCCCTCACAAACGTAAGTGTAAGAGGAGGCACTTGGACTTCCCCGAGTCCCTCAGGGAAGACACCAATTTAGAGGAAGGGGAATGTTCCCCCAGGTCATCCCCCGAGGACATCTCCTTTGGAGACATTATGGAAATGCTACGCCTAAAAGGGGGGTGGTCAGCCCAAACGCCTTCCTCGGATGAGTCGGTGTTTCTGGAGGCATTTGACGCAGGCCCATCTACCTCTTGGGTGTCCCTTCCGGCTGACCCCCTGGTAGACCTCATTACTACCAGGGCATGGAAGGAGCCAGACACTGTAGAGCCAATCCCCAGGAGACCAAATAAGATCCTTGGTCCCCCTGTGGATAGGACAGTGTGGAGAAAAGGTTCCCCGGTAGATGCCATGGTGGTGACGGCTGCCTCCAAGAAGGAACTGGCACAGGATAGTTCCTCTGTCCATCCTCCTGATAAGGAGTCTGACGATGGATCGTATCGGAAAGCGAATGTTTGCTTCAGCTACCTTTTCCATAAGGGCACTGAAGTACATGGCCCATGTGATTAGGCTTCAGCGGGATCTGGTGAAGGAATATGCTGAGTCTCCCCGAGTCCATGTCGGCTGAGGACAAACAGACCTTCTCGACTCACATGGCCACTCTGAAATCTGTATCGAGCACGTCTATGTGGCTACTCTCCCATGCCTTGGAGGGGGCCACTAGAGCCAGTGGATCAGGCATCGCCTTACGGCGTCACGCCTGGCTCCAACTTTGTGGAACCTTTCAAGGCGTCCTTCACAAACGCTTCCTTCGGTTCTACCCTGTTTGGCAAGACTGTCCGCAATACATTGGTCCAGAGCGAGAAAGACAGGAAGATGCTGTCTGCCATCAGAATCCGCTTCTCGGCTCCTCAAAGGTCCTTTTCCAGGATCCAGAGAGGACAAAAGAAGATGTGGTTCCAGAAGTCTCAGCAGTCCCATTACTCTCCGGACCCTTCGTCCTTCAGAGGCAGAGGGGGGGGGGCGAAGAATTTTGGATCACAGGAACGTTTCTCCAATCGACCCACACACCAGCCCTGAGGGGTTGCCCGACTGCTCCTCTCTGGAGGCAGTCGGGGGGGGGGGGGTTCGAAGCACCTGGCACTATGGGAGTCCATCACGACAGATCGCTGGGTGCTTCAAATAATATCCAGAGGCTACTCTATTCCCTTCATAAATCTTCCATCTTTCTCCTCAATTGAGGTGCCTCCCCAATGTTCTACCCAGTCAGAGGGAGGCTGCAGCTTTAGAAATAAGAAGCTGCTAGAAAAAAGAGCCATCCAGCACGTCCTCCCAGACCAGTCCGGGTTAGGCAATTACTCCAGGTTCTTTTTGGTGCCAAAAAAGATGGGGGACTTAAGACCAATTTTCGACCTTTCTACAATGAACCTCTTCGTTGCCAAGGAGAAATTCCGGATGGTCACTCTTCAATCCATTCTCCCCCCTACTGCAGGAGAATGACTGGATGTGCTCCATAGACCTCAAGGATGCGTACTACCATATTCTCATGGACAGACAATCCAGGAGGTTTCTCCACTTTCGGTTGGGGGCCAGTCATTACCACTTCAGGGTCCTACCATTCGGCCTCACCACAGCCCCCCAGGATGTTCACCAAGGTTATGGCAGTTGTAGTGGCCCACCTGCGGCTTCAGGAAATACAGGTTTTTCCTTACCTGGACGACTGGCTCCTTGCCGCCTCCACCAGGCATCTACTCTGCTCAGCCAGGGATTGCTTCCTGCTCTTAGCCTCCCAGTTGGGGATCACTATAAATTACAAGAAATCATCCCTCCAACCAATTTCAAGTCCTAGACTTCATAGGGGATACAATAGATACGCTTTAGACCAAGGCCTTTTTGACGTCGGACAGGCTTCGCAGCTTAACCCGTCACGTTCTAGCACTCCTTCAGTCTCCAGCCCCATAAGCGGAGTTGGTCCTGAGAGCCTTAGGGTCCATGGCAGCAGCAATCAACCTTTCGTCCTTAGCTCCCTTGCACATGAGGGTCCTCCAGTGGACCTTGCAGGTCCAGTGGTCCATCCTTCATCACCTGTTGGACTCTCCATTCCCCCTCAGCAGAGTTTGCAGAAATTCCCTCATATGGTGGCTCCAATCTCGAGAGCTTCGGGAAGGATGACCGTTCATAATGCCACAACCCCAAGCCACGGTAACCACAGACGCTTCTCGCCTTGGGTGAGGGGGCATTGCATGGGCAGAACTGTCCAAGGTACCTGGACTCAGAGACTGTTCTGCATATCAATGTCCTGGAGATGAGACCAGTGCTTCTAGCGTTGCAAGCTCTTCATGCCTTTCTCCCTCCAGGGACAATTGCAATTCAGACAGACAACATGTCAGTGGTCTGGTACATCAACAAACAGGGGGGGACCAGGTCTTACCCTCTTTGCCGAGAGGCCATGAGAGTATGGGATTGGACTATATCCACCAACCGTTTTCTGTTAGCAACTCACATTCCGGGTCAGTCCAACATCCTAGCGGACAAGCTGAGTCGAACTGTCCTCTTGCCTTACGAGTGGCCTCTGAACCCCTTAGTAGCGAAACAGATCTTCTGCAAGTGGGGTCAGCCTTGCTGCAATCTCTTCGCATCGCCTTCAAACGCGAAGTGCAGCGTGTTTTTCGCTGTAATCCCCCCCCCCCCCGGGGAAAGCCCCAGAGACGCTCTAGTTCATGCTGGCCATCCGGTCTTCTTTATGCTTATCCTCCTAATGACAACACTTTTACAGAAAGCTCGTCTGTTGGGGAACAAGAATATCCTCATAGCCCAATTCTGGCCACGTCAAACCTCGTTCCCGTACCTACGGTCTCATCTTACAGCTCCACTTTGGATCTTAGTTCCAATCCCAGATCCGATTTCTCATCCTTCGGGATTAGAAACTCCGAATCTGGATGACCTCAAGCTTTCAGCTTGGTTGATCCAGTTCCATTAGTTGTCAGGACTCATGGTATCTCATCTACTGTTAGATCCATCCTGGTAGCGGCGCATAAGCCTTCTACCAGAAAGGTTTACAGCAGCAAATGGAAACGGTTTTCCATTTGGGCCTCGCATAAGAATTTGGATCCTTTCACTGCTCCCATTCCAGCAGTGCTTGATTTCCTATCTCATATTTTTCAGCAAGGTTCCAGTTCTTCTACTGTAAAGGTTTAAATGGCTGCTATTTCCCTTTTTCACATTGGAGACAATCTTAGTCCTTTAGCTTCCACTAAGATTTGTAAGACCTTCTTGAAAGGAACCTTTCTTTTGAGACCTCCTGTTAGAAACACTGTTCACCCATGGGACCTAACATGGGTCCTTCAGACTCTAACTGGACCACCCTTTGAACCTGCAGCTTCTGTTGATTTAAAATTCTTGTTGGAAAACTGCTTTCTTAATAGCTATTACCTCAGCTAGAGGGGTGTCAGAACTCCAGGCCCTTTGTACTAAACCCCCATATCTTGTTTTCCATAAGGACAGTTTCTCAGGACTAACCCTTCCTTCTTACCTAAAGTGGCTTCCGAGGCAAACACCAATCAGTCCATTAATCTACCAGTTTTCTTCCCTTACTATCAGAATAAAGGTGAATACAAACTTCATTTGTTAGATGTTCATAGACAATTGCACTTTTACCTGCACAGAACAGCTGCCTTTCGCAAGTCAGAGCAGCTCTTTGTTTCCTTTGTGAAGCCTTTCTTGGGTAAGCCAGTGTCGAAGGTGACTCTAGCTAGATGGATTTCTCACTGCATTTTGCTCACATACAAGATATCTGGTCTGCCAGAGCCCTTGGGGGTTCATGCCCACTCTATGGCTACTTCTGCTGCGTTCTGGTCAAGACTGCCCTTGGATGACATTTGTTCTGCATCTACTTGGGCTTCCTCTCATACCTTTATCTCTCATTATAAATTGGATTTAATATCCAGAGGAAGGGCAGCTTTTGGCTCTACAGTGCTCTGGAATATCCTTCCTTGAGGACCGCACAAGTTTTGGTAGCTGGGGACTCTGTCCCACAGGTTGCTGATCAAATGAAGTTAACTACTTCAGATAAAGAAGTTATGTGCTCACCATAACGTTCCAACTGAGTAGGTAACTTCATTTGTCAGCAACCGACCCCCCCCCCCCCCAACCTGGTTCTTTGGTTATCTGAATCCTAAAATGATTTCAGCTTTTGGTATTCATTAGGTTAGGATGTTTCAGGTTGTTGTGTTGTCTTTGTGAAATTGTATAATTGGGCAAATGCAATCTGAGGACTGAAAGAAGGTAGCAGGGTATTATGAGTAAGGGGGAGGAGCTTGGAGTTGGGATCTTTAGCTTGGAAAGCTGCCAGCTCTGATCTAGGTTGGATCCGATACCCACAGGTTGCTGACAAATGAAGTTACCTACTCAGATGGAATGTTATGGTGGGTACATAACTTCTTTTTCATTGCCTTTGAAGTCCATGGATATAGTACAGTCTTCCCCTTCTGCGGTTCCCTTTATGGATCTCACTAAGGAACCGCAGTTGCCTTCATGGCAGGAAAGTTTTGCTGTGACCCTGGATGTCAGCTGTGATACGCATAGCTTGCTGCCTCACAGCCATCCAGGGACTCCAAGTTGGCAGGCTGAGCTACTTAGGGAAGGGAGTGCCCCTTGTCCTCAACATACATTCCTCTCCGGGTGGACCAGCCTTCCAACTGATGGAGAAGGCCTTCGCTGCTGCTGGCAATACTGGACTTGTCTATACCTCCGCCCTCCTCTGGTACACTGGTTTCACAAGTAGCACCTAGCGGACACCGGCTGCAAGGGCCTCAGGAATCCCCTTTTCCATTGTCTTCCCCAGCTTCTCCTTCTGAGGAGGTCCACCGGAAAAGTTTGTTTAAGAGGAAGCACATGGACTTCACAGAGGAGTCTCTCACCGTAGACACTGATTTCGATGAGGGGGAAGGATCCCCTCGGTCTGAGGTATCCTTTGGCGATATCCTTGAAATCCTGAAGCAGAGAGGTGACTGTCAGCCCTCTAATCCGACCTCTGAGGAATCTGTGTTCCTGCAGGCTTTTCGTGCTTGGCCCCTACCTCCTGGGTTACTTCACCTGCCGAACTTGTCAAGATCATCGTGCAGCGTGCTTGGATGGCCCCTGATACTGTAGAAGCTATTCCCCGGAGGCCTGATAAGATCTTGTCCCCTTCTGCTTCAGATCCCCATTGGTCCAGAGGTCTTCCTGTAGATGCTTTGGTGGTGGTGGCCGCAACAAAAAAGGATCTGGCAGAAGAAGAAATCCAGACTGTCCATCCACCTAACAGAGAGTCCCAGGCCCTGGACAGAATAGGGATGCTCACTTTTGCTTCAGCGACCTTTGCTCTGGCAGGTCCCTGAATTATATGACACATTTTACCAGGCTTCAAAGGGATCTGGCCTCTGAGCTTTCTGAAACCTTGGCTGGTGCAGTGTCTGAGGTCCGTGACAAAGTGGCCTCTCAGCTGGCCACCATTGAGTCTATAAATAACTCCTCTATGTGATTGATATCTCACGCATCAGAAGGAGTAGCTAGAGTGGTGGGTTCAGCTGCGGGTGTGAGACAACACGCCTGGATGCGCTTGTGCAACTTCGAGGAACCTTTTAAGTCTTCCTTTCTTAATGCCCCCATTGAGCCCTCCTCGCTGTTTGGGCCCAAAGTTAAAAGCACACTGTCCAGATGTAAACAAGACAGTAAGACCCTTTCTGCCATAGGTGTCCGTTATTCTTCCCCTCAACGTGCTTTCTCCCAAAACCACAAGAGTGGAAAGATATGGTTCAAGAAATCCCAGGGTCCTTTCTGTGACACACAGGCCGAGTTCTCCCCTAGAGGCAGAGGGGGAAACTCACAGGGAAAGACGCTTCTTTCGGGGCAGAGGGGGTCAGCGTAACCAGGGTTCCAGGGATTCCTTTCCCTGGTCAATCCTACCAGCGCTGCTGAAGAGCAGCCCAACTCCTTTCTTCTGGAGGTGTTTGGGGGACATTTCTCCTTGTTTACCCTTCTGCCTGGCTAACCTTCACCACCGATTCTTGGGTACAAAGGATCATAACCAGAGGTTATCATATCCCCTTAGATTTTTGTCCCATCCTGTCAAAAAATCTTCCCGACGTTCCAGCCAGTCAAAGGGAAGAAGCAACACTACAGATAGAAAAGCTGTTAAGAAAAAGAGTCATCCAAATAGTCCCTCTAGACCAAATAGGATCCGGATTCTACTCAAGACTATTTTTGGTGCCAAAGAAAACCGGGGACTGGAGACCAATTTTGGGACCTCAGTGTATTGAACAATTTGTGAGAGTACAAAAATTCTGGATGGTCACTATACAGTCTCTCCTCCCGCTTTTGGAAAATGATGATTGGATGTGCTCTATAGATCTTCAAAATGCGTACTACCACATAAAGGTGGACAGGCCATCAAGAAGATTTCTGCATTTCTGTGCAGGAGCCAGTCACTACCAGTTCAGAGTACTGCCCTTAGGACTGTCTACAGCCCCCAGAGTGTTCACAAATTGCATGACAGTTGTCACAGCTCACTTGCGACTTCAAGGATTCCAGGTGTTTCCGTACCTAGACGACTGTCTCATTTCTGCCCCCACCAGACATCTACTGGAAAAAGCCCTGGCTTACTCTCTCCTTGCTGCTCAAAGGCTAGGCATAACCATTGACTGGCAGAAATCCAATCTCACCCCATCTCAGTCGACAGAATTCATAGGGGTTATCTTGGACACAAAAAACTGCAGAGTGGCTATTCCAGAGCACAGAATTTTAAGGATAAAACAACAACTAATTCCAATCCTTTCAAAGGTAAAATCCACAGCTCACTCTGTTCTACAGCTGTTGCGTTCCATGGCAGCCTCCATCACCATTGTTCCCCTGGCCAGGTTTTACATGAGGCTTCTACTATGGCTACTGCTCACCCAATGGTATCCTTTTCAGCATCCTCTTTCAGCCATGATTCGAGTAACCCACAGGTGCAAACAGGATTTAAATTGGTGGATGACACACAATCTCTCTCAATGGTCTCGCTCTTTTTCCCCCCAGCAACCCAAGGCCACAGTGACCACGGACACCTTCCTGATGGGGTGGGGGGGCTATGTCAGGGACAGACAGTCCAAGGCACTGTGTTCCAACCGGAGGCCCATCTGCATATAAATGTTCTGGAGCTGAGGGCGGTGCTTCTGGCGTTGCAAGCATTCCATCCCCTGCTGCCGTCTGGGATAATTGCGATTCAGTCAGATAACATGGCGGTTGTCTGGTACATCAATAAGCAAGCTGGAACCAAATCTTACCCCCTTTGTCGAGAGGCCATGAGGATATGGCAGTGGGTGATGGCTAACAACCGTTTTCTTCTAGCAATGTACATTCCCGAAAGTTCCAACTTGATAGACTCAACAGGTGCATTCTACAACCTCACGAGTGGTCCCTGAATCCCTTGATAGTGGCGGAGATCTTCCACCGCTGGGGCCGTCCTTGCTGTGACCTCTTTGCATCCCCGGCCAGCTACAAATGCAGAAACTGCTTCACCCTGATTCCCCCTCCGGGACAGTCACCCAGGGACGCTCTAGTCCACGATTGGCCCTCGGGTCTTCTCTATGCACTTCCGCCCTTTCCTCTCGTTCCCTAGTTTCTGAAGAAAGCCTGGTGGTTGAAGAGCAAGGTAATCCTCATAGCACCATATTGGCCACAACAGATTTGGTTCCCATTCCTTTGGCTTCACCTACTAGATCGACCATGGATCCTCCATCCAATCCCGGAGTTGATCTCACACACACAGAACCGGATTAATCCCAACCTGAACAGCTTGAAGCTAACCGCTTGACTACTCCATTTCCCTTGATTGCTAGGCAGAATGATCTTTCTTCACCACTACGTAATATTCTCATTGCTTCTCATAAGTCCCTCCATTTCCCTTGATTGCTAGGCAGAATGATCTTTCTTCACCACTACGTGATATTCTCATTGCTTCTCATAAGTCCTCCACTAGAATTACTTATCTGAGCAAGTGGAAAAGATTTACCTGTTGGCTGAAAGATAAACAAATAGACCTCTTTTCAGCACCAGTGTGGATAATACTAGACTATCAGGCCGACCTGTTTCAGTCAGGTCTGTCGGCCTCTATCATTAGAGTTCACTTGGCTGCAATTTCTAATTTTCATGAGGGTGTCCAAGATTCCTCTCTTATGTCCCATAAATTGTGCAAGACCTTCATAAAAGGTGTGAATCATCGGAAGCCACCTTTTAGAGAACCTATTCAACCATGGGATTTATCATTAGTTCACAGTGGCACCTTTTGAACCAGCCTCTTCTTGCGACCTCAAGTATTTGTCATGGAAAACCTTGTTTTTGGTCGCTATTACTTCTGAACTTCAAGATTTATGTATCAAGAGTCCATACTTGATTTTTCATAGAGATAGTGTCTCTGAGAGCTAATCCGTCATTTCTGCCTAAAGTGATCTCTGAAATGTCCATTAATCAAGCCATTAAATTGCCAGTTTTCTTTCCCAACCATTCAAACAGAGGAGAGTATTGCCTACATACCCTTGACATTCACAGGCAAATCCATTTTTACTTACAGTTCTAGCTCCTTTTATAAATCTGACCAGTTATTTTTGTCCCTTTCTGGACCTAGATTAGGATCTGCTGTTGCTAAGGTCACATTAGCTTGATGGTTGAAAGACTGTGTGACCTTTTAATTTATACACGATGTGATATCTTGTTGCCTACTACCATGAAGGCTCATTCAACAAGGTCGGTGGCAGCTTCTGCTGCCTTCCATGCCAGAGCTCCTTTACATGACATCTGTGCAGCTGCAACTTGGGCTATGCCTCATACCTTCATCAGTCATTACAAATTGGCTTTGGCCTCCAGGGGAAGAGCATCTTTCGGTTCTATGGTGCTCAGGAATGTCCTTCCATGAGAGCCTCCCAGGAATAGAGGTAGCTGGGGATTCTGTCCCATACGTAAGGAATGAACGAGGATTAACAATATCAGATAAAGAAGTTATGTCTTACCATAACGTTCCATCTGTATTGTTGATCCTTGTTCAGTCATTACGACCCTCCCTCCTGTGGTTTCTAGTGGATATCACCATCCAGTTCTCTTAGGTTATTTGACCAAAGGTAGCCTCTACCTTCTTTAACTTGCAAACTCAATCTGAGGTAACAGGGAGAGAGGAATTGTGGGTCAGAGTTTAGCTCGAGAGTTTGAAGTTGACACAAGCTTGGAAAATGGCCGGCTCTGTTCCGAGCTCTGAACCGATACCCATACGTAATAACTGAACGAGGATCAGCAATACAGATGTAACATTATGGTAAGACATAACTTCTTTTTCCAGTCCTCATCCATAAGTAATGTTTCTTGCTGAAAACTGAGCATTTCTCCCAGAATCATCTTAAGGTCCATTATAACAGTTTTAGGTAGAATGTAAATACATGCCAATTTAATCCTTCTCCATTGCCAGTAGCCCCTTAGCACTGCAACTCTGCCATTATTATCTTTTTTTATCCTCTTCTATCACTTTTGGAGCTCCCCTTGCAATTAATGTAAGCACTCTTCTTTTTTTTTTCTTTGTCCCAGGTATTAGGCTGAATAACCTTCCTGAAAACCTTTCTTTATAAAATTCACATGTTGAGTTATTTCTAAGTGTGCCTTCCATATCATAGTTCTTTGCACTCTACATTTTTAATGTTTCACTACTCTTTCTTTGTAATTATCTGTGAGGCCAGGTACATTTGAAGCCATTAATGAAAGCATCATTGCATTAAAAAGTTATTATTCCCAGCTTTATGTGTAACACCTTTTTTGTCAAGTATGTAGTTCCAGCTTTTATGTTACATGCATACACTATTTGGCAGGTGGAACTTTTATACAGTTGTTTCTTATCATATCCAGTTGAGCCTTTGTCACATCTTGTAAAACTTGTTTTATTGAAAGCCCACAAGAAAGAAAGAAAAAACAGACACGCCCATAATACCCCCTAAAACCTATTAACTTAATACTAACACACAAAACTAACGCACAAAACTATGTACATCCTAACAGGAACAGATTTCCCAAAGAGACTGCCACTCTCGCAGACTTGAGTTAACCTAAAAGAAAGGTTATATATGGTAAGAGGCATGGGGGCAGCCCGTGTTTCTACTAAGTGCTGATTGCTTTAGTCTTAGCTTTATAGCTCTCCCAGCTGGGAGAACCCCCTGAATGTTTTTCTGAGAACATTAACTACCTTGGGAAAGCCCCCAAATGCTTTCAGAGAACATTATCTACCTTGGGGAAAACCCTGAATGTCTTCAGAGAACATTATCTCCTAGCCAATTTCTTTTTTTTTTTTTTTACCCCCAGCCAGTCACTCTCCACCAGACTGTAGCCAGTTTCTCTTTATCAGATGGTCTCCATGGAGACGTGAGAAACCAGGCAGCCAGTTTTTCTTCATCAGATTGTTACTGTGGAAACACGAAGACCAGCTGCAGAATTGTTACTGAGCATACATGTACTTGCTAGAAAAAGACTCATAATCAGTGTTCTTTTTCATTTACTTGATCTCTCTTAAAACTTATTACTAAATCAATATAAGGTGTTTAATCCAGTTATTCCCCATGCAAGAATGAGAAAAAGCACTTTAATTTTTTCTTTCATCATGATGTTCTTCGTGTTTCACTGTTGCAGTCATTACATTTGGGTAATCTGCTGGCAGGTTGCCCTCAGTCGGCAAGAATAACAAAGTCTTGGGTCCTGGTTCGTTTGCTGTCTCCTCTTCCATGACGTCAGGGGTATAAAACATGCAGCCGACGCCATTTTAATCAGTCTTTCTTGCCGCGCGGTGCCCGAAGCAGAAGCAGTTCGCAAGTGCCGGTCGGCCAACTCTTGAAATTTTTGCATTCGAGTTTCAGAACCGAAGTCTTCAACCTAAAGCTAAGTACTCCATTGGGGAAACTTTTTCTTGCTCCTTACCGATGTCAGTAAAAGTTAATAATTGCATTATTTGTGGGAAGCAAATACCTCATACGGATTTTCATTTGTACTGTATTCCTTGCCTAGGCCCAGATCACAACGTGCCTTGCTTTTGGTTTTGTACTAAGTTTAACCAACGCACTATTAAGCGTCTGTATAGTTTTGCTTCTAAATATTTTGGATCAAGATTTAATTGTCCTGAAATGTCAGTTAGCAATTTGACTACTGGAGTTCACAAAAAACGCAAAGAAAAAGACACAGACAGTCGAGGTCTAAAACCGATGACAAAGCTTCTCCTAAGCCAGTCACCGGTACTCAGTGAGGCGCTTTCGCAACCCCTGATACCCACTACTTTTGAGTTGCAGTCATCTACCGAGACCCATTCAGACTCCAGTATGCCGCGAGATTCTCAGAGTATTGTACCCGCGGATGTCTCTCCCTTGGATGGGTCCGGAGCCGCTGAGCAGGCACCGGCATCTGAGGGTGTTTTCAGGCCTCAACATTTTTATATTAAACAGACGCCAGCCTCAAAAACAAGGTCAAAAACATCTTCTGTGTCTAAAACAAACTGACGCATGAACCACGTGCACAGGCCCCTATGCCTAAAAATCAGATCAAAATGGCTGAGGACTTAATTACCTTGATCAGGGGTTCCCAACCCCCTCTGCTAAGAGGCCTAGGCAAGGCAGTGATTATGAATATTCAGAGCAGGTTTTCATTTCTTCTGATTCCTCTTCTGATTGGGAATTTTCTATTCCACCTTATGAGGATTCTGATGCAGAGGAATCCATCCCATCTGCATCTCCTCCTGAGGATTACTCTTGGAGCGACTTTGCATACTTTAAGGGAACATTTTCACTGGGAGAGTTAGGACTTCTCTGAATCTAAAAAGAGGCTTAGGGAATTCCTTCTTCTTCCTCAGCATAGGCCTTTGGCCATGCCCCCTGTATTAGACATTGTTGATGTGTTTTTGGAATCAAGCATGGCTCCTGATTCCATACCTCTGGCTCCTAGTAAGCCAGACAGATATTACAGGGTTCCTGACTCCCACAAATTACTATTCAAAAATCCTGCTGCTGATCCAGAGACTATTTCTCAGGGTCCCAAAGGTATAAAGGCCTCTACAGTCAAAAATCCTACCCCCTCTGATAGAGATTCCAGGGCGTTGGATAGATGGAGAAAAAAGATTTATACGTCTGCTACCTTGGCAATCAGATCCTTAAACTGCCAGTTTCATATGCTTAAATATCAACAGCATGATGTTATGTGATCCTATCTCGCCTACATTCAATACTGATGGGCTCGGAGCCGATCCCTCGGCTCCGACTCGGCACGCTATGCTATAGAGCGAGGCCTCTTATTGGCTGAGCTATTTCTTATCCCAGGATGCACCACCACTAATCCCCCAGATCTCATTTGCCGCTTACAAGCTAGGACGTGGTCTCAAACTTGGCTGGGCTAAGTACTGTTTTATTCAGACTTTTCCTGTCAGGAAATTGCTTATTTTGAACCCAAAAGCTGATATTCTTCATCTCACATTGCTGCAGTCATAACCTGTGGGGTAGTCCGCTGTCCTCGGTCGGCCCGAATACCAAAGAGCTAGTCTGGCGTCGGTCATTGTCGCCCAGAGCTGACGTCAGTACGTAGTAGTACTTAAGCGCATGACCGACGCCATATCCTCAGTCTTTCTTGCTGCGTGGTCCGAAGCAGAAGCAGCGTTTGCAAGTGCCGTTCGGCGTTCTGAAATTTTCATTTATCGAGTTTCAGACCGAAGACCAAGTTGGGCTAAGTACCCCGTTGGGGAAATTTTTGTCTTTTCTTGCCTCAGTTATCCGGATGTCAGAAAAAGTTAATAATTGCATTTCTTGTGGGAAACAGATACCTCATAGGGATCATCATTCTTTCTGTATTCCTTGCTTAGGGCCTGAGCACGACGTGGTCGGGTGTCGCTTTTGTGCTAGATTTAATAAGCGCACCATTAAAAGGAGATTAGACTGTGCCAGGCTTGTTTTCGGTAAGCGGTGTAACTATAACATGCCGTCAGATCCTCCGACGCCCGCTACTGCTAAAAAGCGTAAAGATAAATCTTTGAGGTCTAAACCGGATGAGTCGTCCGTTGCGGACGCCGGTTCTACAGAGCCTCCGGTTGAATCTGTAGATCCTGCCGAGGGTTCGGCTGAATCCCAGGGGGAACCTTTACTTTTGCAGGAGTTGGCCTCTCAGGAGGTAGGCCCGGCTGAGGGTGCTTCTCGGGTTTCTGTAGTTCCATCTTTACAAAAGGTTATTAGGCCTTCTATTTCTGTGGCTAAAGGCCATGCTAAGGCCAAACCTTGTATTGCTGGCCCTGGTCATAGTTCTAGCTCTCCAGCTCCTGTTCCTAAAAATCATATGTTGAAAATTGCAGAGGACTTGATTACTTTGATCAGGGGTTCTATGCCCCCCCCCCCCAGAGAAGAGGCCTAGGGTGGAGGCAGATTTAGAGGGAATGGATCATTCTTCAGACTACTCTGATTCCTCAGCTGAAGAAATTCAGGATTTTCCTTCCTATTCAGATTCGGATGCAGAGGACTCCTGTCCTTCTGCTTCCCCTCCAGAGGATTTTTCTTTTTCTGAGACTTTACATTCCATGAGGGAACATTTCAAGTGGGAAGGTCAGGATTTTTCAGATTCTCGGAAAAGGCTTAGGGAATTTTTGTTTTTGCCTCAGCATAGGCCCTTGGCTATTCCTTCTGTCTTAGATGTTGTTCAGGATGTTTTTTCTGAATCTTCCCTTAATCCTGATTCTTTGCCTCCTGCCCCTGTTAAGCCAGACAGGTATTACAGAGTTCCAGAAGCACATAAGTATTTGTACAACAGTCCTAGAGCTGATCCGGAAACTATTATTCAAGGTCCGAAGGGTGTTAGGGCTTCTGTGGCTAAGAATCCAGTTCCTTTGGATAAAGATTCTAGAGCGTTAGATAGGTGTGGCAAAAAAGTGTACACCTCCTCTACGTTAGCTATGAGGGCTTTGAATTGCCAATTTCATATGCTGAAGTATCAGAACTTTTTGTTAAGCCAATTGAAATCTAAGGTGGATGCTTTATCTGAGGGTATAGAGTGTAAGGAGCTCCAGGAGTTGGTTCATGCATCAGATCAAGTTGGCAAACATTCTTTGCAGTGTGGTTTCGATGCTCTTCAGGCTTCTTCCAGGGTGGCTGCTACAGGTTCAGTTATTCGTAGACATGCCTGGCTTAAGGATCAAAATTTGTCAGAGCATGTTAAGGCTCGGATTTTGGATGCTCCTCTTCAATCTGAAGTACTTTTTGGTCCTCCTGTGGAATCAGTTTTGAAAAAGATGGAAGATAAGGCTAAGTCTATGCAGACGGTCAAGGATTTTATGCAGGTGCAGCCCCCTAAGTTTAGTAGGAATTGGCCTGCTAGAGGATGGTCTTATCCTTCTTCGGACGATCAGTCTAAGGGCAGGTCTAGACGTGGTAGAGGCAGGGCTCACGCTCAGGGTTCTTTCAGACCTAGGTCTTGGAGTTCTCCTGCACAGTCTTCTGGTGAGGGCAGGGGTCAGCCCTTTCGTAAACAGACCCAATGACCTGTATCTTCAGCTGCCAGACCCTTCTTTACTGGCAGCTCCTCTAGGAGGAAAGTTGGGACTTTTCAAACAAAACTGGCATTTGGTCACCCAGGACAAATGGGTGTTGGATATAATAAATCAAGGTTACAAGTTTTATTTTCACACTTTTCCTCCTTTCAAAGGCATGCCGGATGTGCCTCCTCAGCAAAGGCTGGAGGCTCAGGAGCAAATTTCTTTGCTTTTGCAGATGGGGGCAATTCAGGTGGTCCCTCCGTCAGAAGTATGCCGAGGATTTTATTCCCGTCTATTCCTAGTACCAAAGAAAGGAAGCACTTGGAGGCCAATTCTGGATTTGTCCATTCTCAATACCTACTTAGACATTCCAAAGTTCAAGATGTTAACATTGCAACAACTTCTGCCTATGCTAGGCAAAGATCACTGGATGGTAACCCTGGATCTCAAAGAGGCCTATCTTCACATCCCTATCAGGCCCAGCTACAGGAGATTCCTGAGATTTCGGGCTGGTACTTCTCATTATCAGTTCTCTGCATTGCCCTTTGGTTTATCTACTGCGCCCAGGGTATTCACAAAAGTTCTGGCTCCTGTAATTGCTTTCTTCAGACAGAGAGGAATACAAATGTATCCTTATCTGGACGATTGCCTGATTCTTGCTCAAGACAAAGACAAGTTACTACAACATCTCCAGTATGTAATGGCAGTTTTAAGGTGCCTAGGGTATTCTGTGAACGAAATAAAGTCCAGTCTAGTGCCCTCTCAGGACATGTGCTTTCTGGGTGTGAGACTGAATACAGCTTCTCAGATGGCATTTCTGACCCCGGACAAACAAAGAACTCTTCATCTATACTTCCAGCAGTTATCAGTAATGTCCAGGCTGACTGCAAGGACAGTCCTTCAAGCCTTGGGGTTCATGGCATCTTGCATTCTAGTACTTCCCAATGCCAAACTGCATATGAGGAAGCTACAATGGTATCTCAAAAGTGTGTGGACTCAACACTGCCACGGTTTGGACACTGTCATTCGGATTATACCTTGCATCCAGAAGGAATTCTTGTGGTGGGCTCAGGAATGTCACCTAAACAAGGGACTCTCTGTGACCCGACCAGAGGCGAGTCAGATCCTAACGACAGATGCCTCGGACTTGGCTTGGGGAGCACACTTCAATGGGAAATGGATACAAGACATGTGGCCTCCCAAACTACTACATTTGCATAGCAACATGAAGGAGGTGTTAGCAGTCAAATTTGCTTTGATGGCCTTCAAGGACCTACTTCAGCCGGGACAGGTGTTGATTCAGACAGACAACACAACAGTCATGTGGTACATCAACAAGCAGGGGGGAACCCATTCCTACCCTCTTTGCAGACAAGCTATGATTTTGTGGGAGACTGCTCTGAGTTTGCAAATCAGTCTTCAAGCACGGTTTCTGCCAGGAGCACAGAACTCCCTAGCAGATGTATTGAGCAGGCAAATTGTGGATCCCCACGAGTGGAAACTGGATCCTCAGGTATTCAAACAATTGACCGTGGCTTGGGGAACTCCAGACATAGATCTGTTCGCTTCTCCACTGAATTTTCAACTGCCAAAATTTTGCACAAAGATGTTCCACCCAAATGCTTGGAAAGTGGATGCTCTATCTTTCAGTTGGAACAACCTTCACGTCTATGCTTTCCCTCCTCTGCCTCTTCTTCCCAAGGTACTCTTGAAAGTCAGGCGGGACAAGCCTTCCATGATTCTAATAGCACCAGATTGGCCACGTCAGCAATGGTATCCTCTGCTGAGGAGTCTAATTCAGGAGCCTCCTTGGCCTTTGCCACAGATTCCTCATTTGTTATCCCAGTCAAACAATCATTTTCTCAATGTCAGGGTGCAGTCCCTGCATCTAACAGCCTGGCGTATTCTGTATTAGAGCCGGTGGGGTCTCAGCTTCCTCAACAGGTTTTAGATGTCATTTTGGAAGCCAGGCGGCCTAGTACTCGAAAAGTTTATGCTGATAAATGGAGGAGATTTTTTCTTTGGAGTTCAGCAAAGGCCTTTGATGTTTCAGTACCTAATTTGAGTTTTGCACTACAGTATCTTACTGAATTACTGGACAAGGGTTTGTCATTCTCTTCTGTGAAGGTTCATGCTGCAGCCATTTCTGCTCACTATGATTGTGACCCTCCTTTATTTTCTCACCCTTTGTTCAAACAATTTCTTAGCGGGGCAAAAAATATAAGACCCCCACGTAGAGCTCCTACTCCTTCCTGGGATCTCAATTTTGTGTTGGAGAAGCTTTCTTTACCTCCTTTTGAACCTGCAGCTACGTCTGAGTTGAAGTTTTTGTCTTGGAAGACTGCTTTTTTGTTGGCCATTACTTCTGCTAGGAGGGTATCTGAATTGCAGGCACTCATGGCAGTTGAACCCTTTCTGATATTCCATAAGGATAGAGTTTCTTTGCATTACTAACCCTACTTTTATGCCTAAAGTGATTTCTAATGTGGCCTTGAACCAGTCTATTCATTTGCCTACTTTTTATGCTGATCCCCAAAATAGGGGGGAAAAAGTCTTACATTCTTTGGATATCCACAGGCAGTTACGTTATTATTTGAGCAGAACTAAAGAGTTCAGACAGACTCAACAATTATTTGTTTCCTTTGCTTTGGGTTCACAAGGGAAAGCTGTTTCAAAGCAGACTATTTCTAAGTGGATTGGTCAATGTATTGCTTTTTGTTATTCTCATCATGGGAAGAATGTTCCTGCTGGGATCAGACCTCATTCTACTAGGGCTACTGCCACATCTACTGCTTTTTGAGGGGGTAGCTACTAAGGATATTTTGGAGGCAGCTACTTGGAGTTCAGTACACACTTTTACTAAGCATTACCATCTCCTCTTTATTCCAAGTCCAGGGCTGGGTTTGCCACTGCAGTTTTACAGGGCATGTTAGCAGCTCCTAATGCTATTTAGTTTGCCAGCCTCCCTTTTCCTTTGCTTTGGGATTCTACCCACAGGTTATGACTGCGGCAATGTGAGACGAAGAACATAGTACAGTTTTGTACCTACCATAAATGTAGATGTTCGAGGATCTACATTGCTGCAGTCCTATTATCCCTCCCTCCTTCCCCTCTATAGTTTGGGGTTGCTGTGTTGCTTTTTGGGATACTCTTTATTTCCACACTGGTGGTTGTTGGGTGTTTACTATTTTGGCTCTGGCCTTTCATTTTTAGGCCTTCTGACATCTGGGGCAAGAAAGACTGAGGATATGGCTTCGGTCATGCGCTTAAGTACTACTACGTACTGACGTCAGCTCTGGGCGACAATGACCGACGCCAGACTAGCTCTTTGGTATTCGGGCCGACCGAGGACAGCGGACTACCCCACAGGTTATGACTGCAGCAATGTAGATCCTCGAACATCTACATTTATGGTAGGTACAAAACTGTACTTTTTAACAGCTATTGTTGTGGTACGAGAAGTGAATCTGTTGAGGAATTTGTGTTTTTTCATTAAGGGAAGGTTTCCCGTTTAAGTTAGAGGGGCCTTCCCCTACTTTCTATTACTATCTAGCGTTTTCTTTTTTGTGTGTCAAGTACCTGCTTAAGTTAGAGGGTCTTGACCCTCTTTCTGTGTTTGTGCTAATAGTACTGAATTGTTTGATCTAAAAAAAAAAAAAAAAAAAAAAAAAAAAACTTTGTATTTAAAACTTAAAACTTGCTGGTTTTTTTCTCTATTATTTCTTAGACGTTTGTCAGCATGTCTAAAGAACATAGACCCTCTGGATTTAAAAAGTGCGCGAGGTGTGGTTATAAAATGTCCATAACGGATGACCACTCCTCGTGCGTTTATTGTTTAGGCGCCAAGCACCTACAAGAGTCCTGTAGCGTGTGTCACGCCTTTTCCTCCAGGAGAGGAAGAACAAATTAATTCTAAAAGGGTTGATTAAGCCATCCTTCGAGGAGGCTTTATCTTCCTCTTCCTCTCCTACGAAAAAGAAAAAAGCGTCGGCTCCGACCAGTCTGTCGGAACCGACTGCCAAAAAACCTAGGCGGGCTTCTCCATCGGCTCCACGGACTTCGGAGCCGAGGGCGGAACGGTCTGCCTCGATGCCTCCAGTCTCGACCCCTCTGGTTTCGGAGCCGAGGACTGGGGCATCGAGAGGCGGGTCACCTTCATCGGCTCCACTGATATTGGAGCCGATGAGGGTTGCCGGCTCAGACTCTTCCACTTCGGCGCCGAAATCCTCATCGGCACCGAGGGAAATTGTTTTGAGATCTCCCTCGGAACCGATAGTAATCGAATCTATTCGGAGCCGGTCCCCTAGTCCTATGGAGCCGATGGAGAAATCGGTTCGGACCCGATCGGTGTCATCTAGATCCTCCAAGATGTCTGATTCGGACATCGACAGGGTGCTCCTAAGACTCTTCCAGTCTCCGGTGTTTCAAAAGTTAGTTTCGGCTCCAGCCCATTCGGCTTCAGAGCCGATAGTCCACCCTGCTACTATGGATGTTCTTCGTGTTTCACTGTTGCAGTCATAACTGTGGGGTGCTCCTGCCGGCAGGCAGCCCGAGGTCGGCCAGAATCCCAAAGTCTGGGTCCGGCGTCGGCTGTATAAGCTAGTATCCTGACGTCAGGACGCCTTGGTACATAGCCCTCAGCCGACGCCATCTTCTCCAGTCTTTCTTGCCGTGCGGTGGAAAGCAGCTCGCAAAACGTTGGTTGGCGATTTTCGAACAGCGTATTTGGTTGTTGTCGGTCCGCAGTTGTTACTTCTCTTCTCAAAGCTAAGTACCCGTTAGAATCTTTTTCTTGTTCCTCCGATGTCAGAAAAAGTTAATAATTGTATAGCGTGTGGGAAACAAATACCTCATAAAGACTTCCACTCTTACTGTCTACCTTGCTTAGGCCCTGACCACGACGTTTCTTGTTGTCGGTTCTGTGCCAGGTTCAACTCTCGTACTATCAAGCGCAGGTACGATTGGGCTTTAAATTATTTTGGCAGACGCTTCAATTATAGAATGTCGTCGGACACTACCGGAGTTCAAAAGAAGCGCAAAGACAAAGACAGGCCTCTGAGGTCCAAACAGGACTCGTTGCAGCTGGAGCCAGCGTCCGGTACGGCTGTCGTCAGTGAGGCGCTTTTGCAGCCCCTGTCGTCCACCACTTCTGAACCGATGGCCGATACGGACTCCCATGGGGAGCCATCGAGGCCCACTATTTTAACTGCTGCAGGACCTTCGGACGTTGCTCCTTCAGATGGGTCCAGAACCGCTGTGCAGGTACCGGCTTCTGAGGGGGTTTTCAGGCCTACTCACATCACTATTTCAAAGGCAAAGTCAAAGACAAAGACTCCTACTAAGTCTAAAGTTCCAGCTCAAGCTGCTTCTGAATCCACTCCCAAGACACAAAAACAATTATTGAGGATGGCTGAAGATTTGCTTACAATGATTAGGGGTTCTCACCCCCCTCCTGAAAAAAGGCCTCGACAGGATGTTACTCTGGATTCCTCTGACCAGGCTTCTGTATCTTCTGTTTCTTCCTCTGATCAGGACTATTCCTTTTCCCCTTATGAAGATTCGGATGCTGAGGATTCTTTGCCCTCGGCCTCTCCTCCTGAGGATTTTTCTTTTGGGGATACCTTGCATGAGATGAGGGAACATTTTCATTGGGAAGGACAGGAATATTCTGCTTCCAAAAAGAGGCTTAGAGAATTTCTTCTTCTTCCTCAGCATAGGCCTTTAGCTATTCCTCCTGTCTTGGACATTGTAGATGATGCTTTTTCTGAGGCTAATTTGAATCCTGATTCCATGCCTCCTGCTCCTTCTAAGCCTGATAGATTTTATAGGGTTCCTGACTCTCATTTATTTTTATTTAAAAACCCTTCTGCAGATCCTGAAACTATTTCTCAGGGCTCTAAGGCTGCTAAGGTTGCTACTTCTAAAAATCCTATTCCCTCTGAGAAGGATTCTCGTGCTTTAGACAGGTGGGGAAAAAGGTATATACTTCTGCTACCCTGTCTGTAAGGGCTTTAAATTGCCAGTTTCATATGTTTAAATATCAGCAATTTCTTTTGTCTGTTTTAAAGCAAAAGCTTGCTTCCCTTCCTGCTTGTGCAGAGGATAAGGAACTTCAGGATGTTTTGCATGCTACTGAACAGGTTAACAAGCATAGCTTACATTGTGGTTTTGATGCCTTGGATGCTTCCTGCAGGGCTGCTGCCTCTGGTACTGTGATTAGGAGACATGCCTGGCTTCGTGAACAAAGTTTACCTGAACAGGTTAAGGCTAAGTTATTAGATGCCCCTGTTCAACAGGATGTTCTTTTTGGTTCTAAGGCTGAGGAAGTTATTAAAAAGATGGAAGAAAAGGCAAAGTCCATGCAGACTGTAAAAGATTTCTTGCAGGTTCAGCCTCCTAGTTTTTCCAGGAATTGGCCCTCTAAAATTGGTCCTTTCCCACGTCTGACAGGCCTCAAAGGGGAAGATCTAGACGCTCCAGAGGTTGTGGTCAAGGCCAGACCTCTTACAGATCTAGACAATGGACTGCTTCTTCACCTAGGAGGGGAGAAGACAGATCCCAATCTCAAAGAAAGCAAACTCAATGACTCTCTCGGTTGGGCTTCAGGACCCCTTTACCTGGACGCCCCTCTCGGAGGAAAACTGTCTCTTTTTTACAGAAATTGGACTCCTATTACCCAGGACAGATGGGTATTGGACGTGATTTTAAAAGGTTACAAGTTCCACTTTCACACTTTGCCAAGGACTCACGGTTGGCCAGATCTGCCAAAACTTCAATGGTCAGAGGCCTTAACTCAAGTGGATGCTCTTCTGGCCATGAGAGCCATAGAGCCTGTTCCACTCTCGGAAATGGGAAAAGGGTTTTATTCAAGGCTGTTTCTGGTTCCCAGAAAACAAAACTCATGGAGACCTATTCTGGACCTTTCTGTGTTAAACACCTTTTGGAAATTCCAAAGTTCAAGATGCTTACTCTGCAACAGCTAATTCCAATGCTCTCTCAGGACGCCTGGATGGTGACATTGGACTTAAAGGAAGCCTATTTGCATATCCCTATCAGACAAGAACGCAGGAAATTCCTCAGGTTCAAGGCAGGTTCGAGGCACTTTCAATTCTCTGTTCTGCCCTTTGGTTTATCTACTGCGCCCAGAGTCTTCACCAAGTGCCTGGCACCAGTAGTGGCTTACTGCAGACTTCAGGGGATCCAGATTTACCCCTATTTGGACGACTGCCTTATTCAGGCAGACAGCAAAGATCTTCTGCTTCAACATCTGGACTTTGTTCAACGTCTTCTCCTACTACTGGGATTCTCAGTGAACATAAAGTCACATTTGATCCCTTCTCAACAAATGGTATTCTTGGGAGCCCTCTTAAATACAACCTTACAAAGGGCCTACCTCAGTCCAGAAAAACAAACTCAGCTGGCTTCTACTTTCAACACCTTGGCAACTCTATCTCAGCTCACTGCAAGGAAATTCCTGCAGGCTCTGGGCTACATGGCTTCCTGCATTCTGTTGATTCCAAACGCAAGGCTTCACATGAGAAAGCTTCAATGGTATCTGAAAAGTGTATGGTCACAGCACTACCACGATCTGGATATTCTGATTCCTCTGATCCCCTGCCTCCAGAAGGAGTTCCTCTGGTGGTCCAGGGCATGCACGTTAAACGAAGGAAAACCTTTTCGTCTCCCTCGGCCTACTCAAATCCTAACCACGGACGCCTCGGATTATGCTTGGGGAGCACACTTTCTAGACAATTGCCAGCAGGGAACCTGGACAAAGGACCATCTTCACTGGCACATCAATCTGAAGGAAATGTTGGCAGTTCAAAATGCCCTTTTAGCCTTCAAAAACCTTTTACAACCAGGGTCTCTGCTAATTCGCACAGACAACACCACGGTCATGTGGTACATCAACAAGCAGGGGGGTTCTCATTCATACCCCTTTGCAGACTAGCTATGGGTTTATGGGACACAGCTCTAAATTTGAATCTGCATCTCCAGGCTCAATTCATTCCAGGGAAACAGAATCTCTTAGCAGACAGCCTGAGCAGAAACATTTCAGATCCTCACGAATGAATGCTAGACACCAACTTGTTCAACAGGATTACTGCAGTTTGGGGATGTCCCCAGATAGATCTGTTTGCATCCCATCTCAGTCATCAGCTGCCTCGCTTTTGCACCAGGTCCTTCCACAAAACAGCATGGAGAGTGGATGCCCTGTCCTTCAGCTGGAGAAGCCTGTCAGCATATGCCTTCCCTCCTCTTCCTCTACTGCCTCGGGTACTACTGAAGATAAAGCAGGACAAGCCCAAGTTCCTCATCTTGATTGCTCCAAATTGGCCTCGACAGTTTTGGTATCCAACCTTAAAGCTCCTGTTCTCGGGGCCTCCTTGGATTCTTCCACTGAACCCTTAGCTTCTGTCCCAGCATCAGGGTCAGTTACTACATTCCAATCTCAGGACCCTTTGCTTGGCAGCTTGGCTCTTCAAAGGAATTTGATTTCCTCTAGTCTTCCCAAACAAGTTTTGGATGTTCTTTTGGAAGCTAGACGGCCTAGCACTAGGAAATCTTATGCCTCTAAATGGAAGAGGTTTTCTATTTGGAAGCAGGACCGAGGCTCTGATCCTCAGGTTCCTGATCTCTCCTCTATTTTGCTTTACCTTTCGGAACTTTTATCTAAAGGACTTTCCTTTTCTTCCATTAAGATTCATGCTTCTGCTATCTCTGCGCATTTCAGTTCTGATCCTCCTGTTTTTTCACATCCTTTGGTGAAGCAGTTCTTGAGCGGGGCTAAAAATTTGCGGCCTCCCAAGAACCCCTCCTGTCCCTGCCTGGGATCTTAATTATGTTTTAGAAAAACTTACTTTGCCTCCTTTTGAGCCTGCTGCATCTTCAGATATTAAATTTCTATCCTGGAAGACTGTTCTTTTGTTAGCATTGACCTCTGCCAGAAAGGTCTCAGAGTTGCAAGCTCTCATGGCTGTGGAACCATACCTTATTTTCCATCAGGACAGAGTATCCTTGAGGACCAATCCTACTTTCATGCCTAAGGTGATTTCGAAAGTGGCTTTGAATCAGACAATTCACCTTCCTACTTTCTTTCCAAATCCTCAAAATAAAGGGGAAAGGATTTTGCATTCATTGGATGTGCACAGACAGTTACGATTTTACTTAGACTAAAGATTTCAGAAAGTCTAACCAGTTGTTTGTTTCCTTTGCTTCCAATTCTCTTGGAAAACCTATTTCTAAACAAACTATTTCCAAATGGATTGCTTATGGAATCAGATTTTGTTACACTCATCATGGGAAACAGTTTCCAGGGACCATTAGAAGTCATTCTACTAGAGCAGCTGCTACTTCTACTGCTTTCCTCAGAGGAGTCCCTACCAAGGATATCTTGGAAGCTGCCACTTGGAGTTCTGTGCATACTTTTTCCAAGCACTACAATCTCCCCTTGTTTTCTAAGTCTAGGGCAGGCTTTGCCTCTGCTGTCTTGCAGGGTATTCTTGCCTCCCCTTCTTCTATCTAAAGCCTCCTCCCTCTTTACACTGCTTTGGGATTCCACCCTACAGGTATGACTGCAACAGTGAAACACGAAGAACATAGTACAGTTGTGTACACCTACCGTAAATGTAGATGTTCGAGTGTCTTCACTGTTGCAGTCGGGGTTTCCCTCCCTCCTATCCCCTCTTTCTCTCATATTTGTGGTGTATTTGTGTTTCCTTGTTGGATTCATTTTTGATTTGTTGGGGACTTCTGACATCTAGGGCAAGAAAGGCTGGAGAAGATGGCGTCGGCTGAGGGCTATGTACCAAGGCGTCCTGACGTCAGGATACTAGCTTACAGCCGACGCCGGACCCAGACTTTGGGATTCTGGCCGACCTCGGGCTGCCTGCCGGCAGGAGCACCCCACAGTTATGACTGCAACAGTGAAGACACTCGAACATCTACATTTACGGTAGGTGTACACAACTGTACTTTCCTCCTCCAACAGCCTCGGCACCGTTGGAGCCGGTGCTGGTGGAACCGATGGAGGTTTTAGGGTCGGGCCCGACCCTTACTCCAACTCCGGCTCTTGAGTCGGAGTTCGGTACGCGGACTTCTTCTGTTGGCCCTGGGGGGGAACGCTTCAGGACTGATGTTTTCGGTCCCAAGCCTTCCTCTCGGTGCGTCGGGTGCGGAAGTGCCGTCTACCGTCATGGCCACGGAGGTGGGACCTTCCCAGGATTCTGGTGGTCCCGCCTTCAGGGCTATGAGGAGTGCATTGGCCAAATCATCTTTGGCTACCTCCACGGTCTCCCCAGCTCCTTCCCTGCATACCGAGACTGGGTCTTTGGCAGTCCCCCTGTCCTTAGACAGCGGAGCCCCGGGGCCTGAGGTTACCCCCACTGGGGTTTCCCCCCCTCCTGGAGGTCCTTCTGAAGCTTCTTCGGGAGGAACCCCCAGGAAAAGATCGTGCAAGAGGAAGCACGTTGACTCCCTGATGAGTCTCTTACATCAGACACTGATCTCGATGATGCAGAGGGGTCCCCTAAGTCGTCCTCAGATGATGTCTCCTTTGCAGACATCCTGGAAGCCCTTAAACAACGAGGCGGCTGGCAATCCAAACCCCCTTCTGCTGATGAGTCGGTGTTCCTTAAGGCCTTCGGGGCTCAGCCCTCCGCCTCCTGGGTGTCTCCGCCCTTCGACGAGCTCTTGGACTTGATCTGTCGAAGGGCGTGGGAACACCCGGACTCTGTGGAACCGGTGCCTGCTCGTCCTAATAAGTTCCTGTCAGCACCCCCGGAAAAAGAGTTCCTGACTAAAGGTGTGTCTGTAGATGCCTTGGTGGTGGCATCTGCTACCCAGCAAGCTGTAGCAGAGGCTTCGACGTCCGTCCATCCTCCTAATAAGGAGTCTAGGAGCATGGATCAGTACGGTAAGCACACCCTAAGTTCAGCGGCCTTTACATTAAGGTTCTTGAACTATCTCACGCACTTTACCAGATTTCAGAGGGATCTGATTAAAGAACTTTCCGATACCCTCTTGGGTAACCTGCCTGAGGAGCTGGCCCAGATGGTTGGCTCTCAGCTGGCTACACTGTCGTCCATTTCAAACTCGTCCATGAGGCTCATTTCTTATGCGGCCGAAGGCGGTAGAGCGGGTACAGGCATTGCTCTACGGAGACAAGCCTGGATCCGCCTGTGTCATTTTGTGGAGGCCTTTAAGTCTTCCTTTGCCGACGCCCCCTTTGATGGGTCCTCCTTGTTTGGACCCAAGGTAAAGGACACACTGACCCGCTGCGAGCAAGAAGGTAAGACTTTGACTGCCGTAGGGCACGATTTTCCACTCCCTTTCGGCCTTACCCCAAGGCTAAAAGAGGAGGGAAAATGTGGTTCCGTAGATCTCAGAAGTCTTACCCCTCACAGCAGGACAATCCCCCTTCCAGAGGCAGGGGAGGGGGAAATTCTTCTGGAAGACGCCGTCCCAGAGGCGGCAGAGGCCCTCGCAACACTGGAGACCGCGAGTCCTTTCGTGGCTCTTCAGCCTTTCACAGTCCCTGAGGGATTGCCCGACTGTGCAGCTCCCGAGCCAGTCGGGGATCGTTTTTCGAGGCACCTAAAAGCCTGGGAAGGTATCACTCAGGACCGATGGGTGCTTCGAATTATTGCCGGAGGTTACGCCATCCCTTTCTCTCACTCTCCACCTCAGTCCAAAAAAATCCCGGACCCGCCACCCAGTCAACGGGAAACTGCAGCCTCAGAAGTTTCAAAGCTGCTGCAAAAAGGAGTAATCCAACCGGTCCTCGCAGACCAGATCGGATTAGGGACTTACTCAAGATTCTTTTTGGTGCCAAAAAGACCGGGGACTTGAGGCCCATTTTGGATCTCAGCATTCTAAACCGTTCAGTCAAAAAGTCCAAGTTCCGAATGGTCACCCTACAAACCATTCTCCCATTGCTGGAGAAAGGTGTTTGGATGTGCTCCATAGATCTCAAGGACGCTTATTACCATATCATGGTACATCAAGCGTCCAGGAGACATCTGCGCTTCAGCCTAGGAGGCAGTCATTTTCAGTTCAGCGCTGCCCTTTGGTCTCACCACAGCCCCCAGGGTGTTCACCAAATGTTTGGCAGTCGTGACTGCTCACCTGAGAAGTCTAGGATTCCAGGTGTTTCCGTATCTAGACGACTGGCTCCTAACTGCCACCTCCAAGCATCTACTATTGCGGAGCCTACAAGCCACGATATCACTGGGCAATTCCTTGGAATCACCTTCAATTGGCCAAAGTCTGTGTTGCTGCCATCTCAACGCATAAGATTCATCGGAGTAGAGATAGACTCAAACCGAATGCGGGTCTATCTACCTACAGACAGGATACAAACCATACAGGCTCAAGTTCGTGCCTTACTTCCCAGATCCAAAGCCCCAGCCAGAATGGTACTGCAGCTATTGGGATCCATGTCCGCCACGGTTCTTCTAGTTCCCCTAGCAAGATTGCACATGAGAATTCTCCAGTGGCTTCTTTCAGCTCAGTGGTCCTTTCAGGAACTCCCTCTGTCACCTCATATGGATCACGGAAACCTGCAAACGGGACCTTCGCTGGTGGCTGGTGCCCTCCAATCTGGATCAGGGATGACCCTTTGTTCAACCTCCTCCTGCGGCCACTTTGACCACGGACGCCTCCCAGATGGGGTGGGGTGGGGGGCATTCCCTGGGCAGGTCAGTCCAAGGCAAATGGCACCCAGAAGAGACCCTACTTCATATCAATATCCTAGAAATGAGGGCGGTGCTTCTGTCCCTTCAAGCCCTTCACGATTACCTCCCTCAGGGCGTAATTGCCGTTCACTCAGACAACATGTCAGTGATCTGGTACCTGAACAAGCAGGGAGGGACCAGATCCTATCCTCTTTGCAGAGTGGCCATGAGAGTTTGGGAATGGGCAGTGTCGACCAAACGCTTTCTAGTGGCTACTCATATCCCGGGCAAGTCCAATGTGATAGCCGACGGACTGAGCAGAACGTCCTCTCTCCTCACGAATGGTCTCTGAACATTACAGTTGCAAATCAGATTTTCAGCAAATGGGGAGTTCCGTGTTGCGACCTCTTCGCAACTCCACTGAATGCGAAGTGCAAAAAGTTCTTCTCCCTCACCCCGGCTCCGGGGAAGAGCCCCATGGACGCACTAGCCCGTCCGTGGCCCAACGGCTTGCTTTATGCCTTCCCCCCAGTTCCTCTCCTTCCCAGGGTGATCCAAAAGGCATCTCTCTTGGGGAGCAAAATTATCTTAGTTGCTCCTTACTGGCCTCGTCAAGTATGGTTCCCCTATCTTCGGAAATATGCTCTGGAAGGTCCATGGTTCCTGGATCAGATCCCAGATCTACTGGTTCATCAGTCGGGACTATTCCACCAGTCCCTACACACCTTAAAATTGACGGCTTGGCTCCTCCTCTTCCGACTATAGTCAGGAGTCATACATTGGATCCAGAAGTTGTACACATCTTATCTTCAGCCCACAAGTCGGCTACAAAGAAATTGTATTCTAGCAAATGGAAAAGATTTGCTATTTGGGCACAACTCCGGGGCCTGGATCCCATCACTATTCCCGTATCAGAAGTACTGAAATTTCTAACTTCTCTTTTCAATCAAGGCTCTTCAGTCTCTACCATCAAGGTTCAATTGGCAGCTATTTCCAATTTTCACAAATCTATAAACCCACCTTTAATGAGCAACAGATTGTGTAAGACCTTCTTGAAAGGTGCTGCGCTTTTAAGACCTCCGATTTCTCATCCTGCTCCTCCATGGGATCTCGATGTGGTGTTACGCGCCTTAACTTCCTTCCCCTTCGAACCGGCAGTGACATGTGATTTAAAATTTCTATCGTGGAAGACTGCCTTTCTGGTGGCGATTACTTCTGCCAGAAGGGTTTCAGAGCTTCAAGCTTTGTCTGTAAAACCTCCGTATTTGGTTTTTCACAAAGACAGAGTATCTCTCAGGCCAAATCCATCCTTTGTCCCTAAAGTTTGTTCCAGTTTCTGCCTACAACAATCATTAGAACTTCCAGTCTTCTTTCCGAAGTATTCTAACAAAGCGGAATTCATATTCCACAAATTAGATGTCCACAGGCAGTTGCATTTTTATTTAGATAGGACCAAACAAACAAGGAAAACAGATCAGTTGTTTGTATCCTTTGCAGACAACAAATTGGGCAAAACCGTCACAAAGGTCACTATTGCCAAATGGATCAGGGACTGTATTACTCAAGCTTATTCTTATTCTAACAAAGAGCTTACCACCTCTGTCAAAGCTCATTCTACAAGGGCTATGGCTACTGCGATAGCATTTCATTCTAAGCTTGCCATTAGTGACATTTGTGCTGCGGCTACATGGTCTTCCCCGCACACTTTCATTTCCCACTACAAATTGGATGTGGCAATTAGAGGACGAGCTTCATTTGGTTCCACAGTGCTCAGGAGTGTTTTCCAATGAGCCACCCAGGATTTAGGTGCTAGGGACACTGTCCCATCAGTATTGAGTGTAGGCGAGATAGGATCACATAACATCTTTTAGTTATGTACTTACCATAACTTTAGATGTTTGGGATCCATCTCGCCTACATTCCTAATAACCCACCCTCCTTCCCCCTTCCTTGGAGATCAGAGGATATCAGAAGGTCCGAATCCTGTTGTTTCATCTTGAAACATCTAACAATGTTATATAAACAAGTTGTGCATGTGTGCATGAATGCGGACAAACAAGATCTGGGGGATTAGTGGTGGTGCATCCTGGGATAAGAAATAGCTCAGCCAATAAGAGGCCTCGCTCTATAGCATAGCGTGCCGAGTCGGAGCCGAGGGATCGGCTCCGAGCCCATCAGTATTGAATGTAGGCGAGATGGATCCCAAACATCTAAAGTTATGGTAAGTACATAACTAAAAGTTATGGGCTTACTGAAACAGAAAATGATGATTTCTGATTGTGTGGAAAATAGAGTTACAGGATTTATTGCATTCAGCAGAACAAGTTGGAAAGCATACTTTGCAATGTGGTTTTGATTCCTTGGAGTCCGCTTGCAGGGCTGCAGTTACTGGATCTGTGATTAGAAGGCTTGCCTGGCTCAAGGAGCAAAATCTGCCTGATCATGTTAAAGCTAAATTGTTGGATGCTCTCTTGCAGCATGATACTCTGGTAATAAGGCAAAAGAGGTTTTAAAGAAAATGGAAGACAAAGTTTAATCTATGCAAACTGTAAAAGATTTCTTGCAAATGCAGCCACTCAGGTTTAGTAGGCACTGGACTACAAAAAAATGGTCCTTTCCTGTGTCCAACAGAGCCACTCAAGGCAAATCCAGGTGCTCAAAAGGCTCCAGATACCAATCACAGGGTTCTTACAGGTCAAAGCAATGGGGTGCCTCCACCTCCAAATCTGGAGGAAACAAAGCACCACCCTGTAGTAAGCAGTCTCAATGACTTCCCTCTACCATCACCAAGCACTTATCTTTTGGCAGCCCCCTTGGGGGGAAAACTAGCACTTCATGCTCAAAATTGGCAGTTAATTCCCAGGACAAGTGGGTATTGAATATAGTATCCCAGGGGTACAGATTTAATTTCCATACTTTACCAATTCCAAACGGATGGCCACATCCACCACAAATCAGAGGGCAGAGGCTCAAAAGCAAGTTATGTCCCTCATGGATATGCGGGCTATTCAGCCAGTACCAGAAAAGGAAAAAGAACAAGGTTTTTATTCAAGACTTTTCCTGGTACCCAGAAAAGACCATTCTTGGTGTCCAATACTGGACTTATCGATTTTGAACATGTACCTGCACATTCCAAAATTCAAAATGCTGACTTTGCAACAGCTACTGCCTATGCTGGTCAGGAACGTTTGGTTAGTGACTCTAGACCTAAAAGAGGCATACCTGCATATCCCAATAAGGGAGTCATGCAGAAGATACCTCCGCTTCAAGGCAGGTTTTTTGCATTACCAATTCTCTGCACTGCCCTTTGGCTTTTCTGCTGCGCCCAGGGTGTTTACAAAGTGCCTGGCACCAGCAATTGCATTCTGCTGACAAAGAGGAATACAAATATATCCTTACTTGGATGACTGTCTCATTCAAGCAGAGAATGAGGACATTTTTCTACAGCATCTGGTGTTTGCAAAAAGGCTTCTAACATGCCTAGGGTACACAATAAACAAAAAGAAATCCCAACTGGTACCCTCTCAAATAATTACATTCCTGGGTGCAAGCTTGAATACAACTGCCCAGATGGCTTACCTTACGCCAGACAAACAAAGGCAACTGACAATATATTTCAAACAAATGACAACAAAAACCCAGTTATCTGCAAGACGAATTCTGCAGGCTTTGGGGTTCATGGCATCCTGCATTCTATTAATTCCATATGTGAGACTGCATATGAGGAAACTTCAATGGTACCTAAAAAGTTTATGGGGCCAACATTGTCAGTCTGGAAACAATGATTCCTCTCATTCCCTGCCTACAACAGGAGCTTCTTTGGTGGGCAAAGACATGTCACCAAAACAAGGGACCGTCATTCACTCTACCCCCTGCCACCCAAACCCTAAATACAGACGCATCAGACTATGCTTGGGGGGCCCACCTTGCGGGGAGATGCATTCAGGGCAAATGGAGCCCAAAACAAATGCATTTGCATATCAACCAGAAAGAGATGCTGGCTGTTCAGAATGCTCTGACAGCCTTCAAGGACTTACTTCATCCAGGAAAACTACTGATAAAGATGGACAACACCACAGTTATGTGGTACATAAACAAGCAGGGGGTACCCACTCCTACCCCCTTTGCAAACTAGCCATGGCATTGTGGAACACAGCTTTGACTTACCAAATATATCTTCAAGCTCAATTCCCGCCAGGAAAACAAAATACTCTGGCAGACGACTTAAGCAGAAATCTTATGGACCCACACGAATGGAAACTGGACCCACAAATCTTCAGCATGTTAACACAGAAATGGGGGAGCCCAGACATAGATCTATTTACCTCTCCCCAAAATTATCAGTTGGACAAATTCTGCACAAGAACTCATCACAAAAAAGCATAGAAAGTGGATGCCCTATCCTTCAGTTGGAAAAACCTGTCAGTCTATACCTTCCCCCCTCTGCCTCTTCTTTCCAAGGTCTTACTAAAAGTCAGACAGGAAAAACCAAGAATGATCCTAGTTTCTCCAGACTGGCCTCGCCAACACTGGTTCCCACTTTTTAAGGAACATGTCTCAACTTCCCCCTTGGTACTTGCCTCAAATACCTCATCTACTGTCTCAGCAGAACAGTCAAATTCTGCACACTAAGCTCCAAACTCTGAACCTTGCCGCATGGCTGATCATTTAATGGATCAAACAACACCTCTCAGTAAATCTGTGATGGATGTCATTTTGGAAGCCAGAAGGCCTAGTACTAGAAAATCTTATGCTGATCACTGGAAGAGATTCTGTGCTTGGAACCAAGCACAAGGAACAGACACAGCAAAGCCCAATATTCCTCAGATTTTACAATATTTGACTGAGATGCTTGACTAGGGCCTATATTTTTCTTCAATAAATATCCATGCCTCTGCCATCTCAGCTCATTACAACACAGAGCCTCCCCTCTTTTCTCATCCTCTGCTTAAACAATATCTTAGAGGGACCAAAAATTTAAGGCCTCCCAGAAGATCACCAGCTCCTGCATGGGACCTCAATTTTGTGCTGGAAAAACTCACCCTGCCTCCTTTTGAACCAGCAGCTACTGCGGATATAAAATTTCAATCTTGGAAAACAGCTTTTCTCTTGGCAGTCACTTCAGTAAGAAGGGTTTCAGAACTGCAGGCTCTCATAGCTGTGGAGCCTTTTTGTTATTTTTCACCCGGACAGGGTGTCCCTCAGGACCAGTCCTTCTTTTAGGCCTAAAGTGGTATCCAGTGTGGCTCTTAACCAGACAATTCACCTGCCAACTTTTTACCTAAATCCGCAGAACAAGGGTGAGCGGATTCTGCATTCATTGGACGTACACAGACAACTAAGATTCTACTTAAACAGGGCCAAATCTCTAAGAAAGTCTGAGCAACTACTGGTGGCATTTGCTGCAGGGTCAGAAGGGAAGGCTATATCAAATTAGATATATATATAGATATATATATATAATTTTGCTCCCCATTTGGGGGGCACCTGACATCTGGGACAAGAAAAACTGAATAAAATGGCGTCTGCTGCATGTTTTATACCCCTGACGACCTGACGTCATGGAAGAGGAGACAGCAACTGACATAGGACCCAAGACTTTGTTATTCAGGCCGACTGAGGGCAACCTGCCAGAAGATTACCCAAATGTAATGACTGCAACAGTGAATACACTCAACATCTACATTTATGGTAAGTGTACACAACTGTACTGTTTTTAACCAGGCTTTTTTTTTATATACATTAAAGTGCCCACATTTCTTAAAACTGAAGAAGAAGAAAGAGAAGGGAGAAAGAGGAAAAAACTGCAGCACCTGTTTACAATCCCCAATACACTTGCAACTAACTGAAAAAAAACTTTATAACATGTAAAGAAAACCACATGCCTCAAAATTGGTACTATTTAAGAAAAAAAAACTTTGCTTAGAGTTAACGTTATTCCTCCTCTTCCCCTCTCCAAAGCAGATTTCTGAACATTAATGACATGAAGTAGGGCATATGCTTTAGTGTCCCCCTCAAATTCAATAAATTCTGAAAGTTGAATATTTCCATATTTTCTTATTCTGTCATATTTCACAAATATAATTATTGCATTGTAATCCCATGTTAATTTACTGGTTTTATTACCGTTCTCGATTCTTTTAGTCTTCTCTCATGCTCCCTTCCTTCTCTCCAGCATTTTCTGTTGAAAATTTTGAAAAAGGTTTCACATGTACAGTCCTTCTGTGGTCTTAATTTCCAGAAGAAAAAGAAGCAGAATCTCCTGTTTCACAGCTTATTTTTTGTTGGACAAGCTTTTGTATTTCTTCCTTATTAGCATATACTTAATCAGAAAATGATTGTGTCCCTCCAGGGAAGAATACCTTGAAGACAGCTGGGTACAGCAGTTTGACTCTTACACCTGCATTTCGACATTCCCTAAATAATAGAATAAATATGCTCCTCTTCTGTCTGGTGTACAATGAGTAATCATTCTCCACAGACACTCTGCTGTCTCCTATTTTTAATACTTTGTCCTTCTGCCACTGTTTTGTTAGAATCAACTCCTTTTACTGGTAGGATTGCATCTTTAATATTAAAGTCTAGGTTGCTTTCTTATAGCCAGATATGGAGGATGCACATGATGTGCCCTTTCAGCTAACAACTCCTGTTGTGGAATACAGCCCATTTGCTTATTTATGCTTTCATAAAATTAATGCAGTCTGTTCTTTCCAGCTTCTCTGGTATAGCGGAAAATCTCTGTTTTTTTCCTGCGTGCTCTGTCCTCTAATTCTATTATTTTTTTTAAACATCTGAAGGCTCTGGAGTCCAGGTCAGCAGCTATCCTCCTTGTACTGCTGGCAAGATATTACATGTGAGTACTCCAGTGGACGCTAGCAGTCCAGTAGTCCATTCTGTATCATCTTGTGTCTATGCTGGTACGACTGACACCCATTTGCAGATGACATCTTTAAGAGGATCTTTTTTGAGGGAGATTTTTTTTTCCTCCTCCCCTCCCATGGCCACAGTGACCATGGATGCTTCCTTGCTGGGGGGGGCATTTTCAGGGCAGGATGGTCCAAGACACGTGGTCCCTTACAGAGACCAAGTTGCACAAACGTTCTAGAGATTAGAGCAGTCCTCCTGAAGTTGCAAGCCTTTCAGGATTGCCTTGCTCTGAAGGACAAACTGCAGTTCATACAGATGACATGTCAGTTGTTTGATACATCAGCAAGCGGGGGGAACATGTTCTTATCCACTGTGCAGAGTTTGCCGTGAGAGAGTGGGAATTAGTGATTTCTTCCAGTTGCTTTCTTCTTGCAATGCACATACCCAGGGAGTCCAGCATGTTGCCAGACAGATTCAGCAGGTTCATCTTGAGCCCGCACGAGTGGTCCCTGAGGCCATCAGTGGCGTCAAAGATATTCAGCCAGTGGGACCAGCCTTGTTGCGATCTCTTTGCATCCCAAATGGACAACAAATGCAGCAGGTACCTTGCCCTGATCCCACAGAGGGGGAGTCCCTGACAGATGCTCTAGTTCACGACTGGCCTTTCGTAAGTATTTCCATCTGTGCCTTTTTTGGTGTTCTGTTCCTCTGGTTTGTAGAAATTATCATAAAGTTCCCCAAATATTGTTAATGCCTGTATAGAATCCTTAGTTGTTTTCCTTGTCTTAGGCTACTTAAGTCCTTTCTGCGTTCTCTTGCCTAAAACATGCTGATATTTTTGTTGTCTAGAGCTATCGGACACGCCTATTATCGAAATACTCCCTTATTTTTCCTTTAGCACTCTGTTCTGATTCTTATTCTGTGAGATTCCCCTTCTCCAGTACTCAGATCTGTGTTCAGCCTTCTAAATATTTCATATTACTCCTTTATCATGTTTTTCTTTTCTCCCATGTTTTTAAACTCAATTTTTCAGTTTATCCCACTCAGTAGCTCTTAGGAAGTAATTTCTGTTTTCCCTAATGACTCTCAAATCATTTCCGCTGCTCGTCCCTTAAATTTCTCTCTCTCTAAAAGATAAGTTGGAAAGCATCATGGTCTCACTTTTACATAATTACCCCGCATCCTTTGGTTAGTTTTTATTGGTGTAGGATCTGATATAGTTATTGAATGAATCTCCAAGCTTTTAGTTAAATGCAGGTTTTTTTTGAAGACTAGCCCAGTTATTCAACCTTGGGGAGTATTATTTAAAGTCTGAGTTCAAACTACTGAATTCTTGTTTTCCATACCAAATATTTCATATAGGTCTTCAGAAATCTACTCTCATATTATATTTTCCCTTGTAGGTCCCACTGATACAGACTCACTACTGCAAAGTTTATTCCTGTCCCTAATCATAAATAGACCCTGCTTAAACTGCTTATTTCTCCAAAACTACTTCTAAACTACATAGTAGTAATTTTAGGTGTAATAAAAATATGTGCCAGCATAACCCTCTTCTCTGGCCAGTAACCCTTACTACCACAAAGCTGTCACTGCTGTCTCTGCTTTTTTCCTCCCATTGTCACTGTTGGAGATATTCTGCTGAATGCTCATCCTGAAGTCCTTTCCTTGTCAAATTGGCATGCTCACTTATATTAAAGGGCATATTGTGTAACATTATTTGCACCTACATTTAACAAAATGCTATACTGTCTGCTTTAATGTACATCTCCAAGGACATTTACATTACATAGTAGTGTTGACAGAATAGCCATTCTGATCAGAACAATAAACCACTTGTATGACAACCAGCAAAAGAAAATACAGGAAGTAGCATGCACAATACTTTATTCTCTGCTTTCGTCTTTTGATTTCATCAGAATAAACATCCCAAAAACCTTAGCCAATATATACAATTAACCAGTCAGAACACAGTAACAATTAACACCAATAAAACAATCAACATAAAACACAACTATTTGTGTACTAAAATCTAATTTAAAATTAATATTTAGCTATATATATATATATATATATATATATAAAATCTATTTTTTCAAAAAACATTTAATGTTGTTCATATCGTTAAGAACGGGGAATTTGTCTGCCCCCATTTTTAGCTGCCATAGTGATTCTTTTTGCTGTAAATAATATTCAAACATTAAACATTTACTGTTAAACATAGTATTGAATGTGATAGTTATAAAAAGTTCCTTTTTTCTGTTATAGAGCAAGGGTTTGTTAATTTTAGAGGGGGGCTTTATTTAGAGCAAAAAGAAATACTAAGGCAGCTAATAATGGGGCAAATACATTTCCCAGGTTTAATGATATGATCAACATTAAATGTTTTTTGAAAGATAGGAGGTTGTACATATCTAAATAATGATTTTATATTTGATTTTAGTACACAGATAGTTGAGTGTTTTATACTGATTATTTTATTAATGTTAATTCTGTTCTGATTGGTAAATTGGATATATTGGCTAATGTTTTTGTGATTTTTATTCTAATGAAGTATTTTGCACTCTAATTCCTGTGTTTTCTTTTGCTGGTTGCCGTACAAGTGTTTTGTTGTTGTCACGAGTTACCACTGTTTGGTATTGTGGATGTCCTTCTATTCACATTTAGCAGTATTCATAACAGTAGGGAGGTTGCTGCCTACAGTGCCGACATCTGGCCAGTATACCAAAGTCTTGCTTCGGGGGGGGGGGGGTACGCCAGGGCCATAAAGCAACGTAGGGTATAAAAGTGACATCTGCATGTACCTTCTTCAGAATTTTTCTGCCACATTGAATGTCAGACTCCAGTTCGGGAGGCAGATCCTGATTTCAGATGACCGCTACAAATGACCGCTACATGTAAGTACCCTGTGGGGTTTTCTTTATCCTTTTGTTTATTGCTAATACATACATGTCCACTAGAAAGGGTAAGTGTGCTTGTGAGAGAAGATTCCTCACAAGGACTCTCATGATAAGTGCATTTGCAAATAATTCATCCAAAAATGCTTTGCAACCATCTAGCCACACTTAAAGCTTTACTTGGAAAATCAGAGGCTTCGATGCCTCACGCTCAATATGGAGGGAGGAGCAGGCCCTTCCAAAGAGCTGCCTTGGAAGAAGGCCAAGAAAACCAGGCCTGATTCCCATGCTGCGCCTTAGGGGTCGGGAGATTCTTCGGACATCCGTTTCCTTGCTAGGACCAGGAACCACTGTGGAAGCTGGATTACCAGAAACCTTGAGTATGTCCGCTGTGGCATGCAAGCCATCAGATCCTGATGGTGGAGGGGAACCATGACTCATTCAGTTGGAGGTCCCTGCTGTTGCTCCTCCATCCACCCAGATGTCTGCTCCCTCTCTTTCTCTACCGTCTTACCCCTATGAAGAGAAAACAAAGTAAAGCACACAGAAACACATCCTGTTCCAGGATGGGAAGCTTTCTCTCAGAGCCTGTTTAAAGCATTCCAGGCCCTACAGACACAGCAACAACCTACTGTGTCTCCTACAGGGCCCCCTTCACTTGTATTAGAGGAAGAGCTCTCCTCAGGTGATGATTCTTTGACCTATGAATCTCAATAGATTCACCCAAGGATTTCATTACCCCAGAGGAAGAGGATACCATCACCACAGAGTCTCCTGGGGAAGAATTTACCTTTGGGTGATACCATTTCCCTCATGAGGGAATATTTTAAGTGGCAGGTTTCCGAGGTCACAGTAAGAAAAGGTATTTTGACCTGCTCCAAATGGAACAGCCATCCCCTTCAGCTATGTGTCCCTTGCTTCCCCGCCTTCCAGTATGCCTTTTTAGCCACCTCTCAAGCACCTGACTCTCAGCCCCCAGCCTCTAAACGTCCTGTCCATTTCTATATGGTCCCACAAGACACCCAGTTCCTTTTCAGAAACCCACCAGCAGACCCTGCTGTTGTTTCAGTCTCTGCAGATAAAACATCTAGACATTTACCTTCTACTTCCCTCTACCCTACTGATAAGGACAGTAAATGTATGGATAGACTAGGAAAAAAGGTGTATATCTCCTCTATTCTTGTTATAAGAGCCTTGAACTACCAAGCCCTCATGGCTAAGTATGTCCTGGACACAGTTGCCAAGGCTTCTACCCTACTATCAGAGGCACCTGAATCCAATATTAAAACTCAGCTAAGCAACCTCCTCTCAACAGCATCCCAAGTAACTAGGCACTCCAAATGCAATTACTATGCTGTGGAAGCATCATCCAAATCTGCTGCTTCTGGCTGAGTACTAAGGCGATACTCCTGGCTAAGACTTCAGTCTCTACCCTTAGATGTAAAAACAAAACTCCTTGGATGCCCCCTAGACAATAAAGCCCTTTTTGGCCAGGCCTCAGCTGAACTTCTTAAATCCCTTCAAGGGAAAGGAAAAGATCTGCAAAACCTACAACACTTTCTGGTATCCCCCATTCACAGATACCACAGAAACTATCCACAGAAAACGTCCTTTGTCAGGAGGCAAACCTCCCACACATCTTCTCAAACAAAGGGATGCAGGCAACCAAGGAAAACCTCTGCCTCCAGGTTTCTTTCCACTCCTGCCACTCCACCTTTTCGGAGACAGTCTGCCCAAGGCAGACCACCTCCTTTGTAACTTACCTTTGCAACTTCTAAATACCCATCTGTCCCTTCGCCTCATCCTCTCCCCTCTCCTTACCCTCCTGGCAGAAGATTACTACAGAAATACAGGTATTTCCCATCAGTCAAGGGGGTTACTTCATGATTTGGTGGATGCTGCCCCCCTTCCAGGGGATTCCTAAACCAACAACAAATCAAATCCACCTCTTCCCCACTGTCATTCAACAACTTCTAGCCCAAGTCACCATAGAACAAATAGCACCCACCCCAAAAAAACAAAGGGTTTTATTCAAGAATATTTCTGGTACCAAGGAAAGACGGTCCATGGAGACGAATTCTGGACTTATAGTTCCTAAATATTTTTAGCAAGGTGCCCAGCTTCAAAATGATCACCGTAGCTTTGCTGCTGCCACTCATTCCCAATCAGGCCTTCATGGTAGCCCTAGATTTGAAGGATGCCTACCTCTACATACCAATCCACCCAGACTACAGGAAATTCCTTCACTTTGCAGTAGGTTCCTGGCATTTTCAATTCTCTGTCTTGCCCTTTGGGCTCTACAGCCCCTCGAGTGTTCACAAAAGAACACAGGGTATACAAATATATCCATACCTAGATGACCTGATGGTTCTTCAAGACCGCCAAATCCTCCAAGAGCACCTAAGACAGGTGATCTATGCCTTGACCCACCTAGGGTTCACTATAAACAACAAAAGGTCGTATTTGCAACCCACACAACACATGATTTTCATGGGATGCAGCATCAGAATGGACCTAATGAAAGCCTTTATCCCAGAACAAAGAATCTTGGATCTTGGCACATACTTCAACAAACTCACCAGTCTCACTTCATTACCAGCACGAGAATTCCTAAGGATGGTGGGACACATGGCTTCCCTGATACCCATGTTACCCCTAGCAAAACTCCACATGAGAAAGATCTAGTGGATCTTGAAGAACGTATGGTGCCAACACGCCCATCCCCTGGACACTCCTCTTCCTCTATTCCATTGTGTGAAGAGAGCAATCCAGTAGTGGATCTCTGCCATCCATCACAACCAGGGAATTCCACTACAGGTACCTGCCCAGCGGCAAGAACTCACTACAGGTGCATCAGACTTGGGTTGGGGGGCAGTGCTACAGCACAACCTAAGACAGATCACTGTGCAGGGGAAAATGGTCCACACTAAGACTAAGGGACCACATCAGTGTCAAAGAAATGAGGGCACTCCACCTAGCCTACAAACTTTCAAAACAGCCCTACTTCCAGGGACTCTCAAAGTGATCATAGACAACATGACTGTCATGTGGTATATAAACAAATGGGGGGGGGGCAAGATCCTACACCCTTTGCAGCTTAGCCATCCATATCTGGAACTTAGCAACAACTCTCAACATCCATCTACTAGCAGTTTACATTCCCTCCACAGAGAATGTCATGCCAGACTATCTAAATAGAACTTCAGCACCCTCTCACAAATGGATGCTTCACAGAGACGTATTCCTAGATCTTATACACAGGTGGAGTATTCCACAACTAGATCTGTTTGCCGCCTCCCAGAACAAACAGATGCCCAGATTTTGCACAAGGGCCCCATATCCAGAAGCCTGGAAAGTGGACGTCTTCTCCTTTCCTTGGGCAGGAATATATCTCCGTGCCTTCCCACCCTTCATTCTGATTCAGAAAGTTGTCCTCAAGATCCAGGACGACAACCCAAAAATCCTGTTGGTGACCCCCTACTGGCCAAGACAGCATTGGTTTCCCCTTATCTACCTACTAGCCAAGGGCAATCACCACAGGTTACCCCACTGGATAGATTTGCTCACACAAAACGGGGGATCCCTATTACACCCTCAAGTGAATAACTTCAAGCTGACTATGGGTGATGGGGTTCTAATCCCCTTCAGACACCTATATTCAGAGGACGTACTCAATGTCCTGCAGGAGGCCAGGAAACATAGCACCAGGAGAAATTACATTGTTTAATGGAAAAGATTCTCCTGGTGGTGTCAGAAGACCCTATGACTGTCCCCTTAGTCCCTTTCCTGTTTGTGTGAGCTCCTTCACTCAGGATTAACCTATTCATCAGTCAAAGTCCATTTATCTGCCATCTCTGCCTGTCTGACCCTGTTGTCACCGCTGGCATCCAGATTGGATGTCACTGTTCCTGACAGGAGTCCTTCATATTAGGCCCTCCAGGAAGCCTATCCCTCCACCTTAGGACCTGAATTTTGTATTAGAAAAACTTTTGAACCAGCACATTTAGTAACCCTGAAACTATGTACCCTTAAAACCATCCTACTAGTGGCCCTTACCTCCACCAGGAGGGTATCAGAGATACAAGCCCTTATGGCCATTCCTCCTTACCTCATTTTCCCCAAGGAAAGGGTTGCCCCTCCTTCATGCCTACGGAGGTTAATAAACTTTCATTAAGCCAAACCATCAACCTTTCCTGTTTTTTACCCTAACCCCCAAAATGCCTCTGAGAGAACTTTGCACACTCTAGATATACACAGACAACTGAGGTATTACTTAGACAAGACAAAATCTATTAGAAAATCTGATCAGCTTTTCATTTTCTTGCATCCTAGGGCTCCAGGGAAGGCAGTCACCAAACAAACCATTTCCTCATGGATCTCAAAATCCATTGGAATATGTTGTTCCGCACATGGTCAAATCTTTCAGGGCCATGCCAAATCACACTCTACCAGGGCAGCTGCTTCCTCATCTGCCTTTTTCAAGGGGTTGACTATGCCTCAATTCTAGAAGCTGTCACTTGGACATCAGTACACACATTTACCAAACATTACAACCTGGACCTAGTCTCTAGGGCTAGAACTGGGTTCGCCAGGTCCATTCTTCATGGTCTCATTGACCAAGGACTCCTATCCTCCACCCAAGTTCATACCTAAAAGCTTTGGCATTCTCCATGCTGTTATGAATACTGCAATATGTGAATAGAAGGACATAGAATAGTCTTAGATGTCCTTCTCTTCCATGTTGCAGTATTCAGTCCCTCCTTTCTTGCTCCCTTTTGCTTACCTGCCTATTATACCTTACTTACCTGTGGTCACAGCATCATCTTGCCTTCCTGCTGCCTTCTCCACTAATCACAGCCTAACAAGTCCCCTTGTTTTAGTCCACATGTGAGTATCTAGGGTCTAACTACCTTGACCTTCCTTAAACCTCCAGGAGTACTACTGTAGATGGCAGTCTATTCTGAAGAGGATACATGCAGATGTCACTTTTATACCCTACGTCACTTTATGGCCCTGGCGCAGGACATGGCATGTACCCCCGAAGCAAGACTTTGGTATACTGGTCGGTTGTCAGTGCTGCAGGCAGCAACCTCCCTACTGTTATGAATACTGCAACATGGAAGAGAAGGACATCTAAGGTTATGGTAAGTTCTTACACAACTATTCATTTTCTTTGGTCATTCTTATCAAAAGCTGTTTCTCCCTCCTGATGTTCTTCATCTCACATTGCTGCAGTCCTAACACTTGGGTAGTCCGCTGTCCCTCGGTCGGCCCAAATATCAGAGTATAAGGCTGACGTCGGTCAAGGCGCATTTGACTGACATCAGAACGTCAGGGTACAAATGCGCATGACCGACGTCATATCCTCAGTCTTTTTTGCCGCATGGTCCGATGCAGAAGCAGTGTTGCAAGTGCCGTTCGGCGTTCTGAAATTTTTCGAATTCGGAGTTTCAGACCGAAGTCAGAGTTGGTTAAGTACCCCGTTGGGGAATATTTTGGTTTTTTCTTGCCTCAGTGGTTTACCGGATGTCAGAAAAAGTGAATAACTGTATTTCTTGTGGGAAACAGATACCGCATAGGGATTACCATAATTTGTGTATACCTTGTTTGGGACCTGAGCACGACGTTGTTGGGTGTCGCTTTTGTGCTAGGTTCAATAAACGCAGTATAAAGCGTAGGTTGGATTGTGCCAGGTTGGTCTTTGGGAAGCGGTGCAATTACAATATGCCGTTGGATGCTCCGACGCCGGCTTCCTCAAAGAAGCGCAAGGACAAGGCAGTTAAACCTAGGTTAGAGGAGTTGTCCGAACCGGACGCCGGTTCTTTAGAGGCGTCAGTGGAACTGGTGGTTCCGACGGAGGCCTCTCTGGAGTCACTGGGAGAAACTTTGATTTTACAGGATGTGGCCTCCCAGGAGGCAGGTCAGGCTGTAGGGGCTTCTCAGATTTCTGTACTCCCCTCCCTTCCTAAGGTGTCTAGGCCCTCTCTTTCTGCTTCCAAGGCTTCTCCTAGAGGCAGGTCTAGTTTAGCTTCTGTGGGTGTCACTCCTAGTTCTTCTGGTTCTGTGCCCAAGAAGCACATGCTTAAAATGGCAGAAGATTTAATTACTTTAATTAGAGGCTCTATGCCCCCTCCTGATAAGAGGCCTAGGATGGAACCAGTGTTGGGGTATTATGAGCAGGTTTCGGATGTGTCTGAGTCTTCGGCTGAAGACTTGCAGGAGTATTCTCATTATTCTGATTCTGATGTGGATGATTCTACTCCTTCTGCTTCTCCTCCTGAGGATTTTTCTTCTCAGAGACCCTCCATTCCATGAGAGAGCATTTTAAATGGGAAGGTCAGGACTTCTCTGATTGCAGGAAAAGGCTTAGGGAATTTTTGCTTTTACCCCAGCATAGGCCTTTGGCTATACCTCCTGTTCTGAATGTGGTGGAAGATGTGTTTGCAGAGGCTTCTCTTAATCCTGATTCTTTGCCTCCTGCTCCTGTTAAACCTGATAGGTATTACCGGGTGCCTGAAGCTCATAAGTATCTTTTTAAGAGTCCTAGGGCAGACCCAGAAACTGTTAGCCAGGGGCCTAAGGGTGTTAAGGCTTCTGTGGTCAAGAATCCGGTTCCTGCAGATAGAGGCCAGGGCCTTGGATAGATGGGGAAAGAAAGTTTATACTTCTTCCACTCTAGCCATGAGAGCTTTGAATTGCCAGTTTCATATGTTGAAATATCAAAATTATCTACTTTCACAGTTGAAATCTAAGGTTGATGCTCTGGCGGAAGGTATTGATTGTAAAGAGTTACAAGATTTAGTGCATGTTTCTGAACAGGTGGGTAAGCATTCTTTGCAATGTGGTTTTGATGCTGTACAGGCCTCGTCTAGGGTGGCTGCCACTGGTTCAGTTCTTCGCAGGCATGCCTGGCTGAGGGATCAAAATTTATCTGACCATGTTAAAACTAGGATTTTGGATGCCCCTTTGCAATCTGATGTCTTGTTTGGTTCTCCTGTTGAGGCAGTTTTAAAGAAAATGGAAGACAAGGCTAAGTCTATGCAGACTGTTAAAGATTTTTTGCAGGTTCAGCCTCCAAAGTTTAGTAGAAATTGGCCTACTAAGGGGTGGACGTATCCTTCTTATAATTCCCAGTCTAGGGGTAGATCTAGACGTGGCAGGGGCAGAGGTCAGGGCTCTTTCAGGCGTAGAACAGGGAGTTCTCCTGCACAGTCTTCGGGTGAGGGCAGGGGTCAGTCCTTTCGTAAACAGACCCAATGACCTACCTTTTCAGCTGCCAGAACCTTCTCGGCTGGCAGCACCTTTGGGAGGAAGGTTGGCACTTTTCAAAGAAAATTGGAGTTTGATTACCCAAGACAGATGGGTATTGGATATCATACATCACGGTTACAGGTTTTATTTCCATACCTTGCCTCCTTTCAAAGGCATGCCAGACATTCCTCCACAACAAAAAATAGAGGCTCACAAGCAAATTTCTCTGTTACTCCAAATAGGGGCCATACAGCCGGTTCCTATACCAGAAAGGGGCCTAGGATTTTATTCTCGCCTGTTCCTTGTACCAAAAAAGGGGAACACGTGGAGACCAATTTTGGACTTATCTATCCTCAACACTTATCTGGACATTCCCAAGTTCAAAATGTTGACATTACAACAGCTTTTACCTCTGCTGGGCAAGGATCACTGGATGGTAACATTGGATCTCAAGGAGGCTTACCTTCATGTTCCTATCAGGCTAAGTTGCAGGAAGTATCTGTGTTTTCGGACTGGGACTTCTCACTATCAGTTCTCTGCATTGCCCTTTGGCTTATCTACTGCGGCCAGAGTATTTACGAAAGTTCTGGCTCCAGTGATAGCTTTCTTCAGGCTGAAAGGAATACAAATCTATCCTTATTTGGACGATTGCCTGATTCTGGCTCAAGGCAGGGAAGAGCTTCTTCGTCATTTGGAATATGTGATAGCAGTGCTAAGATGCCTGGGGTATTCTGTGAACGAAATAAAGTCCAGTCTAGTACCCTCTCAAGACATGTGCTTTCTGGGTGTAAGACTGAATACAGCATCCCAGATGGCCTTTCTAACCCCGGACAAACAAAAGAATCTTTCCCTTTACTTCCATCATCTATCTCTTCAGTCCGGGCTGACTGCAAGGACAGTCCTTCAAGCCTTAGGGTTCATGGCATCTTGTATTCTGGTGCTTCCCAATGCCAAACTGCATATGAGGAAGTTGCAATGGTATCTCAAAATGTATGGACACAGCACTGCCAGGATCTGGACACTGTCATTCAAATAATACCTTGCATTCAAAAGGAATTTTTGTGGTGGGCTCAGGAATGTCACCTAAACAAGGGACTCTCTGTGACCCGGCCAGAGGCGAGTCAAATTTTAACGACAGATGCCTCGGACAAAGCTTGGGGAGCTCATCTAAACGGAAAGTGGATACAAGACAAGTGGCCTGTCAGACTACAGCATCTACATATCAACTTGAAGGAGATGTTAGCAGTCCAGTTTGCATTAATAGCTTTCAAGGATTTACTTCTTCCAGGGCAGGTGTTGATTCTAACAGACAACACAACTGTCATGTGGTACATCAACAAGCAAGGGGGAACACATTCTTATCCTCTATGCAGGCAAGCAATGATTTTGTGGGAGACTGCTCTCAGTTTACAACTAAGTCTTCAGGCAAGGTTTCTGCCGGGAGCACAGAACTCCTTAGCAGATGTGTTAAGCAGACAAATCATGGATCCCCACGAGTGGAAACTGGATCTTCATGTATTTCAGAAATTGACAGTGTCCTGGGGAACTCCAGACATAGATCTGTTCGCTTCTCCACTAAACCACCAGCTGCCAAAGTTTTGCACAAAGAGGTTTCATTCCACAGCTTGGAAAGTGGATGCTCTTTCTTTCAGTTGGAAAAATCTTCATGTGTATGCCTTTCCACCTCTGCCTCTCCTCCCAAAGGTACTTCTGAAGGTCAGACAGGACAAGCCAAGGATGATTTTGATAGCTCCAGATTGGCCTCGACAGCACTGGTACCCATTACTGAGAAGTCTAGTACGGAAGCCTCCATGGCCTTTGCCTTTGATTCCACATCTGTTGTCCCAGGAGGACAGTCATTTGCTCAATGTCAAACTTCACTCTCTTCACCTAACAGCCTGGCATATTCTGTTTTGAACCATAGAGGGTCTCAACTTCCACAACAAGTTTTGAATGTGATTTTGGAAGCTAGAATGCCTAGTACAAGGAAAGTGTACGCAGATAAATGGAAGAGATTTTTGTTTTGGAGTGCAGCTAAGGATTTGGATGTTTCTGAGCCTGATTTAAGTGTGGCTCTTCAATATCTTACTGAATTGTTAGACAAAGGTTTGTCCTTCTCTTCTATTAAGATTCATGCTGCAGCAATTTCAGCTCACTACGACTGTGACCCACCATTGTTTTCTCATCCTTTGTTCAAGCAATTTCTTAGAGGGGCAAAGAATATAAGACCCCCAAGGGCTCCTACTCCTGCTTGGGATCTCAATTTTGTGTTGGAGAAACTCACTCTACAACCTTTTGAGCCTGCAGCTACTGCTGAGTTGAAATATTTGTCATGGAAGACTGCTTTTTGTTGGCCATTACCTCTGCAAGAAGGGTTTCTGAATTGCAGGCCCTTATGGCAGTTGAGCCTTTCTTAATTTTCCATAAGGATAGGGTATCTTTACGTACTAATCCTTCCTTTATGCCTAAAGTGGTTTCTAGTGTGGCTTTAAACCAAACTATTCATTTGCCTACTTTCTATGCAAATCCCCAAAATAAAGGGGAAAAGATTTTGCACACTTTAGATGTACACAGGCAGTTGAGATATTATTTGGACAGAACTAAAGGGTTCAGACAATCTCAGCAGTTATTAGTTTCTTTTGCTTTGTGCTCTCAGGGCAAGCCGTGTCAAAACAAACTATTTCTAAGTGGATTGGATTTTGCATTGCTTTCTGTTATTCCCATCATGGCAAAGAGATTCCAGCTGGGATTAGGCCTCATTCCACTAGGGCTACTGCCACTTCAACAGCTTTTTGAGGGGGTGGCAACTAAGGATATTCTGGAGGCAGCCACTTGGAGTTCAGTGCATACCTTCTCTAGGCATTACCACCTTCCACTATACTCTAAATCCAGGGCTGGTTTTGCCACTGCTGTGTTGCAGGGCATTTTGGCAGCTCCTGCTTCATTATAGTTTAGCCATCCTCCCTTACCTCTGCTTTGGGATTCTACCCAAGTGTTAGGACTGCAGCAATGTGAGATGAAGAACATAGTACAGTTTTGTACCTACCATAAATGTAGATGTTCAAGATCCACATTGCTGCAGTCCAATTTACCTCCCTCCTTCCCTCTGTAGTGTGAGGTGGTTGTGTGGGTTGGGTTATCCATCTGAGGTATATTGTGTATATTGTATATTGTATATATTGTATATATTTTTGGTGTTAGGCTGGTTGGTTGTTTAGTTGTTGTCTATGGGTTTTGACCTTTCTTTTTAGGGTCTTCTGACATCTGGGGCAAGAAAAGACTTGAGGATATGACGTCGGTCATGCGCATTTGTACCCTGACGTTCTGATGTCAGTCAAATGCGCCTTGACCGACGTCAGCCTTATACTCTGATATTCGGGCCGACCGAGGGACAGCGGACTACCCAAGTGTTAGGACTGCAGCAATGTGGATCTTCGAACATCTACATTTATGGTAGGTACAAAACTGTACTTTATACATGACTGCTCTCTTGACTGTATATTTCCAACTTGCAGTTTACATGTGCATCCACATGCTGGTGCTTGGCAGAATAGTTTTGTGCATCATTCCTTCCTCATCTCTGTTGGAACCCATGTCACACTTTTAACACTTCATCAAAAAAAAATAAATACAATTTCAAGCCCCCCACTCCCTTTTAATTTACAGTAAATGCATAAAGCTAAGCTATATCAGCAGCTACTAAGAAAGAAGTCATGGAGGACATGCAAACCATTCATCTAGTGAGCAGAGAAACCTCCAGATGAAGGACAGGTTAGGAAAGCTTCTGTGTGTTTTATATACTTTCTCCAGTACAGACCTAATTTACCTAACACACACGACTGTATATCAGAGTGATCTGACAGATAAGGTATTAGATACTCTGAAACAACTACACACTAGGTATAACTGTCAGATAAGTACAGTTCCATCAGTTTACTGTCTGAGATTTCTTCAGAATGCAGTAGAGGGAATGTATAGATCAGCTGGGTCAGATTTAGCAATGCATCGTGAAGTCTGGCTCCACTTAACAGCTTTTGCGGATTACTTTGTCATTCATTGACGACTCATTTGAAGGATGATCTTTGTTTGGGTAGAAGGTCAAGGAGATACTGCAACATTGTGAGCAGGAGGGTAAAATTCTCACTGCTGCTGGGTTCAAGTTTACAGCTCTTCAGCAGTCTTTACAAAGACCAAAAAAGGGTTAAAAATCTCTTTTTCAGGAAGTCCCAGCAAACCCAAACTCTGCAGCTCTTTGGTAGAAATTCCAAGGTAAGTAGAATAATGGCAGTGGTCTTTTCCCCAGAGATAAAATAGTCTGCAACAGGGCCATTGTGAACTTAATAGTACCAACATTGATCCAGCTGCCTGAAAGTCCCATTCTGGAGGCAGTTGTGGGACACCTCTTCCTGTACTCTCTTGCATGGCCGGCCATCATCCAAGACGCTTATGCCAAGGAAACTGCTGTCCAGAGGTTATTTTATATCCCTTTTGGAAAAGCTCAAACAGCCCTCTGCTCTTTCTTTTTCAGTACCACCCCGACAAAGAAGTGGCAGAACAAGAGGTTCAAAACTTTTGACAAAAAAGAAGCATCTAAGAGGTCCCTTCAGACTGGAGAGAGTCTGGGTACTGCTCTTAAATTCTTCTTGGAACCGAAAAAAAAACACAAGACATCAAACCCATTTTAGACCATAATAGTCTAATTAATTTATTTATTTTTTGTGAAGGAGGGGTCCTTCGGGATTGTTACGGAGGTACCCATTTTATATGTCTGCAGAGAAGGGGGTTTGATGTGCTTTTGCTGTATCTCCAGGACTCTTACCTCCTTATGAGTCTATATCAATATAGCCAAGACATCAAGGAGATTTCTGCTCTTCCAGGTGGGAGCCAGTCATTTCCAATTCAGAGCACTACCCTTTGGCATTTACTAAATGTATGGCTTCAGTTGCAGCCCATTAGCAGCTACTGGGAATCAGGATATTTCCCATACTGTGCAACTGGCTCATTGCTGCTACTGTGAAAGGATCACTTCATTTCAGCAAAGGGATGTTTACCCTAGATGTTCATCGTGCATACAGCTGCAGTAATCACAGATGGGTTCTCTGCCGTCAGGCGGGTCCTCGGTCGGCCGAATTCCAAAGTCTAGGTCCGGCGTCGGTTGTTGTCGCTTTCTTTCCTGATGTCAGTGCGACAGGGGTATACAAGACACAGCCGACACCATTTTCTTCAGTCTTTTTTGTCGCGCAGTGCCCGAAGCAGTTCGCAAGTGCCGGTCGGCCAGCTCCTGAAATTATGAAAATTTGGAAACCGAAGTCTTCTTTAAAGCTAAGTACCCCGTTGGGGAAACTTTTCTTGCCTCAGACCGATGTCAGACAAAGTTAACAATTGTATTTCTTGTGGGAAGCAAATACCGCATAAGGATTTCCATTCCCTCTGCATACCTTGTTTAGGCCCAGACCACGACATCTCGGGCTGTCGCTTTTGCGCTACTTTCAATAAACGCACTATTAAGTGTCGGGCGGAGTTCGCCCAGCACTTTTTTGGTAAAGCCTTTGATTATAAAATGTCGTCGGAGACTCGACTACCGTTTTGTCCAATAAACGCAAGGACAAAGACCGACACGCGAGGTCCGTGGTCTCCACCGACACCACGCCAAAACCGGCTACACGTGGTCCGGTTCTCAGCGAAGCGCCTACACAGCCCCTGACTACCGACGACACTAAGTTGGCGGTGTCTTCTGTAACCGAGACCGCAGGTGCCTCGGCCCATACCCAGACTACAACTACCGAAGCCACTGTGAGTGTTGAGCCTCCTAATGTGGACAGGTCCACTTCCACCCATGGTGTCTTTAGACCCTCATCTTCCTTTTCCATAAAGGCCTTTACTAAGCCCAAATCAGCCATGCATCCCATGAGGCCTGTTGCACAGGGCTCATCTCCAGGCCCCATGCCTAAAAAGCAGATGCTAAAAATGGCTGAGGATTTAATTACTCTTATCAGGGGTTCCCAACCCCCTCCGGACAAGAGACCCAGAGTGGAGGAAGTTTCTCCCTCTTCTGACCAGGGCTCCATTATTACAGAACATTCTGATGAAGAGGAACACTCGTACTCCCCTTTTGAAGATTCTGATGCAGAGCAGTCCATTCCTTCTGTATCTCCCCCAGAGGATTTTTCTTTTGGGAAAACCTTGCATACCTTGAGGGAACACTTCCATTGGGAAGGCCAAGACTTTTCTGATTCCAAGAAAAGACTTGGGGAATTTCTTTTGCTACCTCAGCACAGACCTCTGGCGATACCTCCTGTCTTGGACATACTTGATGTGTACTCGGAGGCTTGCCTTAATCCGGATTCCCTGCCTCCTGCCCCAGTCAAGCCTGATAGGTACTACAGAGTTCCTAACTCTCATCAATTTCTTTACAAAAGCCATAATGCTGACCCTGAAACCATTTCTCAAGGCCCCAAGGGAATGAAGGCCTCTACTGCTAAGAATCCACTACCTTCCGAAAGAGAGTCTAGATCCTTAGAAAGGTGGGGAAAAAGGTATATACCTCGGCCACCCTAGCCATGAGGGCCTTAAATTGTCAGTTCCATATGCTTAAATATCAGCAGTTTCTGTTATCACAATTAAGAAATAAAATGTCACAACCTGAATAACCAGATTTGAAGGAGTTGCAGGATATGATGCATAGTGCAGAACAAGTGGGTAAACACACCTTACAATGTGGCTATGATGCTCTAGAGGCCTCAAGTAGAGCTGCTGTTACAGGATCAGTCATTCGTAGACATGCCTGGCTTAGGGAACAAACCTTGCCTGATCATGTTAAAGCTAAACTACTAGATGCTCCTTTACAAAAGGATGTACTATTTGGTACTAATGCTGAGGAGATACTATGGAAAATGGAAGAAAAAGCTAAATCTATGCAAACTGTAAAAGCTTTTCTACAAGTTCAACCACCACGTTTTAGCAGAAATTGGCCTTAAAAAAACTGGTCCTTTCCAGCCACGGACAAGCCCCAAAGAGATAGATACAGGCGCACAAGGGGCAGAGGACAATCTCAAGGATCATATAGAGGCAGACAATGGCAAACTCCAGCACCAAGAGGTGGCGAAGACAGTGCACAACAGTACAGGAAACAAACCCAATGACTTCCCCCTTTTCATGCCAAGCAAGTCTCAACTGGCAGCACCCTTGGGAGGAAAGCTGGCATTATTTACAAGAAATTGGCATATTATCACAACAGACAAATGGATCCTGGACATTATAAACAGAGGCTACAGATTTCATTTTCACACTCTTCCAAATATGAGAGGCATGCCGAACCTGCCACACAATCAAAGGGCAGAGGCTCAAATACAAATTTCAAAGCTCATGGACATGAAAGCTATTCAAGAGTTACCTTCTCATGAACAAGGTCAAGGTTTTTATTCCAGACTATTTCTGGTACCAAGGAAAGGAACCGACTGGAGACCCATTTTGGACTTATCCATCCTAAACACATTTCTACTCGTACCAAAATTCAAGATGCTCACATTACAGCAGCTTCTTCCCATGCTGGGCAAGGAGTTTTGGCTGGTAACATTGGACCTCAAGGAGGCATACCTGCATGTCCCAATCAGACAAAGCTGCAGAAGATACCTCAGATTTCTTGCAGGTTCAATCCACTATCAATTCTCTGCATTGCCCTTTGGCTTATCTACTGCGCCCAGAGTATTCACGAAATGCCTGGCATCAGTAATTGCCTACTGCAGACTTCAAGGGATACAAATTTACCCTTATTTAGACGACTGCCTGATCCAAGCGGACAGCAAACACATACTTCTGGAACATCTGGCTTATGTAACACGGTTATTGAATTCTCTGGGATACACAGTCAGCAAAGAGAAATCCAGGCTAACACCAGCTCAGAAAATAACTTTCCTGGGTGCCAACTTGGACACAAACACCCAGATGGCCTATCTTAAGACAGAAAAACAGGGGCAACTAACTCAGTACTTCAGAATACTAGCAAATTGTACCAGGCTTACTGCAAGGAAAATCCTGCAGGCTCTGGGCTTCATGACATCTTGCATTCTTTTAATCCCATGTGCAAAGGTGCATATAAGGAAACTTCAATGGTACCTAAAAAACCTATGGTCTCAACACAGCCACAGTTTGGAAACAATAATACCAATAATCCCATGTTTGCAAAAGGAATTTCTATGGTGGGCCCAAGCATGCCAAACAAACACAGGTCTTCCATTCTGCAAGCCTCAAGCAAATCAAGTCATCACAACAGACGCCTCAGACTACACCTGGGGGGCACACGACAGACAGGTGCATTCAGGGCAAATGGCCCCAAAAGGAAAGGCACCTTCACATCAATCAAAAAGAAATGCTAGCAGTGATAAATGCAATTACAGCTTTCAAGGACCTCCTGCATCCAGGGCAATTATTGATAAGAACAGACAACACCACAGTAATGTGGTACATTTTTGTTACTCCTTTCATGGCAAATCTGTTCCTACAGGCATCAGATCCCACTCCACAAGGGCCACAGCTACCTCTACAGCCTTCCTCAGAGGAGTCCCTACCAAAGATATTTTGGAGGCAGCCACTTGGAGTTCTGTGCATACCTTCACAAAACACTACCACCTGCCTTTATACTCCAAAACTAGAGCAGGCTCCTCCCAGTTCCACCTAGTGCCTACCACCCTGTGCGTAGCTTTGGGATTCTACCCATCTGTGATTACTGCAGCTGTATGCACGATGAACATAGTACAGTTTTGTACCTACCATAAATGTAGATGTTCGAGTGCTAATACAGCTGCAGTACAGGTTTCCCTCCCTCCTTCCCCTCTTGGTAAAGGCCTAGTGGCTAACACCTCCTCATACAACCTGATTGGGTTATCCTTCTATGGTGTATTTGCTTACAACTACTGATTTTTGATTATATTGCATTGCATGATTATATATATAATGTATGTATTGCCTTCCTTCTGGGGGCACCTGACATCTGGGGCAAGAAAGACTGAAGAAAATGGCGTCGGCTGTGTCTTATATACCCCTGTCGCACTGACATCAGGAAAGAAAGCGACAACAACCGACGCCGGACCTAGACTTTGGAATTTGGCCGACCGAGGACCCGCCTGACGACAGAGAACCCATCTGTGATTACTGCAGCTGTATTAGCACTCGAATATCTACATTTATGGTAGGTACAAAACTGTACTTTATGCCTGTCCATGGAGAATTCAGTCACTTTTCTAAAATCTCAGATGGAACCTTCCTAGTGCCTCATGCTCAGAGGTTGCCAGTTTGATACTACAAAGCAATTGGCAGTAATACCTCAAGAAAGAAAACCAGCCATTGTGCAAACAGGATTTTGTTATACATCCCAAATGCAGATACAGCAGTGGCTCTTATAGTATTGAGTTCATGGCAATGGCTATCCACAGCCATTCCATATGCAAGGCTTTACATGAGAACCCTCCAACAAACATTGAGAGTTCAGTGAGAGAGCTGCACAGATGACTAGTCTTAGATCAGAGTCTACGGTTTGCAAATTATACTTTACACCGTGTCTGGATATACAGAATATGGCAACAGGCAGACCATTCAACCCCAATGGCCATTAGAACAAATGTGTCCTTGCTAGGGTGAGGGGGTAGTTTCTTAAACAAGATTGTCCAAGGAATGTGGAACAAGCATGTAGCCAAAGTCATTGTCTTGGAGATGAGTGGGCTTACTAGCATTTCAGGCATTTCAACATCAGCTACCCTAGGGTGCTGTGTCCATCCAGTCTGACAACATGATAGTGGTATGCTGCTTCAACAGACAGGAAGGAACTCATTCTTTACCCCCCTTTGTCAGGATGTGGTGAGTTTGGGAAAGGACAGTAGCTTTACATTCCTTTAAGTGCAAAGCAAATCCCAGAGACATCCAACTCAATTACAGGTAAGACTGAGAATGCAGATATTGCTTCCTCATAAATCATCTTTCAACAATTCACTAACCCACGGATTTTTTTAAGATGGAGAGTTCTTTGTTGCTGTATCATCAGACACCTGATATGACAATTTTTTTCTCTCTTGCCCATCATAGGGAATGTTACCAAGAGATGCATTCTCACACAACTGGCCCTCAGGGTTCCATTGCCCTTTCTCCCAGTGCCTAAAGAAAACAATGATGCCAGAACCAAGGTAATTCTCATAACCTCATTTTGCCCTCAGCATGTATGTTTACCACTGGTAGAACCTCTGTTAACAGGAACACCCCTTCTTTTCCCATAACAGCTGAGGTTGTTGCACCAACTGTCTGGTCAGCCTCATTCTGGCTCTCAATTGCTCAAGTAAACTGCATGGTTTCTCCAATTCCAGTAAAGCTTTGGGGGTCTGTCATTCCCATGAGAGGTGAATGACCTCATTATACCGTGTAAAGACCCACTAGGGCAATCTACAAAGGCAAGTGGATTAAATTTCAGTTTTGAATATTCAAATAAAATATAGACCCTTCCACAGCATCAGTTTCCCATGTGTTGAGATTCCTAAACAGTGATTAAAAAAGGATTAGCTAACCTCCATTAAGGTATCCCTATCAGCTGTTTTTCACCCTGGCTTCCATTCTTCATCCTTGGTATCGCACAGGACATTTAAGGCATTTCTTAGAGAGACGTTTCACTCAAGGCCTCCATTCAGTCCCCACTCCCTGCTTGGGGATCTAAATTTTCTCCTTTTGAATGAGCCCATTCTTCTGATCTGACGTTTCTATCTTGGAAAACCCTGTCTCTAAGAGCATTTGTCAGTTGGGAGGGTTTCGGAGTTACATGCTCTGAACTGTAAACCTCAACATGTAATTTTTCATAAAGTCAGTGCATCATTCAGAACCAATCCTTCTTTCTTGTCTAAGGGGGCCACTAACCTTAGGCAGTCCATTCATCAAGTATTTTTTCCTTAATTTACCAGTCAGAGAAAAATTTGATTGCATTGCCTAGATGTTAACGGACAGTTAAGGATCAGATTACCCTTTTCTTTCATTCCTCAGCTGTTGGTTCCGATCCGACCAAGACGCTTTTTACAGCTCATGGAACACTGAAAACCCTCTAGCTCCTCTTATCCACAATGCACTAGTCCCATACTGTATCTCAGATTTCGTTGGCTGCTTTCTCGTTTGGACATTGGTCACTGTTAGCTCTCACGTTTAGCTAGGATTTTCATGAGTAATAATATTTACCTTTTATAACTTCCTATATTGATATTTTTTACTTATTAGAACTTTCTTATCCTTTTAACTTTAATCTCTCCTAATTACCATTGTTGATAATTTTTCCTTTTCTACCTTTTAGGTAGTATTATTTTACTTGCCATTGTTGGTATTCTTTCATAATTTATTTAAAGTTAAAAAAAAAAATGTTCTTTCCTTTTTCTCTTTTTATCCTTTTCCATGGCTGCTATTTACATAGCAATGTGGGAAACGCCTTCGGTTTTAAAAAAAAAATGTAAGGCCTGTGGCTATAGCATCCCTTTGTCCGATGCACACTTGTGTAGTTATTGCTTAGGCCCGGCCTATTTAAACTGTGCATGTGACCCATGTAACGGCTTTAATCCAAGGGCCCTTATTGATCTGAAAAATAAATCAAATATTGAGAGAATTAATGTCCTAGTCTTCCTCTGATACAGCATCTGGAGCTCAAACCCCCAAGAAAGGTGATAAAAAGGGAGGCTAAAAAGCATCCATCAGACCCATCAGGCTGTTCTGCTGCGAGCTTGGCGCCACCTTCAAAAATAACTAAATCATCGGCTTCATCTCTACCCGTCAGAGCCTTGGCCCTTGACAGCTGGGCTCCGACCCCTGCTTTCAGCGGTTTGCCTTCTGGTCTGAAGGAGTCAGTGGCTTGGAAGCATGTCTTCAAAGAGCCATGGGTTTCTTTCTACCCGAGGCATTCTACTTTCAAGGTAGTGGATAGAGTTTTCTCTGCTTCAAGTGAAAGAATGCATCCACCTTCCTTGGCTCCCACTTCCCAGACCCAGTTGTCAGGCATCAAGAGCCTCAACTTCCCACTCCACAAGGACAGCCAGTTCAAAGTCTACAGGATACTCATCAGAGTATATTGATTTCTTCTGAAACTTCTCCAGAACACCCCACCAAAGAAGGCCTTAGGAAGACAAAGTGCAAAAGGAGGCACTTCCTCAAGAGTCAGTCATGGAAGGTACTAATTTTGCTGAGGGGGAACGATCACCAAGATCACCACCTGATGATGTGTCATTTGGAGGTCGTATTAGAGATCCTCTAGCAAAGTGGTGGCTGATCAACCAGGAACCCTTCCCAAGAGGAATCAGTATTCCTGTAACCCTTTGAGGCTGGCCCATCTACCTCCTGGGTGGCTCCGCTTGCCATTGAGTTCATTGATTTGATCTCTCAATGGGCATGGAAGGAACCTCACTCTGCTGAGCTGATCAAGAGACCAGACAGGATTTGGGCACCACCCAAGTACAGGGATTTTTAGAGCAAGGGTGTACCAGTTTATGCTATGGTCGTAGCAGCAGCCATAAAAAAGCAACTTGCAGAACAAAGTTCCTCTGTTTTTTCCCCTAACAGGGAGACTAGGGAGCTGGGCAGATTTGGTAAGAGTGTATGTGCTTCAGCGACCTTTGCGCTATTTTGGTACACTTCACCAGACTTCAGAGGGATTTGATTAAAGAACTCACCAAATCCCTCTCCGGGACCATTACATCTGAGGGAGAAAGCTCTATTGCATGACAGTTGACTACCCTATAGTCCTTTTTAAATTCGTCCATGAGGCTCATTTGACATGTAGCTGAAGGTACCTCAAGGGAGGTGGGCTCGGCCATTTCCATTAGGAGGTATGCCTGGATGCCCTCTTTGATTTCACAGAGCCATTCGTCTTCCTTTGTCACTGCTCCCTTTCACAGAATTTCTTTTTGGCCCCAAGGTTAAAGACACACTGTCCAGGTGTGAGCAGGATGGTAAGACCCTGTCTGCAGTGGGTGTACATTTTTAGACTCAAAGAACCTTTTCTAGGAGTCAATGAAGTGGTCGAAAAATGTGGTTCAGAAAGTTCCAAGGTGTTTACCATGATCCACATGGAGATAGTTCCCCTAGGGGCAGAGGGAAAACTCTTTAACAGAGGAAGCCACCCACACTGCAGAAGCAGCCCGCAGAACCAAGAGTCCAGAGATACTTCTCTGACAGATCCTACTAGCACTACTGAAAGAAGGCCTGATAGTCCACCTGTGGAGGCAGTTGGGGGTCATTTATCCCTGCACTAGAGAGCCTGGCTAGAGATTACAAAAGATACATGGGTACAGAGGATTATTTCCAGAGGTTATACAGTACCCTTTTCCCTTTTACCCCCTTTAACAGTGAACAAAATTCCTGAGCCACCCAGAGGAAAGCAGCAGCACTAGAAATATATTAAAAAAAAAAAAAAAGCTGCTAGAAAAGTCATCCAGGAGGGTCCCACCAGACCAGAAAGAGTCCAGAACATATTCAAGATTCTTTTTGGTGCCAAAGAAAATGTGACTGGAGACCAATTTTGGATCTCAGCAGTCTGAACAAATCCATTTGCACAATGTTCTGGATGGTCACGGTTCAGTCTGTTCTGCCTTTCCTGCATAAGGACAACTGGACGTTCTCAGTATGTCTTCAGGATGTGTGCTATCATATCAAAATGAATAGACGATCCAGAAGATAGCTACTCTTTGGCTGGAAACCAGTCATCAATTTAGAGCTCTGCCCTTTGGTCTCACCACAGCTGCCAGGGTGTTTACTAAGTGCATGGCAGTAATAGCTGCTCACTTGACAATGCAAGGATTCTCGGTGTTTCCTTATTTGGACTGGCTCATAACCACCCTGACCAGGCATCATCTGACCAAAGCATGAGATTATGTACTCCAATTATGCTCCCACCTGGCATTACTATTAATCACAGCAAATATCAAGTAGAACCAGCTCAAATATTAGACTTTATCAGAGCTTTGTTCAATACAGTATCTGTGACAACTTATCTTCCCTTACCAAGGGTGCTAACCATATGATTGATTCTTCAAGCTTTGGGGTCAATGTCTGCTGCGATAGTTTTGGTTCCATTGGCAAGATACCACATGAGAATTCTTAAGTGGACCCTAGCTAATCAGTGGTCCATTCTACATCAACCCTTATTCACCCAAATCAAGATAACTTGAGCTTGCAGAAATTAACTCCTTTGGTGGATTCACGCCAATCAGATAATGTAGGGTCAACCCTTCACTTTTCCACAGCCCAAGGCCATAGTTACCACAGACACTCCCAGATCGGGTGGGGGTATTTCTTGGGAAGGAGAGTCTAAGGTACATGGTCCCCAAAGAGACCACTATACATATCAGTGTCCTAGAAATGAGAGCTGTCCTAGTGTTGCTGGCCTTTCAAGGCACTCTCCCCTCTGGGGCTAATGTGATCCAGACAAACATATCAATGATTGCTCAAAAAAATTCTGCACCACCCTACTAACACCCGTATCATTTGTAATCTGATCCCCCCATACAAAAATCTTACAACACTACGCTCAGCTAACAAGTTACACATTGCCAACAATATATCAAATAACAAAGCAGGAGATTCACTCTTTTCCAGTGTGGTTGGTAGAATCTAGAACAAGCTTCCTGACCCACACACTTCTCCCTCCTCTACACAACTCTTTAAGAAACATCTCAGATATTACCTAAAATGACAATGGCTTTGTCCCTGCTCTAAGCCTGATTAAAACATACTTTTACTTTTTCGCCCCCTCCTCTCATGCTTTTTAACAAACCCCACCCCTGTGAGTCACTGACTTTTGACTACCAACCCCTTTTTTACCTGCTCTTTGTCCTGCCTTGTCTCTACTTTATTTTTTTTTCTTTTCTTTTCTTTCCCTTACTTTGTGATTTTGGATTTAAGTTTATCTCTCAAATGAATGTTGATGCTTAATTATGTTAACTGTTGCATGATTGTATTTGCAACCCCTCTGTAGAATTAAAATATGATTATGCTATATCTACTCTAATTTAGTCTCTGTACACTGTTCACAATACTAACTTCTGTACTTGTTATGCTGTATAAATGTAGCTAGTCTTTTTTTTTTGCTAAGTTTTTAATACCTTAGTGAAATTGTACATGGAGCTTTTCTCCCCGGGCCTCTGCTGAAAATGGATATGTATCCAGCTAGACTAGCCCGGTCAACAAAAATAAATAAATAAATAAATCTGGTACATCAACAAACAAGGAGGGACCAAAGCTTTACCCCCCTGTATTGAGAAGCTTTGAGAGTGTGGTAATGGACAATCTCAACCAGTCAACTTCTGATAGCAATGCACATTCCAGGGAACTCCAGCATGATAGCAAACAAGTTAAGCAGGTCCATTCTAATGCCTTAAGAGTTGTCATTCAACAGGAAAGTGGCGGTAAAGGTTTTTCATAGATGGGGCCGACCTTGCTGTGAACTATTTGCGTCTCCCCTTAACAAGTACAGCAGGTTCTTTACCCTGGTCTCCCCACGGGGGAATCACACAGAGAGGCTATTCTCCACAATTGGCTCCCCCCGGACACCTCTTCACCATTCCCCTGTACCTCTATTTCCTAAATTCCTTCAGAAAGCATCTCGATTGAAGAGCACAGTCATCTTCATTGCTCCTTACTGGCCTCGTCAAATTTGGTTCCCTTTTCTTTGTCTTCATCTTCTTCCTCCCCCATGGATTCTGGATTCAGTTCCAGACCTCCTGGTCTCATCCAGCAAACATGATGCACCTAGGCATCGTTGCCTGAAATTAACCACATGGCTTCTCCACTTCTGTTAATGCCAAGAAACTTCAGGCTGCAAGCTTCTACTAGAAAAATTTACAGAAGTAAATGAAAAAGGTTTGCCATTTGGATGCAGCAGGATGACCTTGACCCTTTCTCAGCACCAGTGCCTAAGATTCTAGAGTTTTTAGCAACATTTTTTAATGAGGGTACTACTACTTTTACTGTTGAAGTGCAACTAGCTGCCATTTCTAATTTTCATATTGGACTAAACAATTAGTCTTTAGTCTTTCAAACTTTGCAAGGCCTTTATAAGTGGAACCTTTCTTCTTAGACACCCCCCCTTTTTAAGATCCAACTCCTGTGTGGAATTTGAATTTAGTTTTACAATCATTGACCCAGTCTCCCTTTGAACCATCAGCCAAACATGAATTACATTTTTTAACTTGGAAAGCTGTCTTTTTTGTGGCCATTACATCTGCTAAAACAGTATCAGTACGTTAAGCCTTATCTTCCAAGCTTCCTTATTAGATTTTTCATAAGGGTAGGGTATCCTTGTAAACTAACACCTCCTTCCTTTAAGCAACAACCAAGTCAAAATAGACCAGTGAATAGCAGCTCTACTTTCCAAACAAAAGTTATTTATTGTAAAACACTTTCTCTAGCGCCTCGGCCGTAGCCTTTACAGAGTAAAACAACCTGATTACTTAAAAAACTTCTCCTTATATATCTCATTTAAACACATTTCAATCAATCAATCAATTAATAAAACACATTCTATCTCCTGTTAAAGATAAAGCACAGCTATATAAAACTTTGCCAATTACATTCTTTGTTTAACCCATAGGGAAGCAAAGTATTATATTTCATAATCAAAATTGATACCTTATGCCTCAATACATTTTTTAACAGTTCCACATTTCCATATTGCAATGAAATTTGTTCCAACACTGTTACTTTCATGTTACCTATTTCCCCTTTATGCTCTTTATTAAAATGTTCCGCTATGGGACTAATAATTTTATTATTTTTAACATATCTCACATGCTCCTTTATTCTTTCAGCCAAAGACCTTTTTGTTTCTCCTATATAACATTTTTTGCAATGGCAAATTATAACATAAATTACTCCCCTGCTTAAACATGAATATGTTCCCAAGGTATCAAATTTTTTTGTACCTATCTTATCTACTTTAGTCATAATATATTGGCAGATGGAGCATTTTCCACAGGGAAATGTTCCTATCATCGCCACATTTTTCAACATCTTTTCCCTTGGCCTTATGAAGCCGCCTTCCTTCCTAAGGTGATGTCAGAATCCAGTGTTAATCAAACTATCCATCTTTAAGTCTTCTTTCCAACATTTTCAGCCAAAGGGGAATATATGCTACATTTGCTGGATGTTCACAGTTATATTTTTACCTGCACAGGACAGAAATTTTCATGAATCAGATCAGTTGTTTGTCTAATGTTCAGATTCAAAATTGGGTAAACCAGTTACCAAAGTGACCTTAGCCAAATAGTTAACTGATTGTATTTCATTTGTTTACCAAAAAGTAAGTTTGACTTTGCCAAAGCCTCTAAAAGCTCATTCTGTCAGGTCTGTGGCAACCTCTTCAGTGTTTTGTCCAGATCTTTCTTGGATGATTGTGCAGCACTAACTTGAACTAACCTTCATACCTTTATTGGTCATTACAAATTGGATCTGCTCTGTAGGGGAAGAGCAGCCTTCAGCTCAGTGGTGCTCAGGAACACCCTTCCGTAAGAGTCCTCCCAAGATTTAAGCATCTGGAAACTTTGTCCCAACAGCTGAAGAATGAATGAAAATGACAACATCAGATAAAAGACGTTACGTACTCACCACAACTTTCCTTCTGTGTTGTCCATTTTAATTTTTCCTCACCTTCCCACTCAATTTGACTTCTGAAAGGATCAGAAGATGCTCCTGTTGGGAGGGTGGCCTAATGGTTAAGGTGTTTGCCTTACAAACACAAGGTGCAGGGTTTGTCTCTCACAAGGGATAATTGGCCAGGCTTAAAATGGCTCAAGAGGGCAGTTAGCTTAGTACTAATCTATGAACCTATGCTAAAGGGACCAGTGTTCCTTTGTTTGAACTCCAGATGCTGGTTATTTGTTTTTTTTTTCCATATTCACTAAAAGTCAGTAAACAAGATCTGAGGTATGGTAGGGGGCTAGTGAATTATGAGTAAGAGAGGAGCTCAAGAGCTTTGTGTTCCACAAGCTGTAAAAAATGGACAAATCTGATCCGAGGGTTGGATCCGAACCCAACAGTTGAGGAGGAATGAAAATGGACAACACAGATGGTACTTTATGGTGAGTACACAACTTTTTTTTACCTGAACAGGACACAAAAATTTAGGAAGGATGATCAACTCTTATAATTTTCAACAAAGAAAAATGTCCAGAAAGAAATAAAGCAGTCCCTTGCTTTAATGTTTGACAGATTGCAATAACTTTTGCTATTCCTTTTCCAGCATAGAGTGTTAAGATCGCATCTCTGATCATAATGCTTATGGTGAATCTGGGTATCTGTCTCAAGAACATAGTAATGAGTTTTGATCGGGATTAAAACTCTATAGTGCATGGAGTTTTATGTACTCCATGTATTACCTGTTACAAAAAAAAAAAAAAGCCAAAGTATTTTACCAGCTTTTGAAGTCAGTAAAGCGTTTAGCAACTGTTGTCACATAAGCATCAATAAAGAAAAAAGTCGAGGACAGTTTTTAAATACTACTCTAAGTTAAGTTGCTTACAGACTGATGTCTGTAAAGTTACATGGATATAGTCGGAAAGATATTCAAGGACTGCTGAGAATGAAGAAATGCCCCCTTGACTGCAGCAGAACTTAGGGGTGTGTGTAACATTTGTTGCATAATTTTGAAGAGTGCTGTTAGTCCTGTCTCATGCTACAAAAGCATGCAGCAAGGGTGTCTTTTTTCCGATTTTGGGCCATAATCACATCGCTCTATGCACTACATAATATTATTAAAAAAAAAAAAAAAAAAACTCATGGCATAATGTCCGGAGCTCAAGCCATGTCAACAGCCTTCCTCAGAAATTTACCCTGAATAGGATGGGGTTTTTCTACTTGTCTATCATTACATACCTTTGCAGCGCATTATAGTTTGAAAGCCATTTCCAGAGCTAGAGCCTTGTTTGGAGCTTCTGTTCTGTGTTGAATTCTTAGGTACTTCCCAAGGTGTGTTGAAATTCTGTTTATTTGTTCTATTGTCCGGACTTTGCTAACTAAAGTTATGTACTTACCAAAATATTAGATTTGGTTGGTGTTGGTCCAGACACTGAAAGCATTCTGCCCACATACTTCTAAATTGTCTGCGAAAGGAATTTTGAGGAGCACCAGATTCTTACATATATTTTCATTTTTCCCATAGTCATTTTGTGTCATTGGAAATGTTAGATGCTACTGTATGTCATGTTTTTCTGTCACTACTCTGTTGAGAGTCACTTAGCTGCAGCATACTAAGAGACGAAGGAAGGGCTTAAGTAGGTCATTGCCAAAGATTTACTCCTCCAATGACCAATCCATTTGTTTCACTGTCCAGACTATTGACAACTAAGTCTAACATTCTGGAAGTGCCAACTAAATGCAACTTTCTGCTAAGGACATAACATGTGTCTAACCATGCTTAAGTGCATTTTAGAACCTCTGTTCCTACTTAAATTAGTTGTTGACTGTTCTTATGTGTTCTCCTCCCAAATGTTGAATATCAACCTTCATGCTTTCAGCAAATTTCAACTTTAGCTTTAAGAAAAAAGTGCATTGGGTTCCCTAAATTATGCAAACTAAATTCTGCAGTGTTGTATTTAATGCATTAAAGTTCACAGGTTTATGAGGAGACAGCTAAGTTGTACAAATTACTCAGTTCAAGTTTCAAACTTCATTTATTTTTCATTGAATTGCTTGCCAGTGTGCCTTTAAACATTAATTATATTGCAGTTTGCCATCACTCGAACCACACTGTTCAAACCTCTCATGATTCATAGTTTACACTGCTTGTCTCCAAGTAAAAGGTGGTAATGGGGGAAAAAGAGCTAATAACTTTCGAAAAAACAGGAATGAATGCTTGCAGAAGATGCTGTTCAGACCTCTTTCAGTTGATTGTTTGCACCTACAGGCTCATTGTCTCCAATTTAAAAATATATGCTAATGGAGAAAAAGAGCCAGTGCATTTGAAGTACAAGTAAACTACCATTCTTATGCTTTGAATAATTTTCTCTTTTTCAAGCCTATATGCTTAAAGAATTGTAGTTTTATCAGGTCGTCTGATTAGCTGCTTAAAACTTCGATTTTTGTTTGATTGTATATAATCTTTCCTGTGTCTTGCTTACTTTAAATACTTGTAGATACATTTGGTTTACTTTCTCCTGTAAATTACTGGAGCCCATCTCCTGCACTAAAGCTGAATCGAGAGTTAATTTTGCTGAACAGATGCAAGATTCTTCTCAGCCAGTGCTAGTTCTTCTCTGGTTGATTTTATGTTTCTCCAAACATCATCTTTGCTGTGTGTAGTGGTTTATAGAAATACCTTTTGGGTATTTTATTTAAGTTGGGATTTTGATCGTGGTGTGTGTGTGTGTGCTCTGTTTAAGCACCAAGTCAAAGGAGAGGGTCTTGGGAAATAAGAAGTGTGACTCGTGCTGTCAGAAGATGTCTCTTGACAGACGGTCACACTTTTGCCTTTATTGCCTAGGGCCCTTCACCTGCAAGACCTTGTGTTATTTGTCATTCCTTCAGCCAGAGAGTCCTGCAGGAAAGACGCACAAAACTGATTTCAGAGCCTCTTGCCGAGGCCTCCGCCAAGTCGGCCCATCCAAATCAGCTAAACCCTTCCAAGGCCCAGGCTTATCTAAGCTCGCGGCCCTCGCCCGGCCTCGTTTCTGAATGAGATCGCCCGCCGAGCCATTCTGGCTTCGATAGCCGGCACCGATGGCTACCGGTGCCTAATTCGTATTGATCCACTTCGATGTCTGCTCCCAATGTTCCGACACCCATGTGGCATCGCGTGTCGCCCGATCGCCCGGCTAATCGCTGCTTTGGTGGCTGTATCGCCCGCTGGAGCCGGGCGGCGAGTCGAGAGCCTGTCGGGTTCGAGAGGTCGGTTCGGCTAGATCTATAGTATCGCCCGATGGCTCATTCCAGAAGAGGTCGAGGTCTCCTTCCTGAGCCGACATTGCCCGGCTTCACCTTCTATCGGAACAGAGCCATCGGAGCCCATCTTCAAGGTCATCCAGGTTGTCAGATCGCGACCCAGAGGTCGCAGATTACTAAGTCACAGGTGGTACCGGGCCCAAATGTTACACAGTCCATCTCAACAGACGATTGTTGGTCCACACCGTTGTTGTAGTCTTCCTTCAACTCTACCCCAGAGCTTGGAAAGTTGAGTTCGTGGAATGGTTGCATGCCACGGCTGGAGGATCTGATACCCCTTCGGTTCCTTCAGCCTCTACTTATCTCCTCTTCGAGACCTCCCTTGAGGGATTCAGTGTCGGCTTCCCATGGTCTCCTCCGAGGGTGAGTGGCATCGACCCTTGTCCCGAACTCCGCCTCCTTGGAGCCCGGCCCCCAGGAGCTCGGCCCCACATCTGCCTCGAGACTTCCTCGGGTGGTCCCTGGAGTTCTAGCTCTTCGAGCTGGCTCTCCTTGACCTGCCTGGGAGGAGCATTCGAGGCATGGAAGAGTGTACTGGCCACTTTGGTATCAGTCAGCAGTCTGTTCCCCGTAGCTCCTCCTCTTATAGTACCCAAGTTGACATTCCCTGCCACTTCTCTTGCTACAGGACCCAGAGACCTCCGCCTCAGGTTTCCATTGGGACTCTTCCGAGATTCTCCTGATGTCGGAGATCTCCCAGGAAGAGGACTTGTAAGAGGAAGCATGTAGACTTCGAATGTCACTTCCTGGATACATTGACTTTGATGAGTCAGGAGGATCCCCAGATCCTCTCTGGAGGATGTCTCCTTCAGACATCCTAGAACTTCTGAAACAGAGGAAACTGGGCCCACCAACAATCCTCTGAGGATGAGTCAGTATACCTAGAGGCTAGATCTCGCCCTCCACCTCCTGGTGTTTCCGCCGACTCTTTTTATGCAGGTTATTGCACTGGGCAGCTCCTGACTCCTGTAGAGCCAGTCCCTAGGAGGCCTTCAAAAAATTTATCACTGCCCCTGTGACAAACACCCTTAGCCAAGGGTGTCCCCCGCTGATGCCATGGTGGTGGCTGGTGCCACAAAAAGGAACTGCAGACCTTCTGTGCCCGCCCATCCTCCTAATAAGGACTCCCAGACCATGGATAGGTACGGTAAGCTGGATGTTTTCCTCAGCGACCTTTGCATATGCGCTTCGGCCGAATTACCTATGTCACTTCACCAGACCCAGAGGATATCCTGGAAGGAGCTGGGAGGCAGTTCAGATCCAACAGCTGCAGGCTCAAGAAAAAATGGTTTCCAGCTAGGAACCTCAATTCCACAAACCCCATTAGAAGGTTAATGTGCCAGGTGATGTTTGGGAGCGTGTACAGAGTGGTCTTGGAAGCTCTGGGCGGCTATAAGCAGGACAAACTTAAGCGCCTCAAAACCCAGTCCCAGGGTCAGTTCTTTAGGACGCTCAGGGGGAAGGAAACCTTGCCAGGGTGGAGTCACGGCAAGACTTTACTGTTGAGGATGTTTTCCCCTCAGGAAGTAGGCCAGAGGGCTAGGTGGCTGTTCTTCCTATCCCAAGGGGTTAGAGCCTTCCTTCAGTTTACCAGCTTTGAGAGGCAGGCCAATTAGCTTCAGGGGCTTAGGCTAGTGCTTCAGGGTCTTTGCCTAAAAACATATGCTTAAAAGGGCCTTTGATTCTAATTGAGGTTCTATGCCCCTCCTTGGAAGGGCCCAGGGTGGAACCTCACTTCAGAGTCTTGGCATTCCTCACTCAAGAGTCGGGACAGAAGACTTCCAAGGGTTCATAATTCTATTCTGAGGGGAAGTTCTCTCCTTCAAGTTCCCTTCCAGGGTTTCATTTCAGGACTGGCATTCCATGAGGGAGCATTTTAAATCTGAAGGTCAAGATTTCTCTGATTCCAGGAAAGGCTTAGGGAATTCTTGTTTTACCCCAGCATAGGCCTTTAGCTATACCTCCTGTTCTGAATGTGGTGGAAGATGTTTTGCAGAGGCTTCCCTGAATCCTGATTCTTTGCCTCCTGCCCCAGTTAAACCGGATAGGTACTATAGGGTGCCTGAAGCTCATAAGTATCTTTTAAGAGTCCTAGGGCAGACCCGAAACTGTCTCAGGGTCCTAAAGGTGTGAAGGCCTCTGTTGTTAAAAATCCTGTTCCTCCTGATAAAGAGGCAAGGGCTTTGGATAGATGGGGAAAGAAAGTGTATACTTCTTCCACTTTAGCCATGAGGCGTTGAATTGTCAGTTTCACATGTTAAAATATCAGAATTATCTCCTTTCACAATTGAAATCTAAGGTGGATGCTCTGGCAGAAGGTATTGAGTGTAAAGAGTTGCAGGATTTAGTTCATGTGTCTGAACAGGTGGGTAAACATTCCTTGCAATGTGGTTTTGATGCTGTGCAGGCCTCCTCGAGGGTGGCTGCCACTGGTTCTGTTCTTCGAGGCATGCCTGGTAGAGAGATCAGAATTTAGCTGAGCAAGTTTAATCAAGGATATTGGATGCTCCATTACAGTCTGATGTGTTGTTTGGTTGCCTGTGGAAGCAGTTTTAAAGAAAATGGAGGACAAGGCTAAGTCTATGCAAACTGTTAAGATTTTTGCAGGTGCAGCCTCCAAGTTTAGTAGAAATTGGCCTACTAAGGGATGGACTTATCCTGCTTATGATTCCCAGTCTAGGGGTAGGTCTAGACGTGGTAGGGGCAGAGCTCAAGGTTCTTTTAGGCCTAGAACAGGGAGTTCACCTGCTCAGACTTCTGGTGAGGGCAGGGGTCAGTCCTTTCGTAAACAGACCCAATGACCTCCCTTTTCAGCTGCCAGTACATTCTCGCCTGGCAGCACCTTTGGGAGGAAGGCTGTCTCTTTTCAAAGAAAATTGGGATTTAATTACCCAAGACAGATGGGTTCTGGATATCATTCACCACGGTTACAGGTTTTATTTCCATACCTTGCCTCCTTTCAAAGGCATGCCAGACATTCCTCCTCTACAAAGACAAGAGGCTCACAAGCAAATTTCTCTGTTGCTCCAATAGGGGCCATTCAGCCAGTTCCTGTGCCAGAAAGGGGCCTAGGATTTTATTCTCGCCTGTTCCTAGTACCAAGAAGGGGAACACGTGGAGACCAATTTTGGATTTATCTATCCTCAACACTTATCTGGACATTCCCAAGTTCAAAATGTTGGCGTTACAACAGCTTTTACCTCTGCTGGGCAAAGATCACTGGATGGTAACTTTAGATCTCAAGGAAGCTTACCTTCATGTGCCTATAAGACTAAGTTGCAGGAAGTATCTGCGTTAGCTGGAAATTCTCATTATCAGTTCTCTGCATTGCCCTTTGGCTTATCCACTCAGAGTATTCACAAAGGTTCTGGCTCCAGTGATAGCTTACTTCAGGCTAAAAGGAATTCAAATCTATCCTTACTTGGGCGACTGCCTGATTCTGGCTCAAGAAAAGGAAGACCTTCTACAGCATTTGGATATGTCATAGCAGTGCTAAGATGCCTAGGGTATTCTGTGAGCGAAATAAAGTCCAGTCTAGTACCCTCTCAAGACATGTGCTTTCTGGGTGTGAGACTGAATACAGCAGCCCAGATGGCCTTTTAACCCGGACAAACAAAGAATCTTTCCAGTTACTTCCATCAACTATCTCTTCAGTCCGGCTGACTGCAAGGACAGTCCTTCAAGCCTTAGGGTTCATGGCATCTTGTATTCTGGTGCTTCCCAGGAGATTTCTCCGCTTCGGCTGGGGTCCAGTCATTTCCAGTTCAGAGCCCTGCCCTTTGGTCTCACTACAGCCCCAGAGTGTTCACCAAATGCATGGCAGTGGTCACGGCTCACCTGAGACGTCAAGGATTCCAGGTGTTTCCGTATCTGACGACTGGCTCCTGTCAGCCACCACCAGGCATCAGCTTATACAAGCCAGGGATTACACAATAGACCTTTGTTCTCATTTGGGCATCTCAATCAACTTCGAAAAGTCATCCTTATCGCCCTGCCAGTCTATTACCTTCATAGGCAAACTTAAACACTGTTCGGATGTCAGCTACCCTTACAGAACAAAGAGTTTCAGACATTCAGACTCATGTCAGGATCATTCTGGCCAGCAAGAAAATACAGGCCAGAATGGTTCTAAAGGTATTAGGTCTCATGGCTGGCCATTACTCTTCTTCCCTGGCTCGATTCTACATGCCTTCTTCAGTGGATGCTGTTCACACAGTGGTCATACCAGCAACTTCCAATGCGTCACCAGTTCTGGTGACACAGACATGAAAAGAGCATCTTGCTTGGTGGATCACATAGTCTCAGGTTCACCGGCAGTACTTTGTACCCCATCCGATAGCCACTGTCACCACGGATGCCTCCCTGATCGGGTGGGGGTCATTATCAGGGCAGGATGGTTCATGGCGTGGCAGCCTCGAGTACCATCTGCACATAAATGTCCTGGAGATGAGAGCAGTGCTTTTAACGTTGCAAGCCCTCAACGACTTTCTTCCGTGGGCAATTGCAGTCCACACAGACAACATGTCTGTAGTTTGGTATATCAACAAACAGGGCGGAACCAAGTCCTACCCTTGTGTCGAGAGCTCAGACTTGGCAATGGCATCTCCTCTCATCGGTTTCTGGTAGCCCTATCCCTGGGAAAACCAACATTATAGCGGACAGATTGAGCAGAGCTATCATCATCTCCAGTGGTCTCTCAAGCAATCTATAGCGAAGAGATTTTTCTGGAATGGGGTCGCATGTTGCGATTCTTTTGCTACTCCCAAAACAGCAAATGCCCAACTTCTTCAGCCTCTTCCTCTATCAGGCCATCCCCAGAGACATTCTGACCCAGGATTGGCCCCAGGGACTTCTTTATGCCTTCCGTCCATTTCCTCTGATCCTCAGGTGATCCAGAAAGCTACCGTTTGAGAGCCAAATTGTTCTATTTACCTTACTGGCTCAAAGTTTGGTTCCTGACTCCATCATCACCTTTTGGTGCACGGCATCTGGACCCAGTGCCAGATCTTCTGACAAGAATCGGTCAGCTGCACGGTCAATCCCTTCTCAACCTCACAGCATGGTTGCTCCACTTCCTTCCTTAGCCGGCTTCTATGATCTCTAACCCAGTTAGAGACATCATAGATAGCACTAAAATCCTCTACCAGGAGGATTTACAGCAAATGGCACGTTCTTTATTGGGCTAAGGCCCAAAATATTGATCCGTTACTGCCCCTGTTCAGCAGTCCTGGACTTCTTAGCAGAGATTTTTCATGCAGGCTCCTCTTCTTCCACAGTCAGAGTTCAATTGGCTGCAATTTCCAATTTCATGTCGGGATAGCAGATCATAATTTATGTCCCATAGGCTCTGCAGGGCCTTCTTGAAAGGAATTTTCCTACTAAAGCCTCCAATCAGGAATCCTCCTCCTCAGTGGGATCTAAATTTAGTGCTGACATCCTTGATTCTTCCCTCTTCGAGCCAGCTGTTTCTTGTTCCTGAAATATCTTTCTTGGAAAACTTTATTCCTAGTGGCTATTACATCTGCCAGGAGGGTGTCTGAACTTCATGCCTTGTTCGACTCCTATTTGGTTCTACAAAGACAGAGTATCTTTGAGAACTAATCCAACCTTACCTAAGGTCACTAAAGAACAATCTGAATCAATCCATTGATCTCCTGTATTTTTCCTAACTATTCAGATAGAGCTGAACAAAAGCTACATTATCTTGATGTCCACCGTCAACTTAGATATTATTTGGACAGAACAAAAATTTAGAAAATCTGATCAACTTTTGTTTCCTATGCAGATAATAAAAAGGCCTTCCTGTTTCTAAAGTGACCTTGTCCAGATGGCTTTCTTGTCATCTCTGAAATTTTAATCAGGAAAACAGCTGTGCCAAAACAAACACATTTAACAGGACTTAGCAAATTACATGTCTGACTCCAGCTAGACTTCTTTCCACTAAACCACCAGCTGCCAAAGTTTTGCACACAGTTTCATCCACACTTGGAAATGGATGCTTTAATTCAGTTGGCCTCCAGGGAATGCCTTTTGCTCTTCCTCAAGGTGTTCCTAAGGCACCAGGAAAGGTCTAGAATCTTTCCAGTTACTTCCATCAACTATCTCTTCAGTCCGGGCTGACTGCAAGGACAGTCCTTCAAGCCTTAGGGTTCATGGCATCTTGTATTCTGGTGCTTCCCAATGCCAAACTGCATATGAGGAAGCTGCAATGGTATCTCAAAATGTATGGACACAGCACTGCCAGGATTTGGACACTGTCATTCAAATAATACCTTGCATTCAAAAGGAATTTTGTGGTGGGCTCAGGAATGTCACCTAAACAAGGGACTCTCTGTGACCCGCCAGAGGCAGTCAGATTCTACGACAGATGCCTCAGACATTGCTTGGGGAGCTCATCTAAATGGAAAGTGGATACAAGACAAGTGGCCTGCCAGACTACAGCATCTACATATCAACATGAAGAGATGTTAGCAGTCCAGTTTGCATTAATGGCTTTCAAGGAGTTACTTCTTCCAGGGCAGGTGTTGATTCTAACAGACAACACAACTGTCATGTGGTACATCAACAAACAAGGGGAACACATTCTTACCCATTGTGCAGGCAAGCAATGATTTTATGGGAGACTGCTCAGCTTGCAACTAACTCTTCAGGCAAGGTTTCTGCCGGAGCACAGAACTCCTTAGCAGATGTGTTAAGCAGACAAATCATGGATCCCCACAGTGGAAACTGGATCTTCATGTATTTCAAAATTGACAGTGTCATGGGGAACTCCAGACATAGTTCTGTTCGCTTCTCCACTAAACCACCAGCTGCCAAAGTTTTGCACAAAGGGTTTCCATCACACAGCTGGGAAAGTGGATGCTCTTTCTTTCAGTTGGAAAAATCTTCATGTGTATGCTTTCCACCTCTGCCTCTTCTCCCAAAGGTGCTTCTAAAGGTCAGACAAGACAAGCCAAGGATGATTTTAATAGCTCCAGATTGGCCTCGGCAGCACTGGTACCCATTACTGAGGAGTCTGGTAAGGAAGCCTCCATGGCCTTTACCCTTGATTCCACACCTGTCGTCTCAGCCGGGCGGTCACCTGCTCAATGTCAAGCTTCAATCTCTTCATCTAACAGCCTGGCATATTCTGTTTTGAAAGACAGCAGGTCTCAACTTCCTCAACAAGTTTTAAATGTGATTATGGAAGCCAGAAGACCTAGTACAAGGAAAGTGTACAGAAAAATGGAAGAGATTTTTATTTTGGAGTGCAGCAAACAATTTGGAGATTTCTGAGCCTAATTTGAGTGTGGCTCTTCAATATCTTACTGAGTTATTGGACAAAGGTTTGTCTTTCTCTTCCATTAAGATTCATGCTGCAGCAATTTCAGCTCACTATGATTGTGACCCACCATTGTTTTCATCCTTTGTTCAAGCAATTTCTTAGAGGGGCAAAGAATATAAGACCCCCGAGAGCTCCTACTCCTGCTTGGGATCTCAATTTTGTGTTGGAGAAACTTACTCTACAACCTTTTGAGCCTTGCTACTGCTGAATTGAAATACTTGTCATGGAAGACTGCTTTTTGTTGGCCATTACTTCTGCAAGAAGGGTTTCTGAGTTGCAGGCCCTATGTAGAGCCTTTTGATTTTCATAAGGATAGGGTATCTTTACTAATCCTTCCTTTATGCCTAAGGTGGTTTCTAGTGTGGCTTTAAACCAAACTATTCATTTGCCTACTTTTTAGCAATCCCCAAAATAAAGGGAAAAGATTTTGCACACTTTAGATGTACACAGGCAATTGCTATTATTTGAGCAGGACTAAGGATTTTAGGCAGTCTCAGCAGTTGTTTGTTTCTTTTGCTTTGAGTTCAGGGCAAGCCTGTGTCAAAACAACTATTTCTAGGTGGCTGGTTTGCCCTGCATTTTGATTCCCAATGGCAAGGAATCCCTTCTCTCAACCTCACAGCATGGTTGCTCCACTTCCTTCCTTAGCCAGGCTTCCTTTGATCTCTAACCCAGTTAGAGACATCATAGTAGCCGGCTAAAATCCTCTACCAGGAGGATTTACACAAGCAAATGGAAATGTTTCTTTTATTGGGCTAAGGCCCAAAATATTGATCCTTTTACTGCCCTGTTCAGGCAGTCCTGGACTTCTTAGCAGAGATTTTTCATGCAGGCTCCTCTTCTTCCACAGTCAGAGTTCAATTGGCTGCTATTTCCAATTTTCATGTCGGGATAGCAGATCATAATATTATGTCCCATAGGCTCTGCAGGGCCTTCTTGAAAGGAATTTTCCTACTAAAGCCTCCAATCAGGAATCCTCCTCCTCAGTGGGATCTAAATTTAGTGCTGACATCCTTGATTCTTCCCCCCTTCGAGCCAGCTGTTTCTTGTTCCCTGAAATATCTTTCTTGGAAAACTTTATTCCTAGTGGCTATTACATCTGCCAGGAGGGTGTCTGAACTTCATGCTCTTCGGTTCGAATTTCTATTTGGTTTTTCACAAAGACAGAGTATCTTTGAGAACTAATCCAACCTTTTTACCTAAGGTCGCTTCAAGAACAATCTGAATCAATCCATTGATCTCCTGTATTTTTCCTAACTATTCAGATAGAGCTGAACAAAAGCTACATTATCTTGATGTCCACCGTCAACTTAGATATTATTTGGACAGAACAAAAAATTTAGAAAATCTGATCAACTTTTTGTTTCCTATGCAGATAATAAAAAGGCCTTCCTGTTTCTAAAGTGACCTTGTCCAGATGGTTTCTTCGTCATCTCTGAAATTTATACTCAGGGGAAAACAGCTGTGCTCAAAACCTAAAAGCACATTCAACTAGGAGCTTAGCTACTTCTACAGCTTTTCAAGCTAGACTTCCTTTGGACACTATTTGTGCAGCGCCACTTGGGCCACTCCTCACACTTTTGTTTCCCATTACAAATTGGACTTGGCCTCCAGGGACAGAGCCAGTTTTGGCTCTACAGTCCTCAAGAGTTTGTTCCATTGAGCCACCCAGGATAGAGGTGCTAGGGACGCGTCCCATCAAGCAAGAATGAAGGCGAGATTGACAACTTAACATTAAGAAGTTATGTACCTACCATAACGCTCCATGTTAGTTGTCTTCTCGCCTTCTTTCTTAAGCCCTCCCTCCTTCCCCTGGCCTGGACAGACCTTGTATAAGCAACTGCTATGCTAAAGACCATTCAGACCTGGTCCTTTTTCCATCTGTAAGTTTTCTTTCTTCCTTTGGGAAGTATTTTATGCTTGGTGCTATTGCCCTTTGTCAGCAAACGAGATCTGGGTACTTACCGCCTTGCATCATGGGATATGGGGCTGCCTCGAGCTGGTAAAAGTGACTCTCGACCTTAGCAAGTGCCGAGTCGGAGCCGAGGGATCGGCTCCGAACCCATCAAGCAAGAAAGAAGGCGAGAGAAGACAACTAACATTGAACGTTATGGTAGGTACATAACTTCTTATTCTTATGCTTTGAATAATTTTCTCTTTTTCAAGCCTATATGCTTAAAGAATTGTAGTTTTATCAGGTCGTCTGATTAGCTGCTTAAAACTTCGATTTTTGTTTGATTGTATATAATCTTTCCTGTGTCTTGCTTACTTTAAATACTTGTAAATACATTTGGTTTACTTTCTCCTGTAAATTACTGGAGCCCATCTCCTGCACTAAAGCTGAAACGAGAGTTAATTTTGCTGAACAGATGCAAGATTCTTCTCAGCCAGTGCTAGTTCTTCTCTGGTTGATTTTATGTTTCTCCAAACATCATCTTTGCTGGCATCAGGAAATGTAATTACTAGCCAGTAACGGATTTTTGTTTACCCATATTGACAACATGCCAGCCTTTTAACATTTTCTCAGTTATCACACCAGGAGACCTGTAATCAAACTTGTGGCTAAGTTTGCAGCAATTTTAGATCAGCAGATGATGAGGTTTTTTTTTTAATACTAAGCAGTACTGAAAGTTGAAGTAAGAGGTTTAATTGGTTTCAGCCCTAGAATGAATTGTACAGATTAGTTATCTGTATTGTCATTTGTTACATGTGTGTCATGCAAGCTGAACACAATATGATCAAAATCCAGATGTAAAACATTTTGATGGTCTGAAAAGTTACATATGAGACGAACGTGCTTACACTGTATTGTATTTTAGTCAGTTTTGGCATTCTTTTGCATGTTTGCATTACAGTTGGCATAATGATTGCGGTGTTTACCTTATAGACACAAGATGCAGGGTTTGATTCTCACATGGGGTAATTGACCAGGCTTAAAATGACCCTTTAAGGCAGATAGCCTAGTACTCACCTATGAACCTTGTCAGCCTTCACTTAATGTATGATCTGGTGGTGTCATTTTCAATTGTTCCTCAATGAATGGGTTCAGATCCAATTCTTTGAGCTGACACTGCCACCTTCTAAAGATTCCAGGACCCAGATCTCGAGCTCCTCCCTTACCCATAATTGCTCTGACCACAACAAACCCCCAGATCTTGTTTGCCACTCTTCACAACTGTCAGGATTGTGATTCCTCGAGCTCCTTTGAGGTGTTGTGAGCGAAAGTTTGCAATTTTCCTTTTACCTTTTTGACAGTTCCTTCTATTTATTAGTTAAATTAGCCTCCCTCTACTGAGTTTTCTGTATTTTTTTATCTTATCATTGTTGGTAGTCGATTCTTTTTTTTTTTTACTCCTTTTATACCCTTAGGTATTGTAATGCCATCATTGATAGTTATTTTCTGTTTCTTTTTATTAATTTTTTAAGGAGGTCTTTTTCTGTTTTAGACTTGTTTTTTTCCAGTATGGCTGACAAGCTGACTGGATTTAAAAAATGCACTTCCTATGGGTATAAGATCCCCAGTTTTGATGCCCACAGGGAGTGAGTGAGTTTGGACCCAGCACATCTGGACAGCTCTTGTTTCCATATGTGTGGCCTTTAATGCTAGAGCAGTTAGCAACAGGAGGAATAAGCTAATTTTGAAAGGCCTCCTTCCAGCTTCATCTTCATCTTCAGGCATTTAACCCCCCCCTCCCAGAAATTGAAGGAGCCCAGGGAAGACCATAGGCGTTCTGCCCAGTGTCCACAGCCTACACCTTCTGTAGAACCTCAAATGAAGGTTCCTAAAATCTCGGATCTGAAACTTGTGGATCCAGCACAGTTAACTGTTTCATCTCTTCGGCCCCTTGCTCCCAATTTCTCTTCGGCCCCTTGCTCCCAATTTCTCTCAGGAGCTGGTGTCTCTAAGACTGAGGTCTTCTTTTTTGCAAGAAACACCTAAGAAGTCCTCAAGGCCACCTTCCACATCCTCTTCTGTTAGGCCTTCCAGTACTCTGTCCAAAGAGGAGGGGAGGATAGGGTGATGAGAAAATTCCTCAGAACACAGATACAGATGGGGGTTTTGCCAGCTGCATCTTCCATCGGATCCATGAACCACCAACTTTCTTTTCAAGTTGTAATTGCTCTTTCTTTGATAAGAGAGCCCTGGGAGTTGAACCATCTGATCCAAAGGTTATCTCAACTTCGACTCTGGCTACTTCTGTGGTATGATTGGCTCCAGCACTGTTGGAACACAGTGACTGTCGAAGCTGAAACATTGGTGTCAGATCTGAGGGCTTGACTTAAGCTCCAGCTCCTCCCTCAAAGTGGGGGTGGGGGGTTAGTGGGCTTGGGGGTTGTCTGCTTCAGGAGCCTCTGCTCCTGTGAGATTGTCTTAGGCCTCTCTGGGCCTCTCTGCTTTTGAGGTGGTGGAGAGAGCTCTCTGTCAACCCAGTGTGTAGTGTCAACTCTCCCATCTTTGGATCCATACCCCATTCCATCTCTGGATCCTGTGTCTGAGCCCTCGCACCCTACACCTCAGGGCAGCCAGCCCAGAAGAGCTTCCAAGTAGTTCCCACCAGGGTACTGTACGTCCTCTTGTGATACCCCCCTGGAACATCCCACTGAGAAGTGCAAGAGGAAACACTTGGATTCCCCACAGGAATCCCTCACAGAAGACACCGATTTTGATGAGGGAGAATTTCCCGTAGAGCTCCACCTGAAGGTGTGTTATTTGGAGATATCTTAAAGATCCTTCACCTAAAAGGTGGTTGGCCTTCCCAAACCCCTTCCCAGGAGGAATCTATGATGTTAAGTTGTCTATCTCGCCTTCATTCTTGCTGGTTGGGTTCGGGGCCGATCCTCTGCTCCGACTCGGCCATCTTCAAAAGCTCGAGAGCTGTTTACTGGCTCGAGGCCACCCTATATCCCATGATGCCTGGCGCTAGATACCCAGATCTCATTTGCCGCTTCAGCTACGAGGTTGTCTTACTGGCTCAGGTCATATTTTTTCATTATATTATCTGTATTTTTGATAAAAACTTTAGGGTTTTTAGTGTAGATTGCTTGTAGTTACAGCTTTTCTTAGTATATCTTCGTTGTATCTATTTTTCTCCCTGTATCCCTCCCACTTTTCAGGAAACTCGTTATAGTTAGTCCCCCCCCTCACTTTCTTCTGTTAGGTAGCCGTTTAAATTAGAGGCTAACCTTTTTCTCTTTTCAAAAAAAAAAAAAAAAAGGTATTTAGTGTTTACCTAGTTAGATTTAATTGGTGTTGGTAGCATAGAATACCGTTTGTGTTTCTTTGCTGTTTTTTGGGTGTAGTAACTTAGTGTGTGTGATAGCTATTACCTGCTATTTGTAGTGTACTGTTCTTGGTGTTCCTTTTTTCTTTTTAGGGATGTCCAAGGATACCAAGGTGTCCGGATTCAAGAAGTGTGACTCATGCTGTCAGAAGATGTTTCTGACAGATGGTCACACTTCTTGTGTCTGTTGTCTGGGCGCTGTGCACCTGCAGGACTCTTGTTCGGTTTGCCATGCTTTCAGCCCAAGAGTCCTGCAGGAGTGTAAAAATAAGTTAATCCTACGGGGTTTACTTAAGCCCCAGGATTCACCGGCTAAGGCTTAGCCCGTGAAGTCCTCCAAGCCACCTAAATCTTCGGCTCCCAGTTCGGAACCGTCGTTGGGTGAAGCTATTCCTTCTGCCTCGGTTCCGGCCGGAACCAATGTGCCTGCCTCCCAGTCTGTTCCGACACAAACTTCGGAGCCGTCCGAGAGTCGAAAGAGATCTAGGTCTCCCTCCTTGGAGTCGATACGCTCAGCTTCGAGGTCTCCTCTGCTCCAATCGGAGCACAGTCATCAGTCCTCCCACTCTTCTCGGTCCTCAAAGCTTTCAGATCACGATGTGGAGAGAGTGGTCAGTAGGCTGTTGAAATCGCAGGCCCTAGCCAAAATGTTGTCCAGCCCCCCCTCATCAGGTGTCTGCTACATCCATGTCTGCAGTTATTCCTCCTCCGACTCCTCCCTTGAGCTTGGAGCCGGAGTTCGTTGGGGTTCAAGTCATGGAACAGTCGGCACCGATACCTTCTCCTTTGGTTCCGTCGTCGGCTCTGATCACTTCCTTGATACCGTCCTTGGAGGGGTCTGGGCGCCGAGACTCCCTCTTCTGCTCCGAGGGGGCGAGTGGCATCGGACCCTTGTCCGACCCCGTTCTCCCCCTCAGAGCTTCAGCGCAGGTGAGCTCAGCTCCTACATTGGCTTTGGAGCCGTCCCCCTCTGTGCTGAGAGAGATTCCGATCTCTTCGGAACTGGAGCTTTCTCGGCATCCGAGCAGGGACGCCTTCGAAGTCATGAGGAGTGTGCTGGCCCCTGAGTCAGCCCCACGATCATCCCCATCGGCTCCTCCCACTATGGTGCCTGTGTCTGCCTCTGCCCCTCCTCCAGACCCGAAGCATGGGAACCAACACTCCAGGGCACCCCCTTGGGTGTATCTTCCTCTTCCGAGGTCTCCCCTGATCATTCAGAGGAGCCACCTTGTAAGAGGAAATGCAAGAGGAAGCATGTTGACTCTCCTGAGTCTGTCACATCAGATACTGACTTAGAAGATTCGGAAGAGTCCCCGAGATCCCCCTCTGAAGATGTCTCCTTCTCAGACATCCTTAAGATGCTTAGGCAGAGGGGGAACTGGGCTGCCTTAAGCCGTTCCGAGGATGAGTCTGTATTCCTGGATGCGTTTGGATCCTGACCTTCCGCCTCCTGGGTGTCTCCTCCTTTCGACCCACTGATGTCTGTGGTGGCTCGGAAGGCGTGGTCAGCTCCAGACACAGTGGAACTGACCCCCAGAAGACACGCTAAATTTATAACTGCACCACAGGACAAACAGTTTTTGACCAAAGGTGTCCCTGTTGATGCCATGGTGTTAGCGGCGGCCACAAAGAAGGAGTTGGCAGAAACTTCATCTGTCCAGCCCCCTAACAAGGAGTCCAAGACGATGGACAGATATGGGCAGCGGATGTTCTCTTCAGCGACCTTTTCCATGAGGTCTCTGAATTATTTGTGCCACTTTACCCATCTTCAAAGGGCTCTCCTTAAAGAGCTTGGAGATACCCTCCAAGATCCATCAGCTGAGGGGGCCCAGGCTAAGGCAGCCTCCCAGCTGGCGACTCTTAATTCAGTGGTGAACTCCTCCATGAGGTTAATTTATTATGCAGCCGATGGTGCGAGTAGAGCCGCAGGCACAGGTGTTGCCCTAAGGAGGCACGCTTGGATGCGGTTATGTAACTTTGCTGAACCTTTCAGAGCGTCTTTAACCAACACCCCCTTTGATGGCTCCTCTCTTTTTGGATCACAGGTGAAGGACACCCTTACCAGGTGTGAGCAGGAAGGCAAGACTCTCTGCCGGTGGGAGTCCATTTTTCCACTCCTTCCAGACCATATCCCAAGGGTCAGAAGAGTGGAAAGATGTGGTTCTGGAAATCCCAGGGAGCCTTGCCGGACACACTTGGTGAGTTCCCATCCAGGGGCAGAGGAGGGAACAATAATAAACGCCACCCTCGTGGCAGAGGGGGTCTGCAAAACCAGGGCAGCAGAGAATCTTTCTCTGAGAAGCCCTTCCAGCACCCCTGAAGGGTTGCCCGGCTGCCCATCTCTGGAGGCAGTCGGTAGAAGATTATCGCTGTACCAAAGAGCCTGGCAAGACATAACACAAGACAAATGGGGTACAGTCTGTTATATCCGGAGGCTACAGAATTACCTTTGTTCGCACCCCCTTATGGTTAAACAAGTCCCTTCCAGATGTTCCACCCAATCTAAGGGATCAAGCAGTTCAAGAAGTTTCAAAACTGCTAAGAAAAAGGGCCATCCAGCAAGTCCCAGCAGACCAGCAAGGATCCGGAATTTACTCAAGGTTCTTTTTGGTACCAAAAAAGACAGGGGACTGGAGACCCATTCTGGATCTTAGCAGACTGAACAGGTCTGTACAAAGAACGAAGTTTCGGATGGTCATGCTACAGTCCATTTTACCCTTTCTGGGTCAGGACAATTGGATGTGCTCTATAGATCTTCAGGATGCGTACTACCACATCAGAATGGACAGACGCTCCAGAATATTCCTTCGCTTCCGGCTGGGAGCCAGCCATTATCAGTTCAGAGCTCTGCCCTTTGGTCTCACCACAGCCCCCAGGGTGTTCACCAAATGTATGGCAGTAGTTATCGCTCACCTGAGACGGCAAGGATTCCAGGTGTTTCCATATCTAGACGACTGGCTCCTCACTGCTACCACCAGGCATCACCTTCTGCAAGCCAGAGACTACACTATCGAGACTTGCTCCAGACTAGGTATCACAATAAATTTCGAAAAGTCTGCATTGTCGCCCTGTCAGTCTATCACCTTTATAGGCGCAAATTTAAATACAAAAGACATGTCAGTGAGCCTTCCACCAGACAAGGGTATTACCGATTCGCCAACATGTGAAGGTTTTATTAGCATGCAAAAGAATTCAAGCCAGGTTTGTCCTCCAAACTCTGGGTCTCGTGGCAGCAGCGATCATACTCATTCCTCTACCTCGTTTTCACATGAGGATTCTCCAGTGGCTTCTTTTCATCCAATGGTCCTTCCATCAGCTTCCCATGTCTCACATCATCATGATCACAGAAGCATGCAGAAAGCACCTTGCGTGGTGGATGGTCTCCACATCAATGCCCCAGCGCAGACCATTTGTACCCCCCCCCCCTCCAGTTGCTACGATGACCACGGACGCCTCCCTGATCGGGTGGGGGGGGGGGCATTATCAGGGCAGAACAGTCCAAGGCACCTGGCAACCGCACGAGTACCATCTGCATATAAACGTCTGGGAGATGAGGGCCGTGCTTTTAGCGTTGCAAGCTCTTCAGGATTCTCTTCCTACCAGGACCATTGCAATTCAAATGGACAATATGTCAGTAGTGTGGTACATCAACAAGCAGGGCGGAACCAGGTCCTACCCCTGTGTCGAGAAGCACTCTGACTCTGGCAGTGGGCGATCTCTTCCCATTGGTTTCTGATCGCAACGCACATCCCTGGGAGGTCTAATGTCATAGCAGACAGGCTGAGCAAAGCAATTCTCATGCCTCACGAGTGGTCTCTGAATCAGGTAGTTGCGGACCAAATCTTCCGCAAACGGGGCCAACCTTGCTGCGACCTTTTTGCAACTCCCTTCAACACCAAGTGCAACAATTTCTTCTCTCTCCTTCCACTTCCCGGACATTCCCCCAGAGACGCTCTAGTCCACGATTGGCCTCAGGGACTTCTTTATGCATTCCCTCAGTTTCCCCTAATCCCGAAGCTAATACAGTATTGGGCTGCAAAATGATCCTCATTGCTCCTTACTGGCCTCGACAAATATGGTTCCCGTTCCTGCATCGTCATCTTCTCAAGCAGCCTTGGACTCTGGACCCAGTTCCAGACCTTCTGATCCATCAGTCTGGCGGGCTGCACCAATCCCTACCATCTCTCCAGCTCACTGCTTGCTTGCTCCACTTCCAACTTTAGCCAGGCTTCCAGATATCTCCTCCTCTGTGCACGAAATTATTTTGTCATCGCACAAGTCTACGTCTAGAAAAACTTGCGCTAGTAAGTGGAAACATTTTTTTTCCTGGGCAGAGGCTAAGAGTATAGACCCCTTTTCAGCCCCTGTACACCACATTTTGGAATTTTTTGCGGAACTCTTTCATGCTGGGACCACTTCCGCTGCAATTAGAGTTCAGTTAGCTGCAATTTCAAATTTTCACATTGGCCTGTCGGAAAATAATAATATGTCTCATAAGCTATGTAAAGCCTTTCTCAAAGGGACCACTCTGCTCAGGCCCCCAGTGAGAGATCCTCCACCTCCGTGGGATCTAAATTTGATTTTAGCTTCTCTAATTTTGCCCCCTTTCAAACCTGCAGCTTCTTGTTCCTTGAAGTTTTTATCTTGGAAAACCCTTTTTCTGGTAGCTATTCAGCCAGAAGAGTTTCGGAACTTCAGGCTCTTTGTATCCGTCCTCCGTACCTAGTGTTCCATAATGACAGGGTTGCTCTCAGGACTAATCTTTCCTTCCTTCCTAAGGTCTCTTCAGAGAATCACTTGAATCAGTCCATAGACTTTCCAGTGTTTTTTCCTAACCACTCCAACAGGGCAGAATGTAAATTGCATCAGTTAGATGTTCACAGGCAACTACGCTTTTATTTGCATAGGACTAAGGACATCAGAAAATTGGACTAACTTTTCTTATGCTGAGGGTAAACAAGGTCTTCCAGTCTTCAAAGTAACCTTATCCAGGTGATTGATTACTGTCATCACATTTATCTATCAATTGAGGAATAAAGAATTGCCAGTTAAACCAAAAGGTCACTCCACCAGAGCTTTAGCCACTTCTGTGGCCTTTCAGGCGAGGTTGCCCATGGAATCTATTTGTGCTGTGGCTATGTGGGCCAACCCACGTACTTTCATTTCGCATTATAAGTTGGATGTGGTTTCTAGGAGCAGAGCTGATTTTGGTTCCACTGTTCTGAAGAGTTTGTTCTGATGAGCCACCCAGGATTTTAGGTGCTAGGGACGCTGTCCCAACCCGCAAGAATGAAGGCGAGATAGACAACATAAAGAAGTTATGTACCTACCATAATGTTCCATGTTAGTTGTCTTCTTCTCGCCTTCTTTCTTGCGTCCCACCCTCCATTCCCCTATCCTAGTGGACCGAGAAGAGTTCCTTATGGTTTTTCACTGACTGAGTCTTCTCTGGCTATTCCTTTCTGCCTAGTAGCCTCTCTGGTAGGATTATGCATTCTAGGATAGGATTCTTTCCTTATGTCTGCAGTTAGACTTACCAAACAAGATCTGGATATCTAGCGCCAGGCATCTTGGGATATAGGGTGGCCTCGAGCCAGTAACCAGCTCTCGAGCTTTTGAAGATGGCCGAGTTGGAGCCGGTCCCTCGACTCCAAACCCAACCAGCAAGAAAGAAGGTGAGAAGAAGACAACTAACATGGAACGTTATGGTAGGTACATAACTTTTTTTTTGTTGGTAGCCTTCACATCTGGCCCTTCTACATCTTAGGTTAACCCCCCCCCCCAACATGGCAGAAGAGCTTATAGATATTGTCTTCTGCAGGGCAGGAAGGAACCAGACTCCACGGAACCTATTTCCAAATGTCTTGACAAAATCTTAAGCTCCCCTGCTGATACAGTACTGGACAAAATGGATTCCTATAGATGCCATGGTTGTTGCAGCAACCACCAAAAAGGAGATTGTTGAACAAAGCTCCATTGTCCATCCTCTGATAGAGAGCTAGGGTTTTGGACAGGTTTGGGAAGTGAGTGTATGCATCAGTGACATTTGTCCTGCAAGTTGCTGAACTGCCTGTCACATTTCACCAGATTACAGAGGGACTTGATAAATGGACTCTAACTCTGACGTTCCATGTCTGCAGAGGAACAGAAGTCCTTTTCCTTGTGATTGGCCACCTACAATCAGTTACAAATACATCTGTGAGGCTGATCTTGCATGCAGCGGAAGTTACCTCAAGGACGGGACGGTTCAGGCATATCCCTAAAAAGACCTGCCTGGATGCAGTTTTGTGATTTTTTTTATGGGATCCTTCAAGGCATCATTCACAAGTGCTCCCTTTGGATCATCCTTGTTTGGCCCAACAGTAAAAGAGACTCTCTCCAGCAATGAGCAAAATGAAAGACCTTGTCTGTCAGTGGAATTTGCTTTTCTATCCTGCAGAGACCCTTTTCTACAAACCAAAGTGGTGGTAAGAAAAGGTGGTTCAAGAAATCTCAAGGTCCTTTCCAGGAGTCACTCGGGGAATTTTTCCCCAGAGGCTTAGGGGGAAATAACTACAGTGGTAGAAGTTACCCATATGGTAGAGGGTGTCCACAGAACCAAGGATCTTGAGATTCTTTCTCGGACAGATCCTTCCAGGGTTCCTGAAAGGCTGCTCGACTGTCCATTTCTGAATGCAGTCTGGGGGCACTTATCCTTGCACCAAAACACATAGCTAGGCATCACAAATGACTTTTAGGTACAAAGGATCATACTCAGAGGATATTTCATTCCCTTTTTACAAATTTCATTTAAAACAAGGAAAATTATCCCTGATGTTCCACCCAGTCAGAGGTAGCAAGCAGTTCAAGAGATCACAGAGTTGGTAGACAAAATAATCATCAGGGGTCCCACCAGACCAAACCGGATCTGGAATTTACTCAGGGTTCTTTAGTGCCACAAAAGACAAGGGGACCTGTGACCTGTCTTGGATCTAAGTTATTTGAACTAGTTTGTGAAGAATTCCAGATTCTGGATGGTGACAGTCAAGTCCATTCTGCCCTTCTTCAAGAAGGGTGACTGGATATGATCAGTTGATCTTCAAGATGCGTACTATCATGTCAAAATGAACAGGCACTCTTGAAGGTATCTAAGCTTCCGGCTGGGAGCCATTCATTCTCAGTTCAGAGGCCTGCCCTTTAGTCTAACCACAGCCCCCAGGGTGTTCATCAGATGCATGGCATTGGTACCAGATCACCTGAAATTGCTTGCATTCAGAGTGTTTCCCTATTTAGGCACCTTATCGCACCAACCAGTTATCTACTAGTAAAAGCCAGGGATTATTTGCTTCAGCTGTCACTCTTGCTGGGAATCACCATCAACATGCACAAATCTGTAGCTTTCATAGGGGCTCGCTTAGACAGTCAGTTGTCTAGCTCCTCTGCCTTCAAAACAGAGTTCTTACATTGAAGATGCACAGCAAACTGATTTCCACCCCACCCCTTTTGCAGGATTGATCCTAAAAGCTCTATGGTTGATGGCTGCTACAGTGACACTAGTTCCCACAGCTCACTTACACATGAGAATTCTTCAGTGGACACTGGCGGTGCAATGGCCCTTTCATTGTTATCCCTTGAAATCACCCAATAAAATTCTCTCCAGTTTGCAGAAAGTCTCTTCTTGGTGGATGTATTGTGAGGAGAATTGATCAAGGTTGTCCATGTATCCTTCCTCCCCCCAGCACCACGGCAGCCACGGATGCCTCCCAACTGGGTGGGGGGTGAGCATTACTTGGGACAGACTTTACAGGGCACGTGGTCCCCACAGTAGACCAATTTGGTTATCAGTGTCTTAGAGATGAGAGCGGTGCTTCTAGAGTTGCAGGCTTTCCAGAGCTTTTTCTATCTAGGGACCATTGCAGTGCAGTCATGTCAGTAGTTTGGTACATCAACAAACGGGGGAACCATATCCTATCCCCTATGTCAAGAAGCAATGAGAGTATGGCAGTGGGCGATCTCATACAACCACTTTCTTGTAACAATGCACATATCGGGGAAATCCAACATTCTAGCAAGCAAACTCAGCAGGGCCATCCTCATGCCTCACAAGTGGTCTCTCAACCAATCAGCCTGTAGATCAGCTATCCATTTAGTTTCAGCTGTTTCAGTCCTGTTGTTTAGATCACCACCTCTCACTGAATCACAGATAATTTCCAGGACTGAGAATAAAAAGCTGTGCCCCTCATTCTTCTGCACATGCTGATATAAAGCATTCGCAACGTTCTTATTCCATACGTCTCCTAAATGGTGAAGAATCCTTTCTTTAAAGTGTCTATTGGTCTTTCCCTCATAGAAGCCTGGGCAGCGAACACAGGTTGCTGCATAAATAACATTCATAGTGTTGCAGTCTGCATATTTCCTTATTTTATAGGTTCTACTGGTAGATGGATGATTAAAAACATTCTTATTAATATATGGGCACACTTTACACTACACAGAAGTGTTCCTTCTTTGAAGGGAGCTTCATCAGACAATTTTTCATCTTTATAGCATAAAATAGTTTTCAATTTCTATTAGATCTTAATAATAATTTTGTGTTTCACCTACAGTGTTCTTCAGCTTATTTACCATTAATATTTTCCAATTCCTTTTTATTGTCTTGCAAATCTATGTTGTATCATTACAAAAAGTTATAGTATATCTTTATTGTTCACAACATCCATTCCCTTTCTTACGTTTTGTATTGTGGTCTCTCTCTCTGAAAAATGTGGTCTCCCTTCTTTGGCTCTCATATTCCTGTCTCCAAATTGCCTTTTTGAATCTCATTGTCACTAACCACGGGCTCGGAGATGGTTCAGCAGAGCACCAGCTACATCCTCCTCCACTCTGTCATGAGTACAGAGTCTGGACGTTCTCAATAACTGCCCTTTGATAACCTGTGAATATATATGCTTAGGATGCTTATTAGAGTGATGTAGGTAACAATTCTTCCACCAGTCTTTCTTATGAAACTTAATACTAAAATCACCTTCAGAACTAATCATTAGGGTTACATCCAGGACCTCTGTCTCTCTCTGTTGGACTAATGTAACTCTAACTCTAAGAACGATGTTCTGTTATTCAAGTAATTCATAAAACTGGTCAAACAAAACTGGTCAATTCATTCTCATCTCCAGCCCGGAGAAGATATCCACAGACCTCCATAATAAGCACTTCTGTCTCTCCAAGGATTGGTGTCATTAAAGACATACTCCATTTCCCATTCAGCCATCACTATATTCAAGTAAGTATTGGCATAGGGAGTGCCCATTACCACCCTCCATTTCTGCCAATAGTACGTTCATCAAATATAAAAACATTATTCTCCAAAGTGATGGTTAAAAGTTTACTTATCCTCAGGGTCACTTCATTGTCTAAAACTTCACTTTTCCTTAAAAACTTAATAACCGCTTGAATGCCAAATATATTTGGTATAACCGTAAATAAATTATTTACATTTAAAGTGACCATTAGTAGATCAGAAGTATCAAGGTATGGATGTTTCTTCATATAGAGTGTTTCTAAAAAGTGAGATACATCTTTCAAAACCATAGTTGCCATAAGAAGCACCTTTTTCGATTGTTTTTCTACATATATATATATATCTATATCTATATATATATATATATATATATATATATATATATATATATAAACCATCCTCCTCCTGACACTATCAGTTGAAGAAAACTGAAAACAGGTGAATAACACCCTTCATCTTCTTGATGTATATAGGCAACTTCATTTTTACCTTCACAGGACCAAGGAATTTAGGAAACCTGATCAGTTATTTGTCTTTCACTAGTAAAGGATGAGGAAGACCAGTCTCTAAAACTGCATTGGCTAAATGGATAATGGGTTGTATTTGCTATGTTTATTCCTCAAAAGGTGTTACCTTTCCAAAACAACTGAAAGCATATTCAGTCAGGCCAGTGTCTACATCGGCAGCCTTTTGGGCTAGAGCCTTTGTTGATGAAATTTGTACAGCCAGGGAATTGTTATGGCTAGGCTTGTATAGGTCCTAGGGCTGCTAGCCTAGTACCAACCTATGAACAGCTGCCACTTGGTCTAATGCTCATACTTTTATTGCGCATTACAAGTCAAACATTATTTCCAGAAATAGAGCTGCCTTTGGTTCCCCTGTGTTCTGCAGCATCTTTCCATTAGGGCCACCCAAGATTATTGTAGTTGGGGACTTTGTCCCATTCTTTGAGGAATGAATGAAAATGACACCATCAGATAAAGAAGTTATGTACTCACCATAACGTTCTATCTGTGTTGTCCATTTTCATTCTTCAACTTCCGTCCCTCCTGTCCTTGACTTTGAGAGACCTAACGGAAATGTTAGAAACCATAGTTCCTGTTTGAACTCCTGATCTTTCAGCTATCACTTTCCTGTCATAGCGTTGTTTTATATGTTGGATTTTATATAGATATATAGCAGCAAACTCCATCTGAGGATTTGTTGTGGACAAGGGCATTATGGTTAAAGTAGGAGCTTGAGATTTGGATCCTGGAGTCTTTAGAAAGTGTCAGTCTGATCGTAAGATCAAATTTGTTGAGGAATAATGTAAATGGACAACAGATGGAATGTTATGGTGGGTACATAACTTCTTTTTTAATTTGGATTTGGATTTCTTGTCTTTTATTTTTCTTTAAAGGATGTTTGATTTTATTTCTAGAAGGACTGTAGCATGCTATATAGAGAACATTAGTGATGACCACAGGCAGAAATATGTTAATTATATTTGTGTTGGTAAACACAAATCTTTATTTTAAAAAAAAGTACATTTTTGGTTAGTAGATTGCCTTGTGAAGTATTGGCTTTACATTGCTTTGTGTTGCCCTTTTTCTAGCCTTCACATAGTGATATAGCAGCAAATCCAAAGGCTGTGAAGTGGATGACAGAATTGACAAAACTGCGAAAACAGATTAAAGGTATTATTTCCTTATGTAATGCTAATGAAACTTCTGAGCAGTGAATTGAATCTGTAAAAAAACTTGAAGTGCAGACATCACTATGATAATAAAACAGTGAGACATTTTCAGTACTCATCACTTTATGCTAAATGATTTTATGTAGTATAATATATGTTGTCCATATTCTTTCAAGCCCCCAGAAGTTTCACAGCATCTCATCTTGGCATGTTATTCTGGTGTTGTGGTGTCTGTATGATGTAGTTAAGCTGATGGAGATGTAGCTTGTCAAACTGTGGATCCTGGAACAAAAATGTAGGAGAAGAATCACCTTTTACAGTTGCATTGCCTTTTGTTGCAGTTTGTTCTGTCACCCCACAATGAGTGTCCTGCAGTTTTCCTGTTCTAATCTCAACTTACAGCAAGCAATTACTTTCAAAAATGTGGTATAAACTTCAAGGCACACATGTAGTCATGTGCACCACTGACATTCAGTCTCACTCCGCTTAAAACAATTTGCTTAGGTTTACCAGGTTTTTAAAATCCCTTCTTTGGGATGGAGAGAATAGAATTTTAGATATAGTCCAAATAATAAAATATATCAAAGGTGAGACCAGAATGAAGTGGGAGATAGTGGGTGACACACCTGGCTTCACATATAAGAATAAAAAGAACCTTAAGAGGCCTTTATGTTGCTGTAAACTTGACATGGCTCCACACATACCCAGTAGGGACTCTGGTATGATACCCTGTGGTAAGTGCAATTACTGTGAATTACTTGACCTATCTAGGATCTTTGTACATCCTGATACTGGGAAAGAATTCAGGTTTAATGTTTGGGCTGATTATGATACTAGTCATCTGGTCTATTTGGCCTATTGTAAGGAGTGCCACTCATTTTATGTTGGAAGAACTGATAGGCACCTTAAGGATAGGCTAAGTGAACATGTCTGTAATATCAGAAATAGTATTTGCACTAATGTCTTGACCAAACATGTTGTCTTTCATGGATCTTCACACTTTTTAAATTTATGGTGATACAGCTTATTAGAGTGAGCGAAGGGGTGATTTGGTGAATAGGACTGAGACATCAGAAAGTAAATGGATTATTAGGCTAAAGGTGGACTGTGGCAGGGGCATAATGATGAAGTTCCCGTGAAACTGATTTTAGCTGCTAGGAGTTTGAAGTAAATTATCTATGTGTATAATAATGTATGTTTTTATTTGCCTATGATGTCATGATTCTATTCGTTCAGTTACTTGTTTTTAAATGATTGTTTATGGATAGCTTATATTGACTGTTTCTTTAAAAGCTACCCATTTAATTGTGATGTAATGCTGATGTTTTAATGACTGTAAAGTTTTTATTGGACTATGCCATTTAATTGTACCTATGTATACGTTGGTTTTTTGAGCTTTTTATAGTCTGAAGAAGCAGTCTTATGGTACTGTGAAAGCGCCTACTACAATGAAGTGTCTGTTCTGTTTATTTAGCTTAGTTCTGGTCTTACCATTGATGTATTTTATTATTTGGACTTGTTCCTCTTGGTGTGAGCATTCATCTGGGCTCATAGATTTTAGCATATATAGAGTGTTTCATATACGATGGAAATTTTAGTGAAGGGGATAGATAGGTGCTTGGTGTGACATCTGGACAGAGGAAGGAGGTCAAGGAGGCATGGTGGTGGAATGAGGAAGTATAGGAGAGTATACAGAGGAAGAGGATGGCGAAGAATTGGATTGTCAAAGAGGTGAAGAAAATAGACAGGAATGTAAGGAGATAAGGCGCATGGCAAAGAGAGAGGTGGTGAAGGCGAAGGATAAGGCATATGGAGAGTTGTATGAAAGGTTGGACACTAAAGAGGGAGAAAAGGACCTGTACCGATTGGCTAGACAGAGGGACTGAGCTGGGTAAGATGTGCAGCAGGTAAGGGTAATAAAGGATAGTGAGGGAAACGTACTCAAAAGCGAGGAGAGTATGTTGAGCAGATGGAAAGAGTACTTTGAGGGGCTGATGAATAAAGAAAATGAGAGAGAGAAGGTTGGATGATGTGGGGATAGTGAATCAGGATGTGAAACAGATAGTGAAACAGATTAGCAAGCAGGAAGTAAGGACAGCTATGAAGAGAATGAAGAATGGGAAAGGCTGTTGGCCCAGATGACATACCAGTGGAAGCATGGAGGTGCTTAGGAGAAATGGCAGTGGAGTTTTTTACCAGATTGTTTAATGAAATCTTGGAAAGTCAGAGGATGCTTTAGTGGAGAAAAAGTGTTTTGGTAACTGTCTTTAAGAAATAAGGGTGATGTGTAGAGCTGTAGTAACTACAGAGGGATAAAATTGATCAGTCACAGCTTGAAGTTATGGGAAAGAGTAGTGGAAGCTAGGTTAGGAAGGGAGGTGATGATTAGTGATCAGCAGTATGGTTTCATGCCAGGAAAGAGCAGTACAGATGCGATGTTTTCTCTGAGAGTGTTGATGGAGAAATATAGAGAAGGTCAGAAGGAGTTGCATTGTGTCTTTGTGGGCTTAAAGAAAGCATATGACAGGGTTCCTAGAGAGGAGTTGTAGTATTGTATGAGGAAGTCGGGAGTGGCAGAGAGGTATGTAAGAATGGCACAGGATATGACGAGGGTAGAGTGACAGTGGTGAGGTCTGTGGTGGGAGTGAGGGATGCATTTAAGGTGGCGGTGGGTTTACATCAAGGATCAGCTGTGAGCCCTTTCTTTGCATTGGTGATGGACAGGTTGACAGACTAGATCAGACAGGAGGCCCTGTGGGCTATGATTGCAGATGATGTGATCTGTAATGAGAGTAGGGACCAGGTTGAGGAGACCCTGGAGAGGTGGAGATATGCTCTAGAGAGGAGAGGAATGAAGGTCAACAGGACTAAAACAGAATGTGTGTGTGTGAATGAGAAGGAGGGTAGAGGAATGGTGAGGATGCAGGGAGTAGAGGTGGCAAAAGTGGATGAGTTTAAGTACTTGGGATCAACAGTTAAGAGTAATGAGTATGGAAGAGAGGTAAAGAAGAGAGTACAGGCAGGGTAGAATGGGTGGAGAAGAGTGTCAGGAGTGATTTGTGACAAACGGGTACCAGTAAGAGTGAAAGTGAAGGTCTACAAGAGGGTAGTGAGACCAGCTATGTTATATGGGTTGGAGACAGTGGCATTAACAAAAAGGCAAGAGTCAGAGCTGGTCGTAGCAGAGTTAAAATTTGCACTGGGTGTGATGGGGATGGACATGATTAGCAGTCAGCATATTGGAGGGGTCCGCTCAGGTTGAATGGTTTAGAGACAAAGCCAGAGAGGTGAGATTGTGTTGGTTTGAACATGTGCTGAGGAGGGATACTGGGTATATTGGGAAAAGGATGCCAAGGATGGAGCTGCCAGGTAAGAGGAAAAGGAGGCGGCCTAAGATAAGGTTTATGGATGTGGTGAGAGAGGACATGCAGGTGGTTGGAGTGACAGTGCAAGATGCAGAGGACAGGAAGAAATGGAAACAGATGATCTGCTGTGGCGACCCCTAATGGGAATAGCTGAAAAAGTAGTAGTATTCAACCTTTATTATTGGAACTGCAGAAGTGTAAGAGGATAGTAAAGCAGGAAGAGCCAAGGGAGATGATGGAGCCAGGTAGACCAAAGAAATCCATTCCACAGAGATTGTGGCAATGACAGAGTTTGGTACTATATTGGTTACAAGTACATAAAGAAGATATACCTAAAATCTCAGAGATAAAGGAAGAATGTGATCTGGGAGATAATTTAAGATGGAATTATAGGGTGTGGTAATAAAATCGAGGACTTTAGTAAGGGAAAGTAATGGTCTCAGAAATACCCCAGTTTTTGTAGAGGAAATTAGAAAAAGGATAGAAAGAGTTAAAGGGGCTTACAAAGAAGAGATCAGAAGTAGTCAGGAAAGGGCAAAGTGAGTGTCTCATGCACATGAAAACAGTCTGGAAAAGGAATTATAAGAGATACAAGTGCAGGCATAGGAAGAAATTATTTAGCAAGTGAGGTTTGTTGCAAAAGTGAGGAACTTCGTTTTTGCTTGGCAGTGCTTGCACCATTATTTTTATATAAAGCAATGGTTGGTGTGGCATTTATGAAAAGACAATAAGCAACAAAACAAAACACCAAAACGGAGGCACACCAACGGTATATAAAAATATATTAAATTTATTGAATGATTTAAGAATAGCAGAGTTCTTTCAGGCAGTGTCAAATGACAATGTAGAACAGGGAGAGGGAGACATGGGAAAGTGTTTTTGTTTCTGGAAGTGCTGTACATTAGATTGATATAAGGAAGATACTCCAGGATTACTAGATTTGTAAAATAGACTAGACAGTTATCAGTCTTGGATGAGAAACTGCATGATAAGGAAGCAGATAAAACCTGGATGGCAACCGTATGGGCAAATCCAAACAGTACCAAGGAGATGGAAGCAAGTAGATCCACCCAGCATTAATGAAACATGCAACTTTGTCAGTAAGCTAATATGTAAGGAAGTGTGGACTGTAGGACAGTAAAAGGGAAAAGTCGGGCAAGGACAAATATTGTGACAGAAAAGTTGGGAGAATTAGAAGGATTGAAAGGCAACAGATGCAAAGTTTGGAAAAGCATAGGATTCAGACTTCTATATGCTTAGAGAGGATACAATGTGTGGAGCTTAAGGGCATGACTTGCTTAGTAAGAACTACAGTGTAAAATTGTACAGTGGTGAAAAGAGTTGAGGATATACAGTGAGCTGTTAAGCACAGGCTTTGTGTCAGGTGTGACTGTTTTGGATGAGATTAATATTTCATATTTCTAATTTTTTTTTATTCAGCCAGTGTTTGTTTTGGTATGTAGAATTTGCATTCTGTGGTAATTAGAAGGAACTACAGTATATTGCTTGAGAAAGTACTGGGGTCTTAAGAAATCGGTGCATGTTATTGTACTGAAGTTAGATTACAAATGTAATTATGGGAAGCGTATAATTGTCGACTGCTAAATGTATTTTGTCAAATGTTTATAATTTCCCAATATGGCGTTTATGATTCAGTTTACCTTATTTGCTGTCCTTATGTATGGATTGTAGGAAGTTAATTCACTGCATCATACTTTGATTTGAATTGGTGGTTTAAATTATGCTTTAAAATGCCTTGTTTACCTTTGTCATGTATACTTTTCACATGCCTTTGATTTTCTTGAAATTCACATTTCCTCAAGTTCAGAAAATCAGTTAGGAATATTTTTTTATTGTGAGACTGTTTTTTCTTTAATAACCTGCTTATAAAGACTTGGTCATTTCTGTGAGGTGCTGACAGCTGCTTTTTCTGTATCTAGTGACCAGGAGTTAAAGAAAACAAATGAGTTATTGCACCTGAAATTTAGATAAAAGCGTAATATAGACACAGGTATCATGTTTAATTTCTCCCTAGTTGTCTGCTTCCTGTTGCCCTTTGTGGTTATGCAGGGGATGATCACCGTCATAGTGCAGGGGTTGTGTTCGTTCATTTTTGTGCTGGAGTAGGCTGGTTTATTGTGATTTATCCTGTTGTCCCTGCCCCTAACCCAAAAAGCATGTTTTAAGGAACATCCTTGGTTACTGGATTTGTTTGCTTCAGTACATTTGGGATGCATCATGATGGAACTAGTAACTTTTTACTGTTGTCCTTCATGCAGTCCCTCCAGAGTTTGGGGAATTGTAATGCAGTAGTGTCTGCTTCACACCCCCCCCCCTCATTTAAAAAAACAAGACAGTCTTCCATTGTTTATTTTTCCTCCAGCCTTCAGGTAACTGAGCTCCTAAACAAAGTGAAAGTGTCGTCTCCTTTCCACTCTGTGTTGACTTACCCTTCCTGAGCTCAGGTATTTATGACTTCTGTAAAGTGGATTTTAATCGGTCTGTTGTCTAAACCTTCTATCAGTATTCAGAATTGTTATTCAAAGTATCATGAATAACACTGTCAAGTCAAGGTTATTTTTTCTGTATTTGAAGCAGAGCAAGTGCTTGGGAAAGGAAACATCTGAACACAATTTACATTTGTTTACTGAGAAAGTGACTTGGATTTAAAACCCCCTTTTTCAGTGGAGGCTGTGGAAAAGAAGCTCTGTGGTTACATATACAAAGTTATGACAGTCTGCAAAATGTTTATTAAAACAAGCTTTTATAAGGTTATAAAGGAAGACATCAGGAGTTCATCAATGAATTAATCACATTGTGCAGTACACATACATTAAAATGAATCTTATTTAAAATAAATATACAAAGGCAGATGTTCTTCGTGTTTCACTGTTGCAGTCATCACACTTGGGTTATCTGCCTGCAGGTAGCCCTCAGTCGGCCCGAGTACCAGAGACTTAGTATTTCTGTATTGGTTGCTGTTGCTCCAGGACCGACGTCAGGTTGTCAGGGTATAAAAACAGGCAGCCAACATCATTACATCAGTCTTTCTTGCCGAGGAGCCAGAAGCAGTTCGCACGAGTGCTGTTTGGCCGCTACCTGAGTTTTTCTTTTACAAATTGAATCATCCTGAAGTCTTATAAAGCCAGGTACCCCTTTGGGGATCCTTTTTTCTTGCTCTAACTGATGTCAGAAAAAGATAACAATTGCCTTGCCTGTAGAAAGCAAATACCACACCGAGATTTTCATTCTTAATGCATCACCTGTTTAGGCCCAGACCATGATGTACCTCGCTGTCAGTTTTGTGCCTTCTTCAACGCCCAAACCATTAATCGTCAGGCCCTTATTGTCACTAAATACTTTTATCTATCTCCGTGTTCTGAAATGACTTTGGTAAGCCATCTGACTACAGATATTCCAGAAAAACGTAAGGATAAAGACAGGCCTCACAGGTCCAAAGCTGCCGACTAGCTTCCATTAGACTAGTCGCCAGTTCGCTGGTATTCAGGCGCTTTTGCAGCCCCTGATGCCCACTTCAATGGATTTGCAGGCCTCTACCGAGACCCGTTCGGAGTCTGGTATGCTGCGAGACTCTTCTTCGACTATGGAACCTGCAAATTTCTCTACCTTGGATGGGTCCGGAGCCGCTGAGCAGGCATCGGCTTCTGAGGGTGTATTCCAACCTTCCAATGTTCGTATTAAACTGACAACTTCGTTTTTGACTAAAACTACCAAGTTTCACAGGCCCAGAGTTCGCACTATGCCTAGAAAACCGACAACCAAAGCACGTGCTCAAGCTCCCATGCCACAGAATCAAATGCTTAGAATGGCTGAAGACCTTATAACCTTAGAGGAAGCCAGCCTTCCCCCTCTAAGAGACCTAGAACTGACTTTCCTTCTGATTCTTCTGATCAGGAATCTGATATCTCTGCTCCTTCTGACTACCAGGACTTACCCTTATCTACCTATGAGGATTCTGATGCAGAGGATTCCATTCCCTCTGCCTCCCCTCCAGAAAATTTTTCTTTTGGTGAAACCTTGCATACCTTAAGAGAGCATTTCTGCTGGGAATGCCAGGACTACCCTCAGTCCAAAAAGAGACTCAGAGAATTTTTAGACTTGCCTCAGCACAGGCCTTTAGCTAGATCCCCCCTGTCCTGGATATTGTAGATAATGTTGTCATGAAATCTAGTCTTACTCCTGATACTTTACCACCAGCTCCTATAAAGCCTGACAGGTACTATAGAGTACCTAACTCTCTCAGATTTCTCTTTAAGAATCCCACTGCGGATCCAGTGACTATTTCCCAGGGACCTAAAGATCAAGGCTACTACAACTAAAAACCCTATCCCTTCGGACTGGGATTCTAGAGCTTTAGACAGATGGGGTAGGAAGGTATATACCTCTGCAACTTTTGCCATCAGGGCTTTGAATTGCCAGTTTCACATGTTGAAGTACCAGCAGCATATTGTGGGACAAATTAAACAAAAAATGTTGTTGCTTCCAGGTTGTACAGAAAATAGAGATCTACAAGAGTTAATGCATTCTGCAAACCAAGTCAGTAAACATACTCTGCAGTGTGGCTTTGATGCTGTAGAAGCATCTTGCAGGGCTGCTGTCACTGGGTCTGTACTGAGAAGACATGCTTGACTGAAGGAGCAAATCTTGCCAGACCATTTCAAAGCAAAATTATTAGATGCTCCATTAAACCAGGAACATTTGTTTGGCACAAAAGCAGTAGTAGTTCTTAAAAAGATGGAGGAAAAAGCTAAATCTATGCAAACTGTTAACGATTTCTTACAGGTCCAGCCACCTAGATTCAGTAGGCGTAGGCCTTCAAAAAACTCTTCCTTTCCAGTCCCTCCCAGGACTTCAGTCCAAACCCAGGGACAACAGACCACCAAGACTACAGTTTTGGGGTATGCAGAGATCTAAACAATGGAGTGCTACCACCTCAAAAACAGGGAGTGGTAAGCCACCCCCATATGGAAAAAGTTCACAATGACTTGTCTATCATCCTTCCCAGCCATGCCCAAGTACTTGCACCACTAGGAGGACAACTCACCTGGCATGCAAAAAACTGGATGTCCATTACCCAAGACCGATGGGTCCTAAACATTGTATCCAGGGATACAGATTCTACTTCCACTCACTGCCAACCCCAAATGGGATGCCAGACCTTCCTCCAAACCAGCGCGCAGAGGCTCAAAAGCAAGTACTTTCTCTTCTCTTATCTGGGCTTTTCAACCTGTTCCAACAGAGCAAAGGGACAGGGTTTCTACTCCAGACTGTTCCTGGTGCCCAGAAATGAGAGCTCTTGGCACCCTATCCTGGATCTATCAATTCTCAACACCTTCTTGGTGGTCCCAAAATTCATAATGCTTACACTGCAACAGCTTCTTCCTATGCCAGCCAAGGACGCCTGGCTAGTCACTCTAGACTTCAAAAGAACCTTATCTACACATCCCTATAAGGGAATCTTGCAGGGCATATCTATGTTTCAGGGCAGGCTCTATGCACTATCAGTTCTCTGCATTTCCCTTTGTCTTATCTGCTGCACCTAGGGTGTTCACAGAGTGCCTGGCTTCAGCCATTGCATACTGCAGGCAGAGAAATATTCAAATTTACCCATACTTGGACGATTGTCTAGTTCAGGCGGACAGTCAGGGATTGCTACTTCAGCACTTGGCATTTGTAAAGAGACTCCTAACTTCCCTGGGGTACACCATCAACGAAAAGAAATCACACTTGGTGTCCAGCCAAAAGATTGTATTCTTGGGAGCAAGCTTGAACACAACTTCCCAGATGGCATTCCTCACTCCAGAAAAACAGGCATATTTGACAAATTACTTCAAACTAATGACCACCAAAACTCTTATCTGCAAGAAAAATACTGCAAGCCCTGGGGCTCATGGTCTGATGCATTCTACTAATTCCATATACAAGACTGCATATGAGGAAACTTCAGTGGTACTTAAAAAGCCTCTGGTGTCAACATTCTCAGGACATGGAAATAGTGATTCCTGTCATTCCTTGCTTAAGGGCTGAGTTCCTTTAGTGGGCAGTAGCATGCAACCACAACAAGGGACTCCTTTTCACTCAACACCTCGCCACCCAAATTCTGACAACAGACGCATCAGACTATGCATGGGGGGCTTACATGGTGGGCAAATGCATTCAAGGCAAATGGAGCCCAGGATAAATTCCCCTGCATATCAGTCTAAAAGAAATGTTAGCTGTACAGAATGCTCTGACAGCCTTCAAATACCTTATCCTTCCAGGACAACTCCTGATAAAGACAGGCAACACCACAGTTGTGTGGTACATAAACAAGTAGGGGGGAACCCATTCCTATCCAATCTGCAGGCTAGCCATGATCCTGTAGAACACAGCCTTGAGCAACCAAGTGCACCTGCAAGCTTAATTCCTGCCAGGCAAACAAAATTCACTGGCAGACGATTTAAGCAGAAATCTACTGGACCCACACGAGTGGAAACTGGAACCCAACTCATTTAAACTTCTAATCCACAGGCGGGGGACACCAGAGGTGGACCTCTTTGCCTCCCTCCAAAATCATCAGTTGAGCAAATTTTGCATCAAAAACCCTCATAGCAAAGTGTGGAAAGTGGATGCCCTATCCTTTACATGGGAAAACCTTTCAATTTATACCTTTCCCCCTCTGCTCCTCCTCTCTGAAGTACTACTCAAGATCAAACAGGACAGACCAAGGACAATCCTTGTTGCTCCAGACTGACCATGCCAACACTGGTACCCACTCCTACGCAGTCTGACAGCAGTGCCACCCTGGCACCTACATCAGACCCCCCCCCCTGCTGCCCCAGCAGGAGGGACAGATTTTACATTCACAGTTGCAAACCCTGAACCTTGCAGCCTGGCTTATCCCCTGAATACACCACCAAGCAACCCTCAGCAAACAGATGCTGGACGTCATCCTTGACGCCAGAAGGCCTAGTACTAGGAAATCCTATTCAGAAAAGTGGAAAAGATATTGTTCTTGGAGCCAGTCTCAAGGAAAGGACACAGCCGTGCCCACCTTACCTCAAATCCTAGATTACCAAGAGGCCTATCCTTTTCATCAATTAAGATTCATGGCTCTGCCATCTCAGCTCATTACAATACTGAGCCACCTCTCTTTTCTCACCCTCTCATCAAACAGTTCCTGAGAGGAGCTAACATTTTAAGGCCCCCAAGGAGAGCTCCCACCTCTGTCTGGGACCTTAACTTTGTACTAGAGAAACTCACACTAACCCGCTGTAGTCCTGCTGCTGCAGCAGAGTTAAAATTCCTCTCTTGAAAAACAGCCTTACTGCTAGCCATCACTTCAGCAAAAAGAGTGTCTGAGTTACAGGTACTAATGGCTGTGGAACCCTTCTTTATTTTCCATGCTGACAGGGTTTCCCTCAAGACTAACCCATCATTTATGCCCAAGGTGGTATCCAGTGTGGCTTTAAATCAATCCATCTATTTACCAACCTTTTTCCCTAATCCTTAGAATAAAGGGGAAAGATCCTGCACTCCTTGGGCGTGCACAGTCCACTCAGATTCTACCTTTACAGGACTAAACCCTTCAGAAAATCTGACCAGCTGCTAGTCAACTTTGCTACAGGGGCAGAGGGCAAGGCCATTTCAAAGCAAACCATTTCCAAATGGATAGCACACTGCATCCATTTGTGCTACAAACTCCGTGGTAAACCTACCCCACAGGGAATTAGCACTCATTTCAATGGGGCTACCTCTACAGCATTTCTCAGGGGAGTCCCTGCAGGGACATCCTGGAAGCTGCAACCTGGAGTTCTGTACACACCTTCACCAAGCATTAACACTTGCCTATCTTTTTTAAATCCAGTGCTGGATTTGCCACAGCAGTCTTACAAGGCCTGCTACCCAGCCCTAATATTTCTTGACTGCCTCCACCCTTTCTCAGCTTTGGGAATCAACCCAAGTGTGATGACTGCAACAGTGAAACACGAAGAACATAGTACAGTTGTGTGCACTTACCGTAAATGTAGACGTTGTGTATTCACTGTTGCAGTCCTGGTTACCCTCCCTCCAGCCCCCTGGCTTTGTCTGTACTTTCTACCTATACTCCTTTTGGCCATATCCTTTGGCAATGGTATTTACTTTTTACTGGAGGTGTTCCACACCATGTAATTGCTTCCTTTTTGGGGACTCCTGACATTTGGGGCAAAAAAAACTGATGTAATGGCATCGGATGCATGTTTTATACCCTTGACAACTGGACGTCATGGAAGAGGCGACAGCATCCAACGCAGAAATCCCAAGACTCTGGTATTCAGGCCGACTGAGGGCTACCTGCAGGCAGATAACCGAAGTGTGATGAGTGCAACAGTGAATACACTTGAACATCTATATTTATGGTAAGTGTACACAACTGTACTTTCAGCAGCTAGGCACTGTCAGGGAAGCAGGCTAAGGAGAGATAGTAGCCTGGTGAGATGGGTAGTGCATCTGTAGTGATAGAATGGCTGATAGCAGGAGATGGCTCAGAAAGTTTGTATTTACACACACTGCGCAGAAGGGGTGGGCACTGAGTGCAAGAAATAACTAGGACACTGGGGGTCCTGACTAGCCATGACTCATAAAGTAAAGGTGTTTTCATGGTAATGGGTTGCATGGTGACACTGTCGGCTCCAAGGCAGAGGAGCAGAGGTTAAAACCAACAGTCCCCCGAGAATGGGTGGACACGAGAAAGAGAAAGGAGTGATGGGCAAGGGCATTAATTGCAGTTCAGGCAGCAGAAGGATTTATATACTGATTTACTTTGTTTTAAAACAACAAAAGCTTTATTAATACAAATGGAGATTAATGACTCACAACAAACACACAAACATGTTAACAAGTAACAAATGCCAAAAAAAATCACTTCAGCTTCAGCAAAATTAAAAATTTTCACAGTATAAATGCAGTTTTAAATATGGATCCAACATTGTCTGTTTTCGTCCGATTCAACTATGGGTTGTCAGATCCAATCTCAGCACTGAATCTGAAAGTCTTTGGTTCCAGGGCTGTAATTCCTCTACTCATAATTACCTAAATTCCAACTTATTATCTTGGATCTCATTTGCCACAGTGTTCAGTTGTGCTTTCAAAGGCTGTTATGATGTCCTTCTTTTCCTATGTTGCAGTATTCTAGGTGTGTGATTTCCTGCCCTCAGGCAACTCGTACGTCAGCTTCTATACAAAAGCTTCAGCTTGGCTGCTGTAGTGTGCATGGGATGTCACACGTAGAGCCATAAACCAAGGGGCCTTAAATATGATGTCTGCACGCACAATCCTCAGAACTTTTCAGCCACAGACTACATTCTCATTGTACTATCGCTTCTTCACAGATGTCGCATCTTAAAGATAAGTAGCCCATTGGGTTTCAGATTTTCTTATTTTTGACGATTGTTTTAGCTAATGGTTGTAGCATTTAGCTGATGTCAGAAGAAAAGGGGAAAGTGCCAGACCCCATAAGGACGCCCATGACAGGTGTGTTTTTTTGCCTAGGCCGGGAACACGATCACTCCTCCTGCGCTATATGTCAATTATTTTTGCATAAGACCTTGTGCAGCCATCTAGCCGTGTTAAATCTCTACCTTGAGAACCAATGCCTCAAATGGTTAGCCCTTAGGATGGATCCTGCATCGGAGGCCGCACTGGAACCTTCGCACAAGAAGGTCAAGGTTCCTAGGCCGCCTTCACCTGCCGTTCCACTTCCTGACACAACGCCAACTGACGATCTAGGGTTGAGGCGCACTTGGAAGATCAGTTGACTGCAGCAACATCCCTCGAAGCCAGTGACCGGCATCCGTAGAACTGACACAGACACTCGTCGAGGGGGAACCAGTTTCGGTGGTACCTCCAACAGGAATCCAGACTTCGGATGTGCTAATCTCCGGACCCGACACCAGCCCACTCTCTGCTTCCTCTCCGGCCAAAAAGTAGAAGAAAACTAAACATACCCCTCCCCCCCAGTAATATTGCTCTCCGGATGAGGAATCTGTGGAGGGGGACACTCCCCATGATAATATTACTTTTGGTGAGACTATCACCAAGATGAAGGATTACTTTAAATGGGACACTTCCCATATGACTGACACCCAAAAAAGGTACTTTGAACTGCTGCAAGTGGTATCACCCTCCCCTTCAGCAGTTCCCCCTGTTCTGCCTCCTTACTTGGATGCCTTCAATGCGGCCTCTAAGGCCCCTGAATCCCGGCCTCTGGACCCTAAGCAGCCTGACCACTTCTATAAAGTACCAGAGGACCATAAATTCTTAGTTAAGCCACCATTGGTGGACCCGGCTCTTATTGCCACCATGGCAGATAAGCAGTCTAGACTGCTGCCCTCTGCCTCCCTACTATTTATGTATTTATTTACATTTGTTGACCGGGCTAGTCTAACTGGATACATGTCCATTTTCAGTAGAGGCCCGGGGAGAAAAGCTCCAAGCATAGACAGAAAAACTTATTATACAATATTAATATAAAAAATAAGCTATTATCAAGTGCAGATAATAACAATATTGGAATATTTGTGAAATAAAAAAGAAAAACAAAAAATATTGTGTGCCGAGTTATTTAGAGGGGAATGAACTAACAACAAATACAGAAGAATAAACAATATTTGACAGAGAAGAAAACAGAGTAATACATTTTAAAAAAGTTATAAGTTTTTTTTTGTTTGTTTATTTGTTAGTATGGTTAGGAAACATAGTACAGCAAAAAGGACATTGAAAGGTTTGAGCAATATATAGTGCACTGGAGAAGTGAAGTAAAAGGGAGAGTAGGAGTGGGTAAAGTGGAAAATCAGTCAGGGTTTGTGCAGGGACAAAGCCAGTGAGTTTTAAAATATTCTTTGAGATGTTTTTTAAAAAGATGTGTGGAAGAGAGAGTAGAAAGTTCACTTGGAAGCTGGTTCCAGGCTTTTCCCACTGTTAGTGAAAAGTGAGTCTCAAGCTTTATTGTTAGATTTAATAGTGGAAACTAGAAGCTTATTGGCTGAGCGAAGAGTTGTAAGGTTTTTGTAAGGGATAGTCAGATTAGTGAGGATTGGGGTATTGAGGTGGTAAAGTATCTTTTGGGCTATATTAAGTTGATGACAGAGTAGTTGGTGCTGCAGTTCTAACCATCCCAATTGTTTGAGGTTGAAACAGTGGTGGGTTCTAAAAGGATTGCCAGTGGCAAATCTGGCTATGTTGTTATAGCTAGTGGCAAGTTTGTTAAGGTTGTTTTTAGAAAGATTAGTATAAATGGCAGAAGCATAGAACAGGGTAGAGATCAGGTGATTCTGGGCTATAGTGGTTCTGGCTGTTAGTGTAAGGAAGGGTTTGATTCTATACAGGGAACCTAGTTGTTGACAGATTTTATGGTAGTGTTGATGTGATCGTCATAGCTAAGGTTGTTGTCTGTGGTTATGCCCAGGAGACGGGTTGTGGTATTGGGGGATATCGTGGTTCCATTGTTAGAGGTTATAGTGAAGAGAAATTGTGGTGATTTTAGAGTAGGAGTAAAGAGTAATAATTTTGTTATTTTGGGGTTCAGGAGGAGGCAGTGTTGCATGAACCAATTTTCAGCAGTATGAAATACAGATTGGGTGAGAGTCTGGAGTGAGGTTGGGGACCTAGCTGAGCAGATTAAAATAGAATCATCAGCATATTGTATGCAGGTGGCTTGAGGAATTTTAGTATTTAGGTCATTAATAAACATTGAAAAGAGAAGAGGGCCTAGGATAGAGCCTTTGAGGTACTCCAAGGTTTACGGGGAGGGGAGTTGAAAGCTTATTGTCCCAAAGGACTGCTTGATGTCATTTGTCTAAATAGGATTTAAACCAGAGTAATACCTGTGCGTCCAGTGAATAGGCATTTAAATACCTCAATAAGCAGATTATGGTTGATCATATTGAAGGCTTTTGAAAGGTCGATAAAGCGGAGGAAAGCAAGTTATTGTTACGATTTTTGTTTATACAGTCAGAAAAGGATAGCAGGCCAGTTGAAGTACTATGGAATGGTCTGAAACCATGTTGGCAGTTGGCAAGTAAATTATTGTGGAGAAAGATGGTCAAGTAGTTGTTGGTGGATACATTTTTCCATTATTTTAGCTATAGACGAGTAGGGCGATTTGTCTAAAGTTGGAAATATCAGTTGATGTCCCACCTTTGTGTAGAGGAATGATGTTGAGAGACCTTCCATATAAGAGGGATTTTACTTTCTGAAATAGTTCTATTAATAAGGATAGAAATAGGGTAGGCAATGAATTTAGCTGCAATTTGCAGGTATTCTGCTGGTATACAGTCAGCAGAAGGGGTGCATGGCTTGAGTTTTTGAAGGAGGTTATAAATGAGGGATGTAGGTAATGGTTGTATGTGAAAAGAAGGAACTGAATTTGTTGTGGTATTAGGTGGTGGGAGCTAGAGGGTGGTAGAGTATTAGCTAGATTTTGTATGGCTTCTATAAAGTAGTTAAAGAAATCAGCTATCAGTTTAGGGTTATTGTCGGTGATTCCTGGTGGGAGACTGGAGTGCCCTGGGTGAAGTAATTTGTTCATTGCTGACCAGAAATTTTGTGGTTTTTGTTTGTGGGGTTTGTTGGAGGCGAAGGTAAAAGTTTTTTTTTCTAGCAGAATTTCTTTTTTGGTGGCATTTCTTAATTGTTTAAAGTAAAGGTGGTCAGAAGGGCTTTTAGAGGCTCTCCACTTGGCCCAGATTTTATTTCTTAGGAGGATTAGTTTGTTTTGTGTGCCATGGGGCAGTTTTGGTTTTTATTCGGGACTAGCGATAGGGGTATGGAAATCTAGGATTTGAAGGAATCTAGTATTAAAGTAGATGACTGCTTCATCAAGTTGAAGATGGAGCAGTGGTGACCAGTCACATGCCTTTAGTTCTGTTTGGAAGTTCTCAGGGTGAAAGTTTTTTTTTTGAACGGGAGGTTTTGAAAATAGTAGGATTGGGCCTATGAGGTTTTTGTTTAATTATATAGGTAAGAGCATGGTCACTGATGTTATCTGGAAGGGTTCCTGGTTTATAAGTAGTAGGGTGACTGTTTGAGAATCCAGTCTAGTATGGTTTCCTTACCACTTTGTTTGTGGGTTTTAGTAGGGGTACTACCCACTGACAAAGACAGTAAGTACATGGATAGGATGGGGAAGAAGGTGTACACTTCTACTTTGGCTTTCAGAGCCATAAATTATCAGACCCACATAACCAAGTATGCATTAGACTTGGTCTGTCAAGCCTCCTCCATGCTGGCTTCCTTGCCTGACCGTCCCAGCAAGACTGACATCTCATCCAAACTTTCCTTGGCCCAACAGGTAGCCAGGCACTCCATAAGGTGCGGATACAATGCTGCAGAAGCATCCGTCGTGTCTGCCGCATCTACTTCAGCCCTTAGGAGGTACTCATGGCTAAGACTCCAGAACCTTCTCGAAGACTTGAAGACTAAAATCCTGGATGCCCCTTTGGACCACAATGTGCTGTTTGGAAAACAATCTGTTGACCTTTTTAAAAATCTACAAGAAAAAAGCAAAGAACTCAAGGACATTAAGCACCTTCTGGTGTTGCTCATACCCAAGTATTATTGGAACTACCCTGCTAAAGCCACCTTTATAAGACGTACTCCACAACCCTCTTCCAGGTCCAGGAGAGGGGCCAGAAGACTTACTAATTCCAGATCCTGTGCTCCACCACAGTAACCCAGACAGCCCTTTCAGGACAGAGGAGGCCCCAGTAATGGGTGACTGCCTTGCCCACCTCCCCCTCTCAGCCTGCCTTTCCCACTGTCTATCCCTCTGGCAATTTGTCACTTCAGACCAGTGGGTCTTAAACATTATCCAAAAATGGTACTTTCTATCCTGGAAAGAGAAACCACCCAGGAGAGGCATCCCTTCCCTTCCCAAAAACCAAGGCCTATCAGATGCCACATGTTCTGGCAGATCTACTACAGCTAGGCACTGTAGAGCCTGTTCCTCCAGGACAAGAAGGAAAAGGGTTTTACTCCTATCTGTTCCTGGTCCCCAGAAAAGATGGCCCCTGGAGACCCATCTTAGATCTGTCCTTTCTAAACCTACATCTTCAGGCACCCTCCTTCAAAATGCTGTCTCTCCCCACCTTGCTGCCTCTCATTCCAGCCAAGGCCTTTATGGTCACCCTGGACCTAAAGGAAGCCTACCTGTGCATACCCATCAGGAGTTCCCACAGACAATTCCTGTGTTTCTCTGGCCGTTCCTCTCATTTCCAGTTTACTGCCTTGCCCTTTGGTTTATCCATGGCCCCCAGGATCTTTACAAAGTGCTTATCCCCAGCTATTGCCTTCTGCAGAACTCAAGGGATACAGATTTACCCTTATCTGGATGACATCCTGATTCTGGCAGAGTCCAGGGATGGTCTTTTAAAACATCTACATTCACCATGTCCCTTCTGCAGAACCTAGGTTTCACCATCAACCTCCCCAAATCCTCTCTGATCCCAAGCCAGGACAAGATTTTCCTCGGGTGCCGAGTCAGAGCAGACACAATGAAGGCCTTTCTACCTCAGAACACGGTTCTGTCTTTAACTTCCCACTTCCAGGAAGCTCTGCTATCCCGTAAGGTGACAGCAAGGCATTTTCTTCGTCTCCTGGGTTTGATGGCAGCAACCAACCCCATGCTACCTCTGGCAAGAATGCACCTCTGCAAGCTGTAGTGGTTCCTGAAGAACACCTGGTCCCAGCATCTACATCCCCTAGAGCAGGCCATCCCCCTCCTTCCCTGTCTGAAATCAGAAATCAACTGATAAACCAAGCAAGTGAAATTAAACCCAGGGCTCCCACTACAGCCCCCCCACCCCAACCCAAGTTATGCATACAGATGCCTCAGATTCAGGTTGGGGAGCAACTCTGGCCTCTTACAAGATTCAGGAAAAATGGCATCCCTCTCTTCAGGCCAAACGCATCAATATCAGGGAAATGGCAGCAGTTTTCTTAGCTCTACAGACCTTCACCCCCCCCCCTTCTGGTTCCAGGAGTGCTCTAGATTGTCACCGACAACACCACGGTGATGTGGTACCTCAACAAGCAGGAAGGAACAAAGGCCTACTTCACAAACTAGCCAAGGGCAATTACTTCAAGTTACCCTACAAGGTGGACCTACTGTCACAAGGCAAAGGAACTCTCCTACACCCATGGGTACAGATGAAGTCTCTGACTCTGTGGGTGATGAACTTTTGATTCCTTTCAGGCACCACTACTCAGAGGACATGCTTTCAGTCCTAAGGGAGGCAAGGAAACCTACCACCAGAAAATCTTACCTGGCTAAATGGGAAAGATTTGCAAAATGGTGTCTACAAAAGGGAAGGGACCCCAGCTCCGCTGAGGTTCCCCTGGTACTAAACTACTTGTGGCAGTTGATAAAAAGTGACCTTTTCATATTCTTCTGTAAAAGTACACCTCTCGGCCATATCAGCCTGCCTGCCCCTGGAAACCCCTCTTGCTGGCCAGGCTCAACCTAAACGCCAGGCTCGACTTAAAGCTCTTCCTTAAAGGGGTCTTGCACATGAGACCACCTGTGAAAGCTATCCCCTCCGCCTTGGGACCTTAACTACATCTTAGAGAAATTAACCCAACATCCCTTTGAACCTGCCAGGCCCTCCTCCTTACAGATGTGTACATGGAAGACTGTCCTTCAGGTGGCTTTCACTTCAGCCAGAAGAGCGTCAGAACTGCAGGCTCTAATGGCCTGTCCCCCCTAGGCCGTCTTCTGCAAAGACCGGGTGTCCCTGTGAACCAGCCCCTCCTTTTATGCCTAAAGTGGTCAGTGATTTCCCTCTCAGCCAATCCATTCATCTGCCCACCTTTTTTCCCCTCACCCACTAATGAAAGGGAGAGGATACTGCACTCTCTGGATGTGCACAGACAACTTAGATTCTACCAGGACAAGACCAAGGCCATCAGAAAGACTAACCAGCTCTTTGTCTCCTTCCCCCCCAGAGTTCTGGGCAAGGCAGTCTTCAAGCAAACCATTGCATGTTGGATCAGGAAAGCTATTTGCTTCTGCTACTCTCACCACGGAAAGGAAACCCCAAGGGGAATCAAGACCTATTCCACTAGAGCTGCGGCCACCTCAAGGGTCTTCATGAAAGGCCTAGACACAGCATCCATTTTGGAAGCAGCCACCTGGGCCACTATGCACACCTTCAAGCATTACAAATTGGACCAAGTTTCCAGAGCTAGGATAGGGTTCGCCCGGGCAATCCTGCAGGGTCTTGTAGAACCCCCCTGCATCTACCACCACCCTCTCATCCTCTTAAGCTGTGGTACGCTCCCACACCTAGAATACTGCAATATAAGAATAGAAGAACATAGAATAGTTGTGTAAAATCTTACACCATAGATGTCCTCCTCTTCCATGTTGCAGTATTCCTTCCTGCCCACCAGTCCCCCCCAGGTCTTGTACCTTCCTGTACTACCTACATTTCAGTAAGTCTCCAAGTCACACACCTGTAAGCAACTGGCAGATGACCTGCTGGGCCTTATTCTTTGCCTGCTAGCCTTCAAGGTCTGAGGATTGTGCATGCAGACGTAACATTTAAGTCCCCTTTGTTTATGGTCCTATGTGTGACGTCCCACACACACTACAACAGCCAAGCTGTAGCTTTTCTATAGAAGCCGATGTACGAGTCACCTGAGGGCAGGAAATCCCACGCCTAGAGTACTGCAACATGGAAGAGAAGGACATCTATGGTTATGGTAAGATTTTACACAACTATTCTTTCCCTTTTGCAGATTTCTGGAAGGCTTTCGTCATACTCCTCCCTTACCAAGAGAAGTTTTTACTCTTCAGTTTCTGTATATATAGATACAATTATTGGAGTTATAGCAGCATTTTATGTTTGGATTCGATTATTAAGATTGTAGAAGTTCTTAGAGTTTATCTGTATTGTATTATATTTAGAATTGTTTTAATGTGCTGTACTTTAGGCCTTGTCTATGTATAATGCATGTATATACGTATATAATGTATATATATTTTTGTATATATGAAAGGAGTTCAGCCATAATTTGGTGTGTGTGTGTGTTTTGCTCTTTACTAAGGCTGATGGACAAGGATTTAAGTAGTATATGGAGTGTGGGTCCAAACTGCTACCCTAACACCCAGACTTCCCTATGTGTTTATTGTTTAGGTGCTGCTCAGCTTGACACTTCATGTCAGGCATGTTCCTCGTTTAGCTCCCGTGGTTTGCACACCAGGAGAGAGAAACATCTTATGAAGGGACTCCTCCCTCTCCAAACAGTGTCTACCATTCTTTCTACTTCCGCTACCTCTGCTTCGCCTCACGCCAAGGATAAGCTGACGAGGAAAAAGAAAGGAATTAGTGAAGAGCAAACAACTCAAGACAAAGCTAAAACAAAGGAAAAATCAGACTCCAAGTCATCTGGCAAGCATTCCCCGGATCCAGCTGTAGTTTGGGCATTGAATCATGAGGTACCAAGACTTAGAGTAGACACTCTTTCTACATCGTAGGTCTCATACTCAGTCATCGTAGGTCTCATACTCAGTTCAGATTCTTCCCAGATCCAGTAAGTCCCAGACTACATTCTCCTATCCTTCAGGAACAGGAAATTCATCCCTGGTTTGGCACCTTTGTCTCTAATGGACGCAGGCAGCCTCCAAATAGTTAATGTCCCAGGATCCGGCTTGTAAATGTTTTATCTCACAAGCCCCTGCTTACACTTATCAAGGGTGCCAGAACTTGTCAGAGAATTGGGATGCATGGCTAGGCGTGTAAAGGCCATTGTAGTCTTTAGCCTAGTAAACACCTATGAACCTAAGTCTCCAAAGTCAACAGGGCTTTGGACCTTACTTTTCTATCAAGGATAATTTTCTGTTATTTCAACATATCAGCCCATGGATCCTTGGATCCCCCTCTTTCTAAGCATGTCAAAATGTTCTTGAAAGCGTTATTACATGAGACCTCCAAGAAAACTGGTGTCTCCTCCTTGGGATCTTATTTTTTGAATTTTTGAAATCTCAACAGAAAGATTTGGAAAAGAAAAGTCTGTCACAGGCCTCCAATTTTCTTACCTCTTTTTGGTACAAGATCTTATTTTTACATTATAGAAGCTAACAGTTCTGTTTGAACCAGCTTATGAGACTGACTTGAGGTTCTTAACATGGAAAACAGTTTTACTGATTACTCTGATCTCTGCAAGAGTACCAGAGTTGTAAGCTCTTGTGGTGAGTCAGTTTTATCTTGTTTTCCATAAAAATGGGGTTTCTGTGAGAACTAATCCTTCTATTTTGCCTAAGGTAGTATTCAAGTTTATTATCTCGTTCCCTTTGTTCTTGAAACCAAAAATCAAGGAAGAAAGGATACTTTATACCTGGGATGCCCACAGACAACTCTGGTACTATCTTGCAAGAACAATTTTTTTTAGAATGAATAAATCCGCTGCTTCATTTCTTGTGAAGGTAAGGGGGTGGCTACCTTTGTCAAAGCAGACTATTTCCAAATGGTTGTCTCGGGGTATTCTATTTTGTTTCCACCACAACAGAACTGTTTCAGGCAGTGTTCAAGGCGCACACTAGCAGGGCCTTGACATACCTATGACTTTTTGGAAAGGGTTGGACTTGTAAGTATTCTAGGAGTAGCAACATGGACCTCTGAACATACATTTGCAAAGCACTATAAGCTAGAGTCCTCCTCCAGGTCTAGGTCAAGCTTTGCTAGGACCATTTTCAAGGGCTCTTGGCCCCTTCCATCTCCTAGATGTTCTAAGGTTGTGCTAATCTACCCGTAGAGCTTTGGCTACTCCAACAGTGGTCAGTATGATGAACATAGTACAGTTATGTAAATAAACTCACCATAACAGTAGACTGTTCGAATGATCACTGCTGCAGTAGCCACACGCTCCTTCCATCACCTTTGATTTTGGTGTGTGTTTTTATGCTAGGGTAATGCAGCACCATCTGCAAATAGTGCATTGTTCCTACTATTACTGTCAGTTGTCCTGTATGTTGTGAATTTCTGGTCTTAATAGCCAGTGACTCCAGATATAGGACAAGTAAGAGTGGCAAAAGTGAACACTGTTGTCTTTCCCTCTTAACGTCTAAAACTCTCGGAGACTGTTCATTCATGGTTTTCTGCTGTTGGTCCCTTCTGGGATTAAATGGACAAGTTTTTCTAGGACCCAAATTCTTTAAAGGTATTGCCACATAAGCCCAAGATCTAATGTCAACTGCCTTCTCTGTGTCATAGCTGAATAGTTTTATTTGCCTAATCATCCTTTCTACATCTTACTTGGATCATCTTTGTTTTTATACATGTCAGATGTTTGCCTACCTTCTGTGCATCTCCAATGATCTAAATCAGTTAATACTTGTTACAGCATCGCCTCTGTGTGTGATAGAGTTCCCATGACTACTGAATAATTTGTAGTCATGGTTTAAAATTGATATTCTGTTGAATAAGGTGTCCAGCGTTAGGAGTATTTAACTACTTTGCTCTTCTAGGATATATATACCTTTTCCTTTACCTTATTAAATAACACATGCCTTTTTTTGCCCACCATACCTTTAGACTTCTATGATGATACTATCGCTCCCTAGTGATTTCTGTCTGTTGCTTTTGTCTTTTCATAGTTGTATTTTATTTTATTTTTATTTATTTTACATTTGTTAACTGGGTTAGTCTGACTGAGCTTTCGGCTCATTTTCAGCAGAGACCCGGGGAGAAAAGCTCCTCAGATAATAGAGTTTAACAAAATTCACTTAAATCAACAAGAAGGATTACTATCAGGTTACAAATAGCAAATGAATTGAAATGAATTGTAAACAGAATGATTGATTTTTAGGTATAGACAGCATTTATGCAAAAGTAGGATGGAGAGAGGCTTCAAAGTGCAATAAAATATAGCAAAATCAGTTACAATCAGCAAGGAATAACATTCAGGTTAAAATAGCATATTAAATGTATAATATCTGTGTAACTGTAGTTAGGTTTAGAGAGCTTATATTCAGAAATAGGACGGAAGATGGTGAATTTAAAGAGGTGATGTCCATTAAGAAAGTCAGGCTGCGAAGTGACCTAGCTGGAGTGTATTTAGATATGATAATAGAGAGGTTGGGGCAGAAAGAGGGCAAATAGAAACCACCACCGTAACAGGTGCAAGCATGCAAAATCTGAAGGTAATGCTACTCAATGCTAGAAGTCTAAACCTCAAAATGCACACACTCAAGGCACTCCTAAAAATGGAGAACATTGATATCTGAGCAGTAACTGAGACCTGGTTCAAGGCTCCAGAGAGCACCCCTGCAATACCAGGCTACAACTCTTACCACACTTTTCTGCCACCAAACCAGGATCGAAACACTAAATGTGGAGAAGTGTCCATATTCACAAAGGGTATTCACACCACCAGGCTAGCTGCCCAACACAATGTGTCTGAAATTCTCCAGGTGCAACTAACACTAGGTAAGACTGCAATCCAAATTGTAGCTTGCTACAGATCCCCCACCATGCCCAGAGATTCTCACTACACCTTTCTAAACATACTGGAAAATATTAAGATACAACCAAACACCCTAATACTGGGTGATTTCAACTACCCTGCCATTAAATGGGAAAACTACTCGTGACCAGCACCTTTGCCCAACAGTTCTTGGAATTCATAAATTCCAACGCCCTGGATCAACTAATCAATAGTCCCACTAGGGGCTCCAATATCCTAGACCTGGTAATTACCAACATGTGAAATCTATGCTCCACACCTATGGTCACTCCCTCGTTGGTCAGGTCAGATCATAAGCTAATCACCCTTAACATCCACATCCCACCCCCACTCCCCAGTAAGGAAACCTCCATAAAAAACTTCTCCAAAGCCAACTTCATGCTACTCAAGTCAGAATTGACAAAGTTCACGGCACCCATGCAGATGGGAACTGAAAGTTCGACTGCTGAGTCCTACACTACGGTACTGTACGAGCACATCCACTCTTGCATGAATCGTGCAATCCCCAATAAAACCAAGATGCTCTCCTCCAAAACAAAAAGGAAGCCAATCTGGTAGTCACCTGCCATAAACACTTGACAACAAAAGGGAGAAACTGTTGCAGAAAAGAGGAAAATCCCACGATGCAAAAAATTCCCATACCAGCCTCAGTAAGAAGCTGAGATCCCTCATAAAATCCTCCAAAGCTAGTTACGAAAATAAAATTGCCAAAGATTCCAAAGACAACCGCAAGGCATTTTATAACTATGTCAAGAATATAAATGGCAATGCTCAGATCTGCTCTGAACTACAACAGAATGGCATTAACTATACTGATGCTAAGGATCTTGCCAATATCCTGGCATATCGATTCAGTGCCAACTTCACCCCCTAAACGGCCCATCTCAATACCGGAAGATTGCCAAATTCCAGTAATGGCCACACAGGTAAAAAACGCACTCTCCAAAGCTAAGAATACAGCATCCATGGGACCAGATGACATCCCGGGCTGTGTACTACATGAACTGGCACCTCACCTAAGTGTCATGTTCAATCATAGCCTCACCTCAGGCTTCGTGCCCACTGAGTGGCGCACAGCTACAGTTATCCCACTCCACAAGGGGGTTCCACCTTGGATCCCGGGAACTACTGCCCCATCAGTCTGACGAGCCTGATCTGCAAGGCCATGGGATGCATTATCATGGAACTTATAAACAAAGATATTGGCAACCTTCAAATACTGGACCCCACCCAGTTTGGGTTCGTGAACTGCCGATCCTGTCTCCTGAACCTAATTGACTTCTTCAAATTAGTCTCCAGAGCCATGGATGAGGGTAAGGCAGTCCACACAGCCTATCTGGACCTCGCCAAGGCCTTTGACACCATCCCCCACTCTGAAATCATAGATAAACTTACTAAGGTGGGCATTAATCCCTACGTCACTCGATGGGTTGCCAACTGGCTTCTGACAGAACCCACCCTGTAAAAGTAGCGGACTCCAAATCCTGCTCTAGACAAGTGGAGTACCTCAGGGTTCAGTTCTGGGACCAGTTTGGCATCTACTTCTCTGAAGTAAAGGCCAAAACTAAGGGACTCTGGCTAACAAAGTTCTCAGATGACTGCAAACTGGGAGCCATTATTGAATCCCCAAATGATGTGGATACTCCACAAAAGGGCCTTACAGAAACAGATGCTTGGTGCCAGAGCCATAGGCTCAAGCTCAGTGCCAAGAAATGTATAGTTACCCCTTTGGGGAAAAAACATGTACCCGTGAATTACCACATAGGTGGCAGTGCACTAAACATCGAAAGTGTGATAAGAGACTTAGGGACACAGGTGGACAGTGGTCTCACCTTCAGTAACCACATTGCCACAACAGTCAGGAAATCCGTCTATGTGGCACCTCATCACTAAGGGCTTTTCATCCAGAAAAAAGGAGGTCATTGTCCCACTGTACTCATCCCTCATTAGACCCATTATAGAATACAACGCCCATTTGGTATGAACCTCTCAAGACATCTGCAACAACTGGAAAGGCCGCAGAAATACCTCACTAAAATAATCACAAGCCTAAAGCAGGTGCCCTATGCTGACCGCCTTAAAAAACTCCAGCTATACTCTTGTCGCATATTGTCTACTCAGAGGCGATCTCTGCTTAACATACAAGGCCATGTCAAACCCAGAGCTGTTGGAAATTCTCCACTTAAAGAAATCCCAATCCCTCAGAGGCACACGCTCCAGGGATCTAAACCTTATCATCACAATAAACAAGACATGCTGGAGGGATAGGTTCCTGACCCAGAGACTCCCCAGACTCTGGAATAGACTGCCCATACATGTCAAACAAAGCACCTCCTTGGCCCTCTTCAAAAGGAACCTTGATTGGATGGGAGAAAGGAAATTCACCCCGGGGATGGCGTCAGTTGCCCTGCTAGAAAAAGGGTTCCAGGGAAGTAAATAGTGTGGGAAGAAATAGCCAGGTAATTGTTATGGCTAGGCTTGTATAGGCCCGAGGGCCGATAACCTACCAACCTACGAATAGACGATGTAGTGGATAATTTGTAGTTGGTGGAGAAGGAGCAAGTCTTGAAATGAGTGTAGTGTTAAGGTTAATGAATATATGACAGCTGTATAGAAGTGTGGAAGTAAAAAAGCATAGGAGAGTGTTCTGGCTGTGTTGGTTAAGTATTTCTTGTTGCGGTAAAGGTGTCCAAGTTTCTGGTGCGTTTTTTTGATACTGTTTGTGAAATGTAGATCAAACTTAAGTTGATCATCTATAGTGACACCTAGCAATTTAGTGCTGGGTTCAGCTGTGATGACAGTAATTGCTTGATAAAATGTTGAATGAAGTTTTGAGATTGGTGAGGTTTTTGGGGAGGAAGAGTAGGAGCTTAGTTTTCTTAGGATTTAGAATTAGTATATCACTAAGCCATGTTTCAGTTGTGTTGAAGGAAGCCGGGGTAGCAGAGTAGAGTTCTGATAGGTTGTCTGCAATGGTGATGACAGTAGAGTCATCAGCATATTGCACAGTTGATGAATGGGGACAAGAGGTACATAGTAAGTTAGTGAAAATATTGAAGAGCAGTTGTCCAAGGATAGATCCCTGGCGGGCACCCATTTGCACAGTGAGGGAGGGGGATAGTGCAGAGCTCCATTTTAACTGATTGCTGGTGGTTAGAGAGGTAGCTAGAGAACCAGGATATGGTAGGAGGGGAGAAATTTAAAGAAGTGAATTTATCTAAGGGAGAGGTTGGGAGACTGTGTCAAAGGCTTTAGAAAGATCGAGGAACAGGCACTAGACAAGTTTATTATTATCACGAGCAAGTGATAGTGTTAGTGAAGGGTATTAGAGCAGTTGTACTATGATTTGGCTGGAATCCGTGTTGTGTGCACGTGAGAAGGTTTTCTTGGAGAAGGTACTGCATTATCTGCTTGTGAATGCATTTCTCTAGTATCGTAGAGCGAGGAGATAGTATAGCGATTAGTTTGAAGTTTGATATATCCGAGGACTTGCCACCTTTTTGAATGGGTAAAGTATAAAATTGTTTCCATATAGAGGGGGACATATGATTCAGATATAGAGCGGTTGATCAAGATAGACACAGGATATGCTAGGGGTTCAGAGGCAATCTTCAGGAAATAGGAGGGCAGATTATCTGCTGAGGGGGGAGCAGGGTTTGAGTTCGGAGAGTAAGGATTTTTTATAGTTAGTAGATACAGCTTTAAGAGAGAGAGAGAGAGAGAGAGTTTGAAGAGTTGAGAAGGGAAGATGAGATGTTCTTCATGTTTCACTGTTGCAGTCATTACATTTGGATAATCTGCTGGCAGGTTGCCCTCAGTCTGCCTGAATAACATTGGGTCCTGTGTCAGTTGCTATCGCCTCTTCCATGACGTCAGGTCGTCAGGAATATAAAACATGCAGCTGATGCCATTTTATTCAGTCTTTCTTGCCGCGTGGTGCCCGAAGCAGAAGCAGTTCACAAGTGCCAGTCGGCTGACTCCTGAAATTTTCGAATTTGAGTTTCAGAACCGAAGTCTTCAAATAAAAAGCTAAGTACCCCGTTGGGGAAACTTTCTTGCTCCTTACCGATGTCAATAAAAGTTAATAATTGTATTACTTGTGGGAAGCAAATACCTCATAAGGATTTTTATTTGTACTGTATTCCTTGCCTAGGCCCAGATCATAACGTGCCTTGCTGTCAGTTTTGTGCTAGATTTAACCAACGCACTATTAAGCGTCTGTATATTTTTGCCTCTAAATATTTTGGATCAAGATTTAATTACCCTGAAATGTCATCGGTTAGCAATCCGACTACCGGAGTTCACAAAAAACACCAAGAAAAAGACAGAGACAGACTGTCGAGGTCCAAAACCAGTGACAAAACTTCTTCTAAGCCAGTCGCCGGTTCACCGGTACTCAGTGAGGTGCTTTCACAGCCCCTGATACCTGCTACTTTTGAGTCACAGGCCTCTACCGAGAACCATGCGGAGTCTGGTATGCCGCGAGATTCTCAGAGTATTGAACCCGCAGATGTCTCTCCCTTGGATGGGTCTGGAGCCGCTGAGCAGGCACCGGCTTCTGAGGGTGTTTTCAGGCCTCAACATTTTTATATAAAACCGACGCAAGCCTCAAAAACAAGATCAAAAACATCTATGTCTATAAAACTGACACATGAGCCACATGGTCAGGGCCCTATGCCTAAAAAACAGATTATTAAAATGGTTGAGGACTTAATTACCTTGATCAGGGATTCCCAACCCCCCCCCCCCCCTGCTAAGAGACCTAGGCAAGGCACTGATTATTAATCTTCAGATCAGGTTTCTATTTCTTCTGATTCCTCTTCTGATCAGGAATTTTCTATTCCACCCTATGAAGATTCTGATGCAGAAGAATCCATCCCATCTGCATCTCCTCCTGAGGATTACTCTTTTGGAGAAGTCTTGCATACTTTAAGGGAACATTTTCAATGGGAAAGTCAGGATTTCTCTGAATCAAAAAAGAGGCTTGTGGATTTCCTTCTTCCTCAGCATAGGCCTTTGGCAATACCTCCTCTATTAGACATTGTGGATGATATGTTTTCGGAATCAAGCATGGCTTCTGAATGTTAAGTTGTCAATCTCGCCTTCATTCTTGCTGGATGGGTTCGGAGCCGATCCTCGGCTCCGACTCGGCACTTGCTTTAGCTTAGGAACTCCTTTTACCAGCTCGAGGCAACCCTATATCCCATGATGCAAGGCGGAACTACCTCAGATCTCGTTTGCCGCTTAGCGAAAGAGGTCTCCTTTACCAACAGAGGTAAGTGAATTTCTTGTTAAAGAAAGAGAAGCTTAGTTAGTATTTTTTTTCCCCTTTTTTAGTCATAGTGTAGTCTATAGTGATTACAGCCCACCCTATTCCCTTGTTTTTCAAACTTTTATAACTTCTTTTAAACCTTAGTGTAAAAGTTTTAGTTAGGCCTTAAACCCCAGTTGTGTATCCCTTCCTGTGTGTTGCGTGTAGGGGATTAATTTGTGTGTTTGTTGGGGTTTGTCTGTGTTTCTTCCACCTAGGATATGTCTAGGGAAGGCAAGGTCTCAGGCTTCAAGAAGTGTGACTCGTGCTGTCAGAAAATGTCTCTGACAGACGGTCACACTTCTTGTGTTTATTGCCTGGGGCCTTTGCACCTGCAGGACTCCTGTGCTTTGTGTCACTCCTTTAGCCAGAGAGTCCTGCAGGAAAGGAGGAACAAACTTATCCTCCATGGCTTACTTAAGCCAGAAGGTTCTCCCTCGAAGGCAGGGTCTGGGAAACCTTCTAAGCCACCGAAGGCTCAGGCTTCAGTATCTAAACCTCCTCCGGTGGCTCAGTCGGAGCCGAGATCGGCTCCGGCTGGAACTGATGTATCTGCCTCGAAGGTAGTGGGTTCGGTGCCCGCTGGCTCCGATACCTTATCTACTATAGCCTTGTCGGCTCCGGCTGGAGCCGACACTTTATCCAGCTTCGGAGCCGAGAAACCTTCGGCTCCATCTGGAGTTCAGGGGACTTCGGCTCCGATGGATCTGTCCCGGAAGAGATCTCGGTCCCCTTTGTTACTGAGTATCCACTCGGCTCCGGGGTCTCCTCTTTTGTCGGAGCGGAGCCATCGGAGCCGATCTTCGAGATCTTCCAGGCTGTCTGACCACGACTTGGAGAGGGTGGTAAGCAGGCTGTTGAAGTCTCAGGCACTGGCCCAAATGCTCCATAGCCCGTCTCATCAGACTTCGGCTATAGCCTCACCCCTTGAACTTCCTCCTCCGACTCCACATCGCAGTTCAGAGCCGGAGCTTCGGGACAGCGACTGTTTGGTGCGGAGCTGATACATCCTTCGGCTCCATCATCCTCGGCTCCGATCTCCTCCTTGAGACCTTCCTTGGAGGGATCCGGTCGCGGGTTTCCTTGTCGGCTCCGAGGGGCTAGTGGCATCGGACCCTTGTCCCACCCCGCTCTCCCTCTCGGGGCTTCGGCTTTAGTAAGCTCGGCGCCGACATCGGCCTCGGAGCCTTCCCTCTCAGTGGTGCCGGCCATTCCTGTTTCCTCGGGCGGGATATTCCGGCCTCCCGGGAGGAGCCTTTGAGCTGATGAGGAGTGTCCTGGCCTCTGAGCCTGGTCAACGGTCCATCCCTCTAGCTCCTCCCTCATCAGTGCCTGCAGACGTCTCTTGCCAGCCTCTTGCTCTCAGGCCCAGGGATCCATCGCCCCAGGTTTCCCCATTGGGAATTTCCTCCTCTTCCGAGGTTTCTCCTGATCCTGCAGGGGAACCCCCTCGGAAGAGGACGTGTAAGAGGAAACACACTGACTCCCCTGAGTCTACTACATCTGATACCGACTTAGATGAGTCGGAGGGTTCCCCACGATCCCCCTCTGAGGATGTCTCCTTTTCAGACATCCTTGAGCTCCTCAAACAGAGGGGGAATTGGCGCTCCATTGACCCCTCCGAGGATGAGTCGGTATACCTGGAGGCTTTTGGATCCCGACCCTCCACCTCCTGGGTGTCTCCGCCTTTCGACCCACTGATGCAGGTAGTGGCTCGGAAGGCATGGGCGGCTCCAGATTCTGTGGAACCTGTCCCCAGGAGACCATCCAAATTCATCACGGCCCCTTCGGACAAACAGTTATTTTCCAAGGGTGTCTCTGTGGATGCTGTGGTGGTGGCGGCGGCCACTAAGAAGGAACTGGCGGATCCTTCAGTACCTGTCCATCCTCCTAACAAGGATTCTAGGACCATGGACAGGTATGGAAAGCGGATGTTTTCTTCAGCGACCTTTGCTATGCGTTCGCTGAATTATCTTTGTCACTTCACCAGGCTTCAACGAGATGTTCTCAAGGAACTGGGAGAAGTAGTCCAGGATCCTTCTGCTGCTGGGGCTCAGGAAAAGATTGCCTCGCAGCTTGCAATCCTGAATTCCATATCTAACTCCTCCATGCGGCTCATATCCTATGCGGCCGATGGAGCGAGCAGGGCCGCAGGCACAGGAGTTGCTCTTAGACGCCAAGCCTGGATGCGACTTTGTAATTTTGCGGACCCCTTTAAGGCGTTCTTCACTAATACCCCCTTTGATTCGGCTTTGTTCGGACCTCAGGTGAAGGATACCTTGACCAGGTGTGAGCAGGACGGTAAAACTCTTTCTGCCGTTGGAGTCCAGTTTTCCACTCCTTCTAGACCATACCCCAAGGGTCAGAAGGGGGGGAAGATGTGGTTCCTTAAAGCCTAAGGAGCTACACCGGACACACGTGGTCAGTTTACCGCCAGGGAAAGAGGGAGTAACAATAATAGACGCCGCCCTAGAGGCAGGGGGGGTCCTCAGAACCAGGGCAACAGGGAGTCTCTTCCTGAGAAGCCCTTTCAGCATCCCTGAGATGTTGCCCGACTGTCCACCCTTGGAGGCAGTCGGGGGAAGGATTTTGCTGTACCCAGTAGCCTGGCAATCCCTATCTCAAGAGATGTGGGTACAGTCAATCATATCCGAGGGTTACAAAATCCCTTGAAAGGTTTCCCGTACCTCTACAATCCCTTCCAGACTTCTCACCCGGTCAAAGGGATTTGGCAGAACAGGAGGTTTCAAAGTTCCTAGAAAAAAGAGCCATCCAGACTGTGCCGGCAGACCAGGTAGGATCCGGCGTCTACTGAGATTCTTTTGGTCCCCAAAAGGACGGGAGATTGGAGACCAATATTAGACCTGAGCAATCTAAACAGATTTGTCAAGAAGGCAAGATTCCGGATGGTCACGCTTCAGTCCATTCTGCCCTTTCTGGGCAAGGACAACTGGATGTGCTCTATAGACCTTCAGGATGCGTACCATCACATAAAGATTCACAGACGCTCCAGAAGGTTTCTCCGCTTTCGGCTAGGGACCAGTCATTACCAATTCAGAGCACTGCCCTTTGGCCTCACTTCAGCCCCAGAGTGTTTACCAAATGCATGGCAGTGGTCACAGCTCATCTGAGACGTCAAGGATTCCAGGTGTTTCCCTATTTGGACGACTGGCTCCTCTCCGCCACCACCAAGTGTCAGCTTCTTCAGTCCAGAGACTACACTCTACAGCTTTGCAGGAGTTTGGGAATTTCAGTAAATTTGAAAAATCTTCTCTGCTGCCTTGCCAATCTATCACCTTTATAGGCAGAATTAAACCCGTCAAAATGTTAGCCAGACTAACAGATCAAAGAATTCTGGACATCCAAAATTGTTCGCTTCCATTGCAAAGCAACAAGATCAAAGCCAGATTTATACTGAAGGTTCTAGGTCTCATGGCTGCGGCCATTGTTCTTCTACCACTGGCTCGCTTCCACATGCGTCTTCTGCAGTGGATGCTATTCACGCAGTGGTCGTACCACAGTCTCCCGATGAGGCACGAAGTCTTGGTAACACAGTCGTGCCGAGCTCATCTGAACTGGTGGATATCTTCCCCTCTTCTTCATCAGGGCCGACCCTTTATTCCCCCTCCTCCAGTTGCCACAGTCACTACGGATGCCTCTCTGATCGGGTGGGGGCATTATCAGGGCAGGATGGTCCACGGGACGTGGCAACCCATAGAATACCATCTGCACATAAATGTCCTGGAGATGAGAGCAGTGCTTTTAACGTTGCAAGCCCTCAACGACTTTCTTCCCACGGGGACTATTGCAGTAAAAAACGGACAACATGTCCGTAGTCTGGTACATCAACAAACAGGGCGGGACCAGGTCCTATCCGTTATGTCGAGAAGCTCTCAGACTTTGGCAATGGGCGATCTCTTCTCAGCGGTTTCTGATAGCAACGCACATCCCTGGCAGGTCCAACCTATTAGTGGACAGGCTGAGCAGATCCATTCTGATGCCTCACGAGTGGTCTCTCAATCAATCTGTAGTGGATCAGATTTTTCTGAAGTGGGGCACTCCTTGTTGCGATCTTTTTGCTACTCCTCAAAACAACAAGTGCCCCGATTTCTTCACTCTCTTTCCCCTTCCAGGCCAAACCCTGAGAGACTCTCTAACCCAGGATTGGCCCCGGGGACTTCTGTACGCTTTTCCTCCTTTTCCCTTGATTCCACAAGTCATTCAGAAAGCCACCGTTTGAGAGCCAAGTTGATCCTCATTGCCCCATATTGGCCTCGACAAATTTGGTTTCCGTCTCTGCATCGTCACCTTCTGGTGCAGCCCTGGCATCTGGACCCAGTTCCGGATCTCTTGATCCACCAATCGGGTCAGCAGCACCGGGCCATTCATTCTCTCAACCTCACTGCTTGGTTGCTCCACTTCCTACCCTAGCCAGGCTACCGATGATTTCGGACTCAGTCAGAGACATTTTAGTGTCTTCCTTGAAGTCGTCCACTAGGACTGTTTATGCTAGCAAGTGGCGACGTTTTTCTATTTGGGTGAATTCCAGAAATATTGACCCCTTTACTGCTCCTGTACATTCGGTTTTAGATTTCCTGGCGGAGGTTTTTCATTCAGGATCCTCGTCATCTACAGTCAAAGTACAACTGGCTGCTATTTCCAAGTATCATGTTGGCCTGCATGACAATAACTTTGTCTCATAGGTTATGCAAGGCCTTTCTGAGAGGAGTTTTCCTCCTAAAACCACCTATAAAGCATCCTCCTCCGCAATGGGATCTAAACTTAATGTTGGCATCCTTGATACTACCTCCCTTCGAACCGTCTGCTTCATGTTCTTTGAAGTTATTGACCTGGAAAACTATATTTTTACTGGCTGTCACTTCTGCAAGAAGGGTTTCCGAGATTCAAGCTCTCTGCATTCGTTCTCCTTATTTGGTTTTTCATAAGGACAGGGTATCATTAAGAACTAACCCTTCCTTTCTCCCCAAAGTCGTATATCAAACCAACATTAACCAATCTATAGACCTACCAGTCTTTTTCCCAAACTATTCCGACAGAGCTGAACAGAAACTGCATTTTTTGGATGTCCATCGTCAGCTCAGGTACTATTTGCATAGAACTAAACAATTCAGAAAATCGGACCAATTATTTGTCTCCTATGCAGAAAACAGGATAGGTCTTCCAGTATCTAAAGTGACCTTATCCAGATGGTTGACTTCCACTATTTCCTATGTGTACTCTCTCAGAGGCAAACCGCTATCTTCTAAGCCAAAAGCACACTCAACCAGGAGTCTATCCACTTCTGCAGCTTTTCAGGATAGACTACCCATTGATACCATTTGTGCAGCAGCTACTTGGGCTCGCCTCATACCTTTGTCTCTCATTACAAGTTGGACTTGGCCTCCAGAGATAGGGCCAGTTTTGGTTCCACAGTTCTCAAGAGTCTGTTCCATTGTGCCACCGGGATACAGGTGCTAGGGGCCGGTCCCATCCAGCAAGAATGAAGGCGAGATTGACAACTTAACATTTAGAAGTTATGTACCTACCATAACGTTCCATGTTAGTTGTCTTCTCTCACCTTCTTTCTTGCATCCCTCCCTCCTTCCCCCTGGCCTGGACAGATCTTGAAGAGTTCCTATTAGGTTGTTTCCTCCGGAGCCTTCATATGAGGACTTCTATTAGGAACTTGTGTTCCTAATTATGTTAGGATAGTCTTTAGCAGGGTAGGTTAGCTACCAAACGAGATCTGAGGTAGTTCCGCCTTGCATCATGGGATATAGGGTTGCCTCGAGCTGGTAAAAGGAGTTCCTAAGCTAAAGCAAGTGCCGAGTCGGAGCCGAGGATCGGCTCCGAACCCATCCAGCAAGAAAGAAGGCGAGAGAAGACAACTAACATGGAAAGTTATGGTAGGTACATAACTTCTAATTCCCTACCTCTGGCTCCTAGTAAACCAGACAGGTATTACAGGGTTCTGATTCCCACAAATTTCTATTCAAAAATCCTGCTGCTGATCCTGAGATTATCTCACAGGGTCCCAAAGGTGTAAAGGCCTCTACAGCCAAAAATCCTACCCCCTTTGATAGAGATTCCAGGGCGCTGGATAGATGGGAAAAGAAGGTTTATACATCTGCAACCTTGGCAATTAGGGCCTTAAACTGCCAGTTTCATATGCTTAAATATCAACAGCATGTTATGGGCTTATTGAAACAGAAAATGATGTTGATTCCCGATTATGTGGAAAATAAAGAATTACAGGAATTATTGCATTCAGCAGAACAGGTTGGAAAGCATACTTTACAATGTTGTTTTGATTCCTTGGAAGCCTCTTGCAGGGCCGCTGTTACTGGATCTGTGATTAGAAGGCATGCCTGGCTCAAGGAGCAAAATCTGCCTGATCATGTTAATGCTAAATTGTTGGATGCCCCTTGCAGCATGATACTCTGTTTGGTAATAAGGCAGAAGAGGTTTTAAAGGAAATGGAAGACAAAGTTTAAATCTATGCAAACTGTAAAAGATTTCTTACAAGTGCAGCCACCCAGGTTCAGTAGGCACTGGCCTACTAAAAATCTGTCCTTTCCCGTGTCCAACAGAGCCACTCAAGGCAAATCCAGGTGCTCAAAAGGCTCTAAATACCAATCACAGGGTTCTTACAGATCAAAGCAATGGGGTGCCTCCACCTCCAAATCTGGAGGAAACAAAGTACAACCTTACAGTAAGCAGTCTCAATGACTTCCCTCTACCTTCACCAAGCACTTATCTTTTGGCAGCCCCCTTGTAGGGGAATATTAGCACTTCATGCTCAAAACTGGCAGTTAATTACCCAGGACAAGTGGGTATTAAACATAGTATCCCAGGGGTACAGATTTAATTTCCATACTTTGCCAATTCCAAATGGTTGGCCAGATCTGCCACAAAATCGATGGGCAGAGGCTCAGATACAAGTTATGTCCCTCATGCATATGGGGGTTATTCAACCAGTACCAGAAAAGGAAAAAGGACAAGGTTTCTATTCAAGACTTTTTCCTGGTATCCAGAAAAGACTATGCCTGGCGTCCAATACTGGACTTGATTTTTGAACACGTTCCTGGACATTCCAAAATTCAAAACGCTGACTTTACAACAGCTACTACCTATGCTGGGCAGGAACACTTGGTTAGTGACTCGACTTGAGGCATACCTGCATACCCCAATAAGGGAATCGTGCTGAAGATACCTCCACTTCAAGACAGGATTTTTGCATTACTAATTCTCTGCACTGCCCTTTGGCTTATCTAATGTGCCCAGGGTCTTTACAAAGTGCCTGGCACCAGTAATTGCATTCTGCAGACAAGCATTCAAATGTATCCTTATCTGGATGACTGTCTCATTAAAGCAGAGGACAAGGATACTCTTCTTCAACATCTGGCATTTGTAAAAAGGCTTCTAACATGCCTAGGGTACACAATAAATGAAAAGAAATCCCAACTGGTACCCTCTCAAATAATTACATTCCTGGGTTGCAAGCTTGAATACAACTGCCCAGATGTCTTACCTTACGCCAGACAAAGGCAACTGACAATATACTTCAAAACAAATGGCAACAAAAACCCAGTTAACTCCAAGACAAATTCTGCAGGCTTTGGGGTTCATGGCATCCTGCATTCTACTAATTCCATATGTGAGTCTGCATATGAGGAAACTTCACTGGTACCTAAAAAGTTTATGGAGTCAACATTGTCACAGTCTGGAAAATGATTCCTCTCATTCCCTGCCTACAACAGAAGTTTCTTTGGTGGGAAGAGACATGTCACCAAAACAAGGGACTGTCATTCACTCTATCCCCTGCCACCCAAACCCTAACTACAGACGCATCCGACTATGCTTGGGGGCCCACCTGGCGGGGAGATGCATTCACGGCAAATGGAGCCCAAAACAAATGCATCTGCATATCAACCAGAAAGAGATGCTGGCTGTTCAGAATGCTCCGACAGCCTTCAAGGACTTACTTCATCCAGGACAACTACTGATAGATGGACAACACCACGGTTATGTGGTACATAAACAAGTGGGGGGGGGTACACATTCCTGCCCCCTTTGCAGACTAGCCATGGCATTGTGGAACACAGCCTTGACTTGCCAAATACATCTTCAAAATCAATTCCTGCCAGGAAAACAAAATGCTCTAGCAGACACCCTAAGCAGATATCTTATGGACCTGCACGAGTGGAAACTGGATCCAGAAATATTCAGCATGTTAACACAGAAATGGGGGAGCCCAGACATAGATCTATTTGCCTCTCCCCAAAATTATCAACTGGACAAATTCTGCACAAGGACTTATCACAGACGAGCATGGAAAGTGGATGCCTTATCTTTCAGTTGGAAAACCCCATCAGTCTATGCCTTTCCCCCTCTGCCTCTTCTCTCCAAGGTCTTACTAAAGGTCAGATAGGAAAAAACAAAAATGATCCTAGTTGCTCCGGACTGGCCTCACCAGCACTGGTACCCAATTCTAAGGAATATGTCTCAATTCCCTCCTTGGTACTTGCCTCAAACACCTCATCTACTGTCTCAGCAGAACAATCAAATTCTGCACACTCAGCTCCAAACTCTGAGCCTTGCAGCATGGCTGATCATTTAATTATTCAAACAACACCTATCTTTTTCTTCAATAAAAATCCATGCCTCTGCCATCTCAGCTCATTATAACACGAAGCCCTCCCCTCTTTTCTCATCCTCTGCTTAAACAGTATCTTAGAGGGGCCAAAAATTTAAGGCTTCCCAAAAGATCACCAACTTCTGCATGGGACCTCAATTTTGTACTGAAACTCACACTGCCTCCTTTTGAACCAGCAGCTACTGCGGATATAAAATTTTTATCTTGGAAAACAGCTTTCCTCTTAGCAATCACTTCAGCAAGAAGGGTTTCATAACTACAGGCTCTTGTGGCTGTGGAGCCTTTTATTACATTTTACCCGGACAGGGTGTCCCTCAGGACCAATCCTTTCATTTATGCCTAAGATGGTATCCAGTGTGGCTCTTAACCAAACAATTCACCTGCCAACATTTTACCCAAATCCGCAGAACAAGGGGGAGCGGATTCTGCATTCATTGGACATACACAGACAACAAAGATTCTACTTAAACAGGACCAAATCTCTAAGAAAGTCTGAGCATCTACTGGTGGCATTTGGTGCAGGATCAGAGGGGAAGGCTATATCAAAATAGACCATTTCTAAGTGGATAAACCACTGCATTCATTTCTGCTACTTGCACTATGGTAAACCTGTGCCCAAGGAGATCAGGTCACATTCCACCAGGGCTGCCTCTACCTCAGCAGCTTTTCTCAGAGGGGTTCCAACCAAAGACATTCTAGAAGCTGCTACTTGGAGCTCTGTTCATACCTTCACAAAGCATTATCATTTGCCTCTCTTCTCCAAATCCAGGACAGGCTTTGCCACTGCAGTTCTGCAGGGCCTTATAGCCGCTCCTAATGCTGTTTAGTTCCATCCTCCCATCCATAGCTTTGCGATTCTACCCAAATGTAATGACTGCAGCAGTGAAACATGAAGAACATAGTATGTTCGTGTTTCACTGTTGCAGTCATTACACTTGGGTTATCCTGCTGGCAGGCGACCTGTAGTCGGCCCGAGTTCAAGTCTTGGTCCGGCGTCTGTTGCTGTCACCTCTTCCCTGATGTCAGTGCGCCAGGGGTATAAAAGTTGCAACTGACACCATTTTCTTCAATCTTTCTTGCCGCGCGGTGCCCGAAACATAAGCAGTTTGCAAGTGCTGGTCGTCCGACTGCTGAGATTTTCAAAATTGAATTTCAGAACCGAAGTCTTCAATAAAGCTAAGTACTTCGTTGGGGAAGCTTTTTCTTGCTCCTGGCCGATGTCAGTAAAAGTAAAAGTTAATAATTGTATTTCTTGTGGGAAGCAAGTACCTCACAAGGACTTTCACTCTTACTGCATTCCTTGCCTAGGCCCTGACCCACGACGTCACTAGTTGTCGGTTTTGTGCTAGATTTAATAAACGCACTATTAAACATCGGTTTGATTTTGCTTTACATTATTTTGGATGAAGATTCAATTACATAATGCCGTTGGAACAACCGATGACCGGAATGTATATAAAACGCAAAGACGGGCATCTGAGGTCCAAAACCGACGATGAAGCCTCTTCTAGGCCAGTCGCCGGTTCTCAGTGAGGCACTTTCGCAGCCCCTGACACCTGCTACCTCAGAGCCACAGGCCACAACCGACAGCCATGTGGAGACACCAAGGCCTGTGGAAACTCAAGGTATTGGGCCTATGGAAAATATACCCTCAGATGGGTCCGGAGCCGCTGAGCAGGCACCAGCTTCTGAGGGTGTTTTCTGACCTTCACAGCTTACAATTAAAGCTACTACAGCAGCAAAGGCAAAGTCCAAAACACCATTAAAGACAAGGAAACAAGTGCAGCATTCTCCAGAACCGTCATCCATGACTAAGAAGCAGATGCTTAAAATGGCCGAAGACCTTATTACTTTAATCAGGGGCTCCCATCCCCCTCCTGACAAAAGGCCTAGGCAAGACCCTGATTGTGATTCCTCTGATCAGGTTTCCATTTCTTCTTCTGACCAGGGCTATTCTCTCCCTCCCTATGAGGACTGTGATGCTGAAGAGTCCATTCCTTCAGCCTCGCTGTCTGAGGATTACTCTTTTGGGGAAACCCTGCACACCATGAGGGAGTATTTCCATTGGGAGAGCCAGGATTACTCGGAATCCAATAAAAGGCTCAGAGATTTCCTTCTATTGCCTCAGCACAGGCCCTTGGCTATCCCCCCTATGCTTGATATTGTTGATGTTTTTTCTGAATCCAGTCTGTCTCCAGATTCTTTACCCCCTGCACCAGTAAAGCCCGACAGGTACTACCGGGTCCCTGACTCTCATAAATTTCTTTACAAAAACCCCACTGTGGACCCAGAAACTATTTCTCAGAGTCCAAAAGGTGTTAAAGCTTCCACTGCCAAAAAAACTGTCCACTCAGATAGGGATTCCAGAGCTCTGGACAGATGGAGGGGGGGGGGAGTTTACACTTCTGCTACTTTAGCTGTAAGATCTTTAAACTGTCAGTTTCACATGCTTAAATATCAGCAGTATCGCATGTCATTGTTAAAGCAGAAAATGGTTACAAATACAGAAGGTCCTGACAGCAAAGAAATGCAAGATGTTTTGCATGCAGTTGAACAAGTGGGAAAGCATACTCAGCAATGTGGTTTTGATTCATTAGAGGCTTCTTGTAGAGCCGCAGTTACAGGCTCAGTCATTGGAAGACATGCTTGGTTGAAAGAACAAAGTTTACCTGACCATGTTAAAATGAAATTATTGGATGCTCCACTATAGCATGATACTTTGTTTGGTGTTAAGGCAGAAGAGGTGTTAAAGAAAATGGAGGATAAAGCAGAGTCGGTGCAAACTGTGAAAGATTTCTTACAGGTTCAGCCACCTAGATTTAGCAGAAACTGGCCTTCAAAAAAATTGGTCCTTTCCAGTGTCAGACAGGCCACACAGAGGCAGATACAGACACCCAAGAGGCAGATCTCAGCCCCAACGCTCCTACAGACCTAAACAATGGGGTGCTTCTGCCCCCAAAGGAGGAGAAGACAAATCACAACCTTATAGGAAACTGTCACAATGACTTCCCTCTGCAAATGCCAAGCTGTTACCAGTTGACAGCACCCCTAGGGGGAAAGCTAGCACTTTTCTCAGAAAATTGGCACATGATCACCCAAGACCAATGGGTGTTGAATATAGTTTCTCAAGGGTACAGGTTCCACTTTCACATGCTTCCAAAACCAAAAGGTATGCCAAACCTGCCACAAAACCAATGGGCAGAGGCACAAAAACAGATTGCAGCTCTTGTGGATATCGGAGCTATTCAAAATGTTCCACAAGAAGAACAGGGACAAGGATTTTACTCACGACTTTTCCTAGTACCCAGAAAGGACAAAGCATGGAGACCAATACTGGACCTGTCAATCCTAAATACTTTCCTGGATGTTCCAAAATTCAAAATGTTAACACTACAACAACTCTTGCCCATGCTGGGCAAAGAGGCTTGGCTAATTACTTTGGATCTCAAGGAGGCATACCTGCACGTCCCAATCAGACAATTGTGCAGAAGATACTTCAGATTTATAGCAGGCTCAATGCATTATCAATTCTCTGCACTGCCCTTTGGCTTATCTACTGCACCCAGGGTCTTCAAAAAATGACTGGCACCAGTAATTGCATTTTGCAGACAAAAAGGAATTCAAATATATCCCTACTTGGACGACTGCCTTATTCAAGCAGAGAGCAAGGACATTCTTCTAAAGCACCTGGCGTTTGTAAAAAGATTACTAATTTGCCTGGGGTACACAGTAAACAAAAAGAAATCAAAACTAGTGCCCTCTCAAGAGATAATATTCCTGGGTGCAAGCTTAAATACAACTACCCAGATGGCTTATCTCACGCCAGACAAACAAAGGCAACTGACTCATTACTTTCAAATGATGGCAACAAAGACCCAGCTCCCTGCAAGAAAAATTCTGCAGGCCCTGGGTTTCATAGCATCTTGCATTCTACTAATTCCATATGCCAAGCTGCATATGAGTAAACTACAATGGTATCTAAAAAGTGTTTGGACTCAGCATTGTCACAGCCTAGAGACAATCATAACCTTGATTCCTTGCCTACAACAGGAGTTCCAATGGTGGTCCCAGGCCTGTCACCACAACAAGGGACAGCCTTTCACCTTACCTACAGCCAGGCATACAATAACAACAGATGCATCGGATTATGCCTGGGGAGCACATATGGCAGGAAAATGTATTCAGGGCACGTGGCCCAAGGAACAAATGCATCTTCACATCAATCAAAAAGAGATGCTAGCTGTACAGAATGCCCTGACAGCCTTCAAGGACCTAATACAACCAGGACAATTATTAATAAAAATGGACAATGCCACACTTATGTGATACATAAACATGCAAGGGGGCGCATATTCCTACCCCCTATGCAGACAAGCCATGACTTTGTGGAACACAGCACTGACTTACCAGGTACATGTGCAAGCACAATTCCTGCCAGGAACAAAAAGTACACTGGCAGATGAACTAAGCAGAAATCTCATGGATCCTCACGAATGGAAGCTAAATCCACAAGTGTTCAACATGATAACAAGGGAATGGGGACGCCCAGACATAGATCTTTTTGCCTCCCCTCACAATTGCCAATCACAGAAATTTTGCACAAGGACTTATCACTCTCAAGCATGGAAAGTGGATGCTCTGTCCTTCAACTGGAAAAACCTGACAGTCTATGCCTTCCCTCCAGTGCCTCTTCTCATCAAGGTGCATCTAAAAGTCAGACAAGATAGGCCAAAAATGATCCTGATTGCACCAGACTGGCCATGCCAGCACTGGTACCCAATCCTAAAGATTTTGTCCCAAGGCCCGCCTTAGCCTCTACCTCAAATCCCTCATCTTCTGACACAGCAAGACAATCAGATTCTGCACAGTCAACTCAGAACCTTAAACCTGGCAGCATGGCAGGTAATGTAACCACTCGGACTGCAACTCTCTCTAAAGCTATTATGGATGTAATTTTGGAAGCCAGGAGACCCAGCACTAGGAAATCTTATGCGGAAAAATGGAAGAGATTCTGTGCTTGGAACCAGGCACAAGGACTCGACCCACTGGCCCCTAATATACCTCAGATTTTACAATACCTGACTGAGATGTTGGACAAAGGCCTATCTTTTTCTTCTATTAAAATCTATGCATCTGCCATTTCAGCTCATTACAATACGGATCCTCCTATTTTTTTACATCCTCTACTACGACAGTACCGCAGAGGAGCAAAGAATATAAGACCCCCTAGGAGAGCACCAGTACCTACTTGGGACCTCAATTTTGTTTTAGAAAAACTAACACTGCCTCCTTTTGAACAAGCCAGCACAGCTGATATAAAATTCTTGTCATGGAAAACTGCTCTGCTCCTAGCAATAACTTCAGCAAGAAGAGTTTTAGAGTTACAGGCATTGATGGCTGTGGAACCTTTCCTCATTTTTCACCAGGACAGGGTTTCTCTAAGGACAAACCCAACATTCATGCCAAAAGTGGTCTCCAATGTGGCCTTAATCCAAACTATTCATTTGCCTACTTTCTACCCAAATCCCCAGAATAAAGGTGAAAGACTTCTGCACTCCTTGGATATACACAGACAGCTACTATTTTACTTGGACAAAACAAAAGCCTTCAGAAAAACTGAGCAACTGTTTGTAGCATATGCTGCAGGATCACAAGGAAAACCTATTACAAAGCAGACAATCTCCAAATGGATATGACACTGCATCCGCTTCTGTTATGCACAACATGGCAAATCTGTGCCTGAGGGCATTAGGCCTCATTCAACCAGAGCAGCAGCCACTTCAGCAGCCTTCCTCAGAGGGGTACCAACCAAAGACATATTAGAAGCTGCAACCTGGTGCTCAGTGCACACTTTTACCAAGCACTACCACCTACCTCTCTACTCCACATCTAGAGCAGGCTTTGCCACTGCAGTTGTGCAGGGCTTGTTAGCCTCGCCAAATCCAATCTAGACCCAGCCACCCTACCTCAGCTTTGGGATTCTACCCAAGTGTAATGACTGCAACAGTGAAACACGATGAACATAGTACAGTTGTGTACCTACCATAGAGTATTCTCATCCTAAGGGGTGGTGAAAGCCACACACACTCTGGCTAGGCTTATAAATGCCCTAGGGCAAATAGCCTAGTATGAACCTATAAATGTAGATGTTAGAGAGTGTTCACTGTTGCAGTCCTGGTTACCCACCCACCATCCCCCTCTTTGCTGGGACTATTCTGTACTTCTCAACTCTATACAACCTATGTGGTGTATTTGCTTTTAGAAGAAGGAAATGTTTTTAGTGATATATGCATGGTTGTTTGGCATATTTTTATCTTTACAGCCTTCATATCTGGAGGCACCTGACATCTGGGGCAAGAAAAACTGAAGAAAATGGTGTCTGTTGCAACTTTTATACCCCTGGCGCACTGACGTCAGGGAAGAGGCGACAGCAACTGACGCCGGACCAAGACTTTGGAACTTGGGCCGACTATGGGTCACCTGCCAGCAGGATAACCCAAGTGTAATGACTGCAACAGTGAATACACTCGAACATCAACATTTATGGTAGGTACACAACTGTACTACAGTTGTGTACACTTACCATAAATGTAGATGTTCGAGTGTATTCACTGTTGCAGTCCAGGTTACCCACCCACCACCCCCCTTTTCTATAACTTCTCTTTCCTTCACTATATTCTAAAGCCTTTGTGGTGTATTTGCTTTTAGATGAAGGTAAAGTTTATGTTGCTAAAAGTGCATTTACATATATTTCTGTTTATTTATATATATATATATATTTTTTTTTTTTTTTTTTTTTTGCTCCCCATTTGGGGGGCACCTGACATCTGGGGCAAGAAAATCTGAATAAAATGGTGTCGGCTGCATGTTTTATACCCCTGACGTCATGGAAGAGGAGACAGCAACTGACACAGGACCCAAGACTTTGTTATTCAGGCTGACTGAGGGCAACCTGCCAGCAGATTACCCAAATGTAATGACTGCAACAGTGAATGCACTAGAACATCTACATTTATGGTAAGTGTACACAGCTGTACTTTAGTGGGGGTATTTACAGTGTTACAGATGGGAAGGGAATTAATTAAGGTGGTTATGGAGTCAATAAAGTGATTGTTAAATTTAATGGTAGTGTCTTCTGGGGTTTCATTAGGACAAGGGTTAGGAGGGGAAGGGTTTCCAGGATGAAGTATATGATGGAATTCCAAAATGTTTTAGAGTTGGATTTAAGGGTAATGGGGAGGTTGCGTAGAAGTTCAGTTTGTCTTAATGAATGTTTTTTTTTTATTTTGTTTCTAAGTTCTTTATAGGTCTGAAGGAGAAATGGTGTCCTGGTTTTAGTCCATGTTTTCCATATCCTATCTCGGTTTTTCATAAGGGTTCGGGTTGATTGAGTTAGCCATGGAGCTGCATTGGATTTATAAACTAGGCTATCCTCTGCTGGGGCCTTTATATGCCTAGCTGTGCATCCCAAACGTATCCTGCAAGTTTCAGCCTTGCAGGTTATTTTAAGGGGGATATATAAGCTAGGGAATGATTTACAGACAGTCTGTCCATTAGAGTCGCATATGTTTGACCTGGGGTGAATTTCTGATTTCCCATCTACTGGTCCAGGTTGTACTTGAAATGGGATAGTGAAGAACTCTGCTTCACATGGATAGGACATCTGTTTCAGAGGAGAGGAATTCTCTGAGACACATACCTATCTCTCCAGCATGTGCTGTCTATGTCACAAGCAAGGTTCAAATCCATAAATCAAGTCATTCTGATGCTTTTGGTGTTTTTTTTTTTTTTTTTTTTTTTTGGATGTGTAAAGGATCCATTAGAGCTGGATCTAAAGATTGATTCACTTTGTCTTTCTGTGGGTGCTGCTGTCTACTGCGCTTTCTTTCCGTCAGTATCTGCTAATTTTCCATTGTCTTTTGTGTTTATCTTTTTTTCTGCTATTTTTTCTTCCCTATTTAAAGTCTTGTAGAGTCATCTAAATATTTCTATGATGTTCACAAGGCACCTGTTAGTCTTACTTGCTGTGGAGTCCCTGAACTTTGACACACCTCTCTGTACTTTGTATTAACTTCTGAGCTCCCTAACATTTGTATTTTAGTTGAGGGCGCAACTCTGCTTTATAGCAATTGTGATAAACCTACTTACTGTAAGTGACCCTTTCTTATCCCTGTGCAGTAATTCAAATCCTCCTCTTCCTCTTTAGCCAGTGTGCCCCTCCTTTTCTGCAGTGTATTTGGCATTTCCTGTTATTTCCCTCCCATTATTATCTTTTGATTTGGCATCCAGTATATCTTTGCATTCCTTTTTTTTTTTTTTTTTTGTCTGCCACCTTCCACTATGCTTACCACCTTGTTTTCTAACTTAGCCAATAGTTAGCATGATTTTTCCTCTGCCATTTTTTGCACGTGTACTGCAAATGGGGAAGTACCAGTATTTCAAACTTCTTTTAGATCTTTTACTCTTTACTTAACTTCGTACAATTTGACGCAGTGAGTGGAATGAGTGTCAACATCTTTGAGCTTATAGACATGATCTGATCTGATGTCCTTTTCATTCTTCCTCAAAAATGGGTTACAGATCGGATCCAACTCTCAAGCTCCTCCCTGTATCCACAATGCCCTAGTCCATCCCCAGTACCTCCGATCTCATTTACCACCATCGCTTTCAGATGTAGGGTTCTTCCTTCGCATTTTATAAAGCTTTTCTATGGTTTTTCATAAGTGAAAGTAACTTTTTTTAATTTTAAATTCTCACCCTTTTTATCTACAACCTCCCTCTTACTTTTCCAGTTTCCTTTTGTTGTCAGAGTAGTTATCTTTTTATATATTATATCCTTATTGTTACCATAGTTAACTTCCTTTTGTATGCCCTTCTGCCCTTTCTACCTGTTGTAGGGTAATACTTCATTACCATTGCTAATAGTTTCTTTTTTACTCACAGTAATTAAAAAAAAAAAAAAAAAATAGAAAAAAGCTTTATTTCTTTAATTTTTATTTTAATTCTTTAATGGACAGCACAGTGGTGCAGTGATTGTTGTTGCCTCACAGCAAGAGGTTCTCTGGTTTGATTCTCTGCTGGGGTGCCTTCTGTGCGGAGTCTGCATGTCCTCCCTGCGTTCGTGTTGGTTTCCTAGGGGTGCTCCGGTTTCCTCCCATGTTACAAAGACATGCACCTGAAGCATTTCTCCCTGGGCCTCTGCTGAAAATTGGCTTTGTTCCAAGTCAGACTTTCCCTGTAAACAAATGGTAAACTTTATTGTCCTTTCTTCAACTACCATGGCTGACAAACTGACAGGATTTTATATAATTGCACTTCTTGTGGGTATAAAATCCCTCAATCCGATGCCAACAAGGAGTGCGTGTATTGTCTCGGAGCAGCTCATAAACACTAACTGCTCAATATATGCTGCCTTTTAATACTAGAGCATTAGTTGGCATACAGCAAACTTATATTGAAGAGTCTTTTTCCTCCTCCTATAGTATCTTCTTCTGCAGTGGTTCAGACCTCCAGTAAAAGCTCAAAAGCTCCTTCAGAGTGTAGAAAGTGCTCTCTGTTGAAATCTTCCAGGACTTCTCCGAAAGATGCAAAGATTTTGCACCTAACATCCTCTGACGTGAAGGTACACTACTCAGATTCAGAATCATCGGATCCTAAATCCTTAGATGCAGTCATGATTTCAGCAAGCCCTACATCTCAGGTTTGGGATCCCAAGCCCTCTGATCCAAAATCTAGTACGTCTTATACTCTTAAGAACCCGCTCCCCAGAGTTCATTTGGATCTGGTCTCACCTAGGCTCCATGGACCCTTTATGCAGACTCGAAAAAGCACTATAGGCCTCAGCCTACCATATTCTCCAGGTCGTCCAGAAGTATTTCTTAAGCAGATATGGATAGGATGATGAGAAAGTTCCTCAGAGCTCTGATCTAGATGGGGGTTATGTCTTCTCCAATCCCTACTGGATCCATGAGTCTTCTGGCTGCTTCTCACAGTGTACTCTCTTTCTATGATCTGTCCTTTGGTTTCAGAGTCCCAGGCTCTGACATCTCCTAGAGTTCTGGAGTCATATTCTAAGAGAATTAATTCCTTGACTCTCTCAGCATCCTGAGTAGTTCTGCTAATATTCCTTTAAATCAGAACAAGTCCTGGAGCTGAAGTCATGTTGGATCCGTGAGGCCAGAATTGGCTCTGATTATGTTGGATCCATCCCTGCCCCTTAGAGCATCGGCGCTGGACAGCTCGGGTCCAGTCCCTTCCTCCAAGCACAGGTCCGGTCAGAGTTGTGATCGTCCTGTATTGGAAGTTTCTGCTCTGATGCCGGAGGTCACAACTTCTCTGGGTCCGTCTGCCTTCGAGGTTGTGGAAAGGGCATTTTCTGTCTCCTAGAGATCTTTTTTGGATGCACTAGCTTCCAGTCACCTCCTGTAGAGGAACCCCCTCCCCTTCTAATACCTCCTCTGAACATCTCCCAGGGGAGATCCATTGGAAAAGAATGTGCAAGAGAGGAGGCACATAGAGTCCCTGTTGGAATTTGTCATTGAGGATACTGGATTCAAGGAATCTTTGAAAGTAATGTTTATCCACAGAGAAAAGAAGGAAAGACCCTGTCTGCCATGGGAATCAAGCTTTATACCCCATCAGTGAATCTTCTCTAGTAATCAGAGAGGCAGTAAGATGATGTGGTTCCACAAATCTCAGGGGCCTTTCCCAGAACCGCATGGGGATGACAACTCTAGAAGTAGAGGAAGGCAGTTCTAATGGTAGGCATCACCTCCGAGGCAGAGGAAACCCGCAAAATCAGGGTTTCTGTGATTCCTTTCTGGACAGACCATTTCAGCGCTTCTGAAGTGTTGCCTGAGTGCCCAGCTTTGGAGACAGTGAGCAGACGATCGTCCTTGCACCCCATCACTTAGGTTACTATACCAAAAGATTCCTGGGTGCTAAAAATAATATCCAGAGGCTACTCCATACCATTTTTCCAACTTCCAGTCTTCAAAAGAAAATAGCTTCCTGATGTTCCAGCCTGTCAGAGGAAGGCAGCAGTTCAAGAAATTCAAAAGCTGCTAGACAAGAGTCATCCAAGAGATCCCACTAGACCAAATAGGATTCAAAACTTGCTCACACTTCTTTTTAGTGCCCAAAAAGACAGGAGAACTGAGACCAGTTTTGGATCAGAGTAAACTAAATCAGTACATTAAAAAAGTCAAAGTTCCAGTTGGTCACGGTCCAGTCCATTCTGTCATTTCTTCTCAAGGATGATTGGTCGTTCTCCATGGATCTTCAGGATGCGTCATATCACATCAAAATAGACGGGTGCTCTGGAAGAAACTTATGCTTTCAGACAGTCATAACCAGTTCAGAGCCCTGCCCTTTAGATTCACCGCAGCCCCCAGAGTGTTCACCATATGTATGGCAGTGGTGACAACTCTTGAGACTCAAAGGATTTGGAGTGTTTCCATAATCTAGACAACTGGGTCCTCACCACCCCCTCCATGCATCATCTTCAACAATTCAGGGGTTATTTGCTCCAGGTTCGTTGCTCGCTGGGAATAACATTCAATTATGCCAAGTCAAATCTGACACCAGTACAGAGTCTGGAGTGTATTGGCACACATCTGAACATGCCAATGCAAACTGCATCCTTACCAACTCGCCATATAGACAAACTCAGATCTCAGATTCGTCTGATTCTTTCCCATCCTTCTCCTCCAGCCAGATTCATTCCTCAATCTCTTGGGTCTGTGGCAGCGGCAATAGTACTACTTCCTTTAGCACAATACTATATGCATATTCTTCAGTGGACTGTAGCTGTTCCATAGTTTATACTTTGACAACCCCTATTCTTTCCTGACTACGGATGCCCTCCAGTAGGGGGACATTACTTGGAAGGGACCGTGCAAGGCACATAGTTCTCCAAAGAGAGGGGTTTGCATATGAAAGTCCTGGAGATAAGAGCAGTCCTATTACTGTTGCAGGCATTCCAAGATGCTCTTCCTCTAGGAACTGTTATGATTCAGACCGACAACACATCTGTCGTCTGGTACGTCAGCAAATAAGGGAGATCCCAGTCTTACCCTCTCTGCAGAGAGGCTGAGAGAGTGTGGCAATGGGCGATCTCCAACCACTTTCTAGTTGCAACTCGCATTCTGGGGAAAACCAATAAACAAACTAAGCAGGTCCATTCTGATGCTTCGTAAGTGGTCTCAAACAATCAGTGATGGAGGAAATTTTCCATCACTGGGGCCAACCTTGCTGCAACCTCTTTGCACCCACCCCCACCCCACCCACACACACACAAGTACAGCAGGTATTTTGCCCTGATCCTCCCTCAGCGGGAGTTACTGAGAGATGCTCTAGTCTATATCTGGCCATCCCGTCTCCTTTACATTTATCCCCATTTCCCTTGATTTCCAAATTCCTACAGAAAGCAATCCAGTTAAAGAGCTCAATCATCCGCATTGACCTGTACTGACCTCAACAGGTGTGGTTCCCCTTCCTTTGGTCTCATCTTTGCTATCCTCCTTGTATACTGGACCCAGCTCCAGTTCTCCTCTCAGGGATGAATCATTCCAGTTTCTTAGCCCTGAAACTAACTGCATTGTTTCTTCAGTTCCAGTTAGCCCAGGCTTTCTTCCCCAGTATGTACCATTCAGTTAACCTCGCAAACAGACTCGACCAAGAAGATTTACAGTAAGTAGAAAAGATTTTCCTTTTGGGCATTAAGAAATGTTGTTGACCCTTTTTCCTCCCTGGTCTGTGGTGTTGATTTCCTGGCTACACTTTTCAAAGAAGGAGCTAGTTTTTCTACATTTAAACTACAATTGGCAGCCTTTTCAAATTTTCATATGAAGATAATACTATTTGGCCTCTTCCAAGTTATGTATTTTCTGAAAGGCACCTTTCTCCTTAGACCACCTATAAAGGATCCTTCACCTCCCTGGGATCTGACTGTGGTCTGACTCAGAAACCCCTTGAACCTTCAGCAGAAAACAATTTAAAATTCCTTTCATGGAAAATGGTTTACTAGCTATCACTTCTGCAAAACGAATTTCTGAACTCCAGGCTTTTTCATCAGACTCCCTATATTATTTTCCACAAAGACAGAGTAACTTTACGAACAAACTCTTCCTTTTTACCTAAGGTGGCATCAGAATCTAACATTAACCAATCTTTTCATTTACTGGTTTTCTTTCCAATTCTTTTAAACAAAGGAGAGAGTGCATGCTACACTTTCTGAATGTGCACAGGCAGTTATGGTTTTATTTACACAGAACAAAGCAAATTAGAAAGTTAGATCAGCTGTTTGTATTTTTTTCATCAAACTGATTGGGTTATCCAGTGTCTAAAGTTAAATTGGATAAATGGGTAACTGGTGGCATTTCTTGGACATAGTCTCAACAAGGTATTTCCTTACCAAGACTGCCTGAAGCCTACTCTGCTAGATCCCATGGCCACTTCATCTGCCTTTTGGTCAAGCAGGTCTGTTGATATTTGTGCAGCAGCCACATGATCCAAGAATCATAAGTTTGTTACTCCTTGCAAATTGGATGTAATATCCAGAAGCAGAGCTGCCTCTGGTTCACTGACTCTCCGGAATGTCCTTTCATGAAGGCCACCCAAGATTAACATAGCTGGGGACACTGTCCCCTTTATTGAGGAAGAATGAAAAGGACAAAGTCAGATTTAAGTTATGTATTCACCATAACTAGGCATCTGTGTTGGCCATTTTCGTTCTTCCTAAACTTCCCCCCATCCATCCCCCTTCCTAAAATCTTCTTGAGGAACCTGTTGGACTAATTATTGGAACTTATAGTTCCAGGTTTGAGCCTTGTTCTTTGAGCTTAGCCCTTTCTTTTTCCAGTTTGTGTTGATTTTATGGCAGCAAACTCCATCTGCAGTATTTTGAATGGAATAGGGCATTATGGGTAGAGAGGAGCTCAAGAGTTGGATTTGTAGTGTAAAGTATGCAGCAGAGTCAGATCCAAGGATCAAGTCTGTAACCCATTCTCTGAGGAAGAATGAAAATGTTTGGTAAGCCATCCGACAGCAGATCTCCCAAAAATACTTAAGGATAAAGACAGAGACAGACCACACAGGTCCAAACCTTCCAGTGACACTTCCGTTAAGTTAGTTGTCAGTTCTTTGGTCCTCAGTGAGGCGCTTTCGCAGCCCCTAATGCCCGCTTTGGTTTGCAGGCTGCTACAGAGACCCTTTCGGAGTCCGGTATGCCACAAAACTCATCTTTAGCTAAGGATCCTGAGGTTGTCTCTAACTCAGATGGGTCTGAAGCCGCTGAGCACGTACTGGCTTCTGAGGAAGTACTTCGCACTACCGATTCTCGACACAAACCAACTACTTCTTTCACATCTACCGTTCTTTCAATAACTGCAGAGTTTCTAAGGCCCAAAGTACGAACCACACCCAAGAAACCGATGACCCAATCTCAGGCACCTGCTTCCCTGCCTCAGTCTCAAATGTTTAAAATGGCGGAAGAACTTATCATGCTGATCAGGGGAAGTCAAGCTACCCCTTCTAAAAGAAAGAGATCTGTCCCCAGTAGTTTTGTCTGAACAGGAGTGTGATGACTCTGATGCATCTGAATATGAAGACATGCAACCCCTCTCTGCTTATGAGGATTCTAATGCCAAGGATTCCATTCCTTCAGCCTCTCCACCCGAGGACTTTTCCTTTGGGGAAACCCATCATACCTTAAGGGAGCATTTCCATTGGGAATGTCAGGACTACCCTCAATTTAAAAAGAGACTCCGGGAATTCTTAGATCTCCTACAGTGCAGACCCCTGGCCATTCCCCCAGTCCTGGATGTTGTGGACAATGTTTTCCTGGAATCCATTTTGACTCCTGACACCCTCCCTCCTGTGCCCAGAAAACCTGACGGGTATTAGAGTCCCTGACTCACACAAAGTTATTTTCAAAAATCCTACTGCTGACCCTGAGGTAATTTCTCAAGAGCTTAAAGGAATTAAAGCAACCTCTGCTAAGAATCCCACCCCCTCGGATAGGGATTCCCGAGCACTAGACAGATGGGGTAAAAAAAAAAAAGTATACACCTCTGCTGCTCTTGCTGTCAGAGCACTAAATTGCCAGTTCCATATGCTAAAATTTCAGTAACATACCATGGAACTCCTCAAACAAAAAGTGTCTTTTTTTCCTGCTTGTGCAGAATCTAAAGAGTTACAAGAGTTAATGCATTCTGCAAGTCAAGTGATTAAGCACACCTTACACTGTGGTTTTGACACACTAGAAGCTTCTTGCAGGGCAGCAGTCACTGGTTCTGTCCTTAGAAGGCATGCATGGCTTAAGGAACAGCCCTTGCCAGACAATGTTAAATCTAAATTATTGGATGCACCCTTGCAAAAAGACAATTTATTTGGCACTAAGGCAGAGGAGTTCTTAAAAAAGATGGAAGAAAAAGCTAAATCTATGCAGACAGTTTAAGGATTTCTTACAGGTCCAGCAGGCATTGCCACACTAAGCACTGGTCCTTTCTTGCTCCCACCAAGGTCGGTTCAGCCCAGACCCTGGGGAAGCAGACCCCCCCCCCCCCAGACAGCAGCCATAGGGAATGCAGAGATCAAAACAATGGAATTCCTCCACTTCAAAACCAGGGAGTTCTAATCCTCCCCCTCATGGTAAGAACTCACAATGACTGTCCTCCCCCACCCCCCCTCCCTCTGCCCACCTTCACTTACCCCTGGGAGGAAAACTACCCCTTCACACAAGCACCTGGGCCACCATTACCAACAACCGCTGGGTCCTCAACATAGCATCCCAGAGATGCATATTTTCTTTCCACACACTTCCAACACCAAAAGAGTTCCAAGATCTACCTACAAGCCAGTGGATAGAGTCGCAAAAGCAAGTCCTTTCCCCTGCTCTCTCTCAGGGTAACAGAGCATGTTCCTGCAAAACAGAAATGCCAAGGTTTCAACTCCAGACTTTTTATGGTACCCAGAAAGAGGGCACCTGGCGCCCCATCCTCGATCTATCCAGTGATGTCTTATCTCGCCTTCATTCTTGCTGTTTGGGATTGGAGCCGATCCTCGGCTCCGACTCGGCCATCTTCAATAGCTCGAGAGCTGTTTACTGGCTTGAGGCTACCCCTTATCCCATAATGCCTAGCGATAGCTACCCAGATCTCGTTTGCTGCTTCAGCTGCGTGGGTGTCGTTTTTCTGGCTCAGGCTCGTATATTTAACATTTTGTGTAATCTTTCCTTGGAATTTAAATTTTCTAGTATCCTTTCTATTTAGAGTTAGTTATACGTGTTGTAGTTATTTTTTCTATAGTGTGTCTACCCTTTTTGACAGAACTCGTGTAAGTTAGAGAGTTCTCCACCCCTCCCCTAGGTTAGCCATTTAACTTAGAGGCTCTCCTACTTCCTTTTTCCCTTATTGTAAAAAAAAAAAAATATATATATATATATATATAATATTTAATTATATTGTATCTTATATTTCCTTCATAGTTATAGATGGTACTGGCGTGTTTTATCTAGTGTAGTACTGTTTTTTTTTTTGTCTGTATTTACTTACGTAGTCTTCCTTTTTTTGGTACAGTCATGTCTAGGGAAGCTAAGGTTTCTGGTTTCAAGAAGTGTGACTCATGCTGTTAGAAAATGTCTCTGACAGATGGGCACACTAGTTGCGTCTACTGTTTAGGCGCTGTTCACCTGCAGGACTCTTGTTCTATTTGCCATGCTTTTAGTCTAAGAGTCCTGCTGGAGCGTGAGAACAAACTGATTCTTAGGGGTTTGTTAAAACCCCAGGATTCACCAGCAAAGAGTTCACAGCCAGTGAAATCCCCAAAATTCACTAAGCCATCGGCTAAACCCTCGGAGCAGACTCCTGTGCAGGATTTACCTTCTAAGTCAGTTCCGGCGGGCACCGACAAAGACAACCTCCCCGTCAGCTCCATCGGATGCTTCAGAGCCGTCGTGGAGCCACAAGAGGCTGAGGTCCCCTTCCTTAGAGTCGGTGCATTTGGCTCCTCAGTCTCCATTGCTTTAAAGTGAGCATAGCCACTGATCCTCTCAGTCCTCTCGATCCTCTCGGCTGTCGGATCACGATCTGGAGAGAGTAGTCAGTAGGTTGCTAAAGTCACAGGCACTAGCTAAATTATTGTCCAACCCTCCTCAACGGGTATCGGCTCCGTCCACTTCACTTGATGTTCCTCCTCCGACTCCAGTGAGTTCGGAGCCGGAGTTCGTTGGGGTTCGAGTAGTGGAACCGTCGTCTCCGATAACCATATCCCCTTTGGTTCTGACGTCGGCTCCGATTACCTCAATGGTTCCTTCCATTGAGGGATCTGGATGCCAAGGTTCCCTTGTTGGCTCCGAGGGGGCGAGTGGCAACGGACCCTTGTCCAACCCCATTCTCCCTCTCGAAGCATCGGAGCAGGTGAGCTTGGCTCCAACATCGGCCTCGGAGCTGTTCCCCCCTTGGCACGGAGAAAGATTCCTATTTCTTCAGAACCAGAACTTTCTCTGCCTCGAGACAAGGATGCCTTTGAGGTCAGGCAGAGTGTGCTGTCCCGTGAGTCAGCTCCACTATCAGCCCCACCAGCTCCATCCCCCGTAGTGCCTGTGCCAACCTCTGCTCCTCCTCCAGACCCCAAGCGTAGGGAACCAATGCTCCAGGACACCGCATTGGGTGTTTCCTCTTCTTCCGAGGCCTCCCCTGATCACTCAGAGGAGCCCTCTCGGAAGAGGAAGTGCAAGAGGAAGCACATTGACTCCCCTGAGTCTGTGACTTCTGATACAGACTTAGATGAATCGGAAGAGTCCCCGAGATCCCCCTCTGAAGATGTTTCCTTCTCAGACATCCTGGAAATGCTTAGGCAGAGGGGGAACTGGAATCCCTTAGCCCCTACTGAGGATGAGTCTGTATTCCTGGATGCTTTTGGTTCCTGACCTTCCACCTCCTGGGCCTTTCAACCCACTTATGTCCGTAGTGGCTCGTAAGACTTGGTCAGCTCCAGACACAATGGAACCAACTCCGAGGAGACCTAGTCAGTTTATTACAGCCCCCCAGGATAAGCAGTTCCTTTCTAAAGGTGTGCCCGTTGATGCCATGGTGGTAGCAGCAGCCACCAAAAAAGAGCTAGCAGAGACATTTTCATCTGTTCATCCCCCTAACAAGGAGTCTAGGACAATGGACAGGTACGGAAAGCGAATGTTTGCTTCAGCGACCTTCTCCATGAGATCACTGAACTATCCATGTCATTTTACTCGACTTCAAAGGGATCTCCTTAAAGAGCTTGGAGATATCCTTCAAGATCCTACAGCTGAGGGAGCACAAGCCAAAGTAGCTTCCCAGCTAGCGACGCTTAATTCTATAGTTAACTCCTCCATGAGGCTCATTTCCTGTGCAACCGATGGTGCAAGTAGAGCCGCGGGCATGGGTGTAGCCCTTAGGAGGCATGAGTGGATGCGGCTGTGTCACTTTGCAGAACCCTTTCGAGTGTCCTTCACCAATGCCCTCTTTGATGGCTCCTTTCTCTTTGGGCCACAGGTGAAAGACATGTTGACTAGGTGTGAGCAAGAAGGCGAGACTCTCACTGCCGTGGGAGTCCATTTTTCCACTCCCTCTAGACCTTACCCCAAGGGTCAGAAGAGTGGGGAAATGTGGTTCCGTAAATCTTAGGGAGCCTTGCCTGACACACGTAGTGATTTTTCCTCCAGAGGCAGCAGGGGAAACAATAATAATAGACGCCGCCCTTGTGGCAGAGGTGGTCCGCAGAACCAGGGCAACAGAGAATCTTTCTCTGATAAGCCCTTCCAGCATCCCTGAAGGGTTGCCCAGCTGCTCACCTCTGGAGGCAGTCGAGGGAAGACTTTCACTGTACCCAAAAGCCTGGCTAAATTTAACAAAAGACAGATTGGTACGGTCCATTATATCCGGAGGTTACAAAATTCCCTTCCATCAACCCCCTTTACAGTCAAAGAAAATCCTTCCAGATGTGCCACCCAATCTGAAGGACTGTTAGAAAAAAGAGCCATCCAGGAAGTCCCCGCAGACCAGCAAGGATCTGGAACTTACTCAAGGTTTTTTTTGGTAATAAAAAAGACAGGGGACTGGAGACCGATTCTGGATCTCAGCAGACTAAACAAGTCTGTACAAAGAACAAAGTTTCGGATGGTCACGCTACAGTCCATTCTACCCTTTCTGGGTCAGGACAATTGGATGTGCTCGATAGATCTTCAGGACGCGTACTACCATATCAAGATGGACAGACACTCCAGGAGATTTCTTCGCTTTCAGGAGGGGGCCAATCATTACCAGTTCAGAGCTCTACCCTTGGTCTCACCACAGCCCCCAGGGTGTTCACCAAGTGTATGGCAGTGGTCACGGCTCACCTGAGACATCAAAAGATTCCAGGTGTTTCCATATCTAGACGTTTGGCTCCTCGCTGCTACCACCAGGCATCGACTCCTACAAGCGCGGGATTGTACAATCACATCCTGCACCCAGCTAGGTATTACAATAAATTTCGAAAAATCTGCCTTGTTGCCCTGTCAGTCTATCACTTACATAGGAGCAGACTTAAACACAAGGGATATGTTCGCAAGGTTACCACTAGAAAGAGTGTCCACAGTTCGCCAACAAGTGCAAATTCTAATGCAGAGTGAAAGGATCCAAGTCAGGTATGTCCTTAAAACTCTGGGCTCCATGGCAGCGGCCATTCTTCTAATCCCACTAGCGCGCTTCCACATGAGAATTCTTCAATGGCTTCTTTTCACACAGTGGTCCTTCCAAGAGCTACCCATGTCTCACATGATCCTTATCACGGAGGCATCTTTCTTGGTGGATGGTCTCCCCACTAGTTACTCAGGACAGACCTTTCATACCACCCCCTCCGGTAGCCACAGTGATGACAGACGCCTCCTTGATAGGGTGGGGGGACATTATCTGGGCAGGACAGTCCACGGCACTTGGCAACCTCACGAGTACCATCTGCATATAAATGTCCTAGAAATGAGAGCTGTGCTCCTAGCGTTGCAAGCTCTTCAAGACACTCTTCCTTCCGGGACCATTGCAATTCAAACAGACAACATGTCAGTGGTGTGGTACATCAACAAGCAGGGCAGAACCAGATCCTACCCCCTGTGTTGAGAAGCACTCAGACTTTGGCAGTGGGCGATTTCCTCCCATCGTTTTCTGATTGTGACGCACATCCCTGGGAGATCGTCATAGCGGACAGGCTCAGCAGAGCTATCCTCATGCCTCATGAGTGGTCTCTGAATCAGGAAGTTGCGGATCTTATTTTCCACTAATGGGGACAGCCTTGCTGCGATCTTTTTGCCACCCCCTTCAACAGCAAATGCAGCAACTACTACTCCCTTCTTCCACTTCCAGGTCACATACCCAGAGACGCTCTAGTTCACATTTGGCCTCAGGGACGACTTTATGCTTTTCCTCCGTTTCCCCTGATACCGAAACTCATACAGAAAGCAAAATCGTTGGGTTGCAAAATGATCCTCATTGCCCCCTACTGGCCTCGACAGATATGGTTCCCGTTCCTGCACCATTACCTTCTCTATCAACCGTGGACTCTGGACCCAATTCCATTTCTCCTGATTCATCAATCAGGCGGGTTGCATCAATCCCTCCAAACTCTCCAGCTCACAGCTTGGTTACTCCACTTCCAACCTTAGCCAGGCATCCCAGCATTTCCCCAGCAGTACGTGAGATTATTGTCTCCTCTCAAGTCTACAGCGAGAAAAACTTTGCTAACAAATGGAAACGTTTTTCTTGTTGGGCGGAGTCTAGGAATGTGGATCCCTTCTCAGCCCCACTCCACGAAATTCTGGAATTCCTGACACAATTGTTTCACTCCGGGGCCGCTTCCACTACGTTTAGGGTACAATTAGCAGCCATTTCTAATTTTCATATTGGTTGGTCACATTCTAACATTATGTCTCATAAGCTCTGTAAAGCTTTTTTTGGGAGGAACATCTCTTCTTAGACCTCCAGTGAGAGATCCTCCTCTCCCTTGGGACCTTAATTTAGTCATAACAACTTTAATTCTGCCCATTTTTGAACCAGCAGCTTCTTGCTCCATCAAGTTTCTATCTTGGAAGACACTCTTTCTGGTAGCTATCACTTCAGCTAGGCGTGTGTCAGAACTCCAGTCACTGTGTGTTCATCCTCCCTACCTGGTGTTTCACAAGGACAGAGTTGCTATGAGGACTAATCCTTAGTTTTTTCCTAAAGTCTGCTCGGAAAATAATTTAAACCAATCTATAGATCTCCCTGTGTTCTTCGCAAGTCGTAGCAACAAGGCAGAGTACAAACTTCACCAACTGGACGTTCATAGACAATTGCGTTTTTACCTGCACAGAACTAAAGAAATAAGAAAGTCAGACCATTTATTCCTTTTTTATGCCTTAAACAAACAAGGTCTCCCAGTTTCCAAGGTGACCTTATCCAGATGGTTGTCCCACACTATTACTTTTATTTATCAGTTAAGGAACAAAGAGTTACCAATAAAACCGAAAGGTCATTCTACTAGATTCCATATGTGCAGCTTCCACATGGGGAAACCCTCATACCTTTATCTCTCATTACAAGGTGGATATGGTCTCCCAGAGCAGAGCTGACTTTGGTTCCACTGTTCTGAAGGGTCTATTCCACTGAGCCACCCAGGGTTTTAGGTGCTAGGGACGCTGTCCCAAACAGCAAGAATGAAGGCGAGATAGACAACTTAACATTAAGAAGTTATGTACCTACCATAACGTTCCATGTTAGTTGTCTTCATCTTGCCTTCTTTCTTATGTCCCTCCCTCCGTCCCCCGTCCTAGTGGATTGAGAGGAGTTCCTTTTTTCACTGGCTGAGTATTCTTTTATTGTTATTCTTCTAGCCAGATCTTCCTAAACTATTCTAGATATTAGAATGCTGGGAACAACCAGTTTTTTGATAACTGTTTTTTCTCTTATGTCTGGTTTAGCTATTTCAAATGAGATCTTGGTAGCTATCCCCTAGGCATTATGGGATAAGGGGTAGGAGCTATTGAAGATGGCCGAGTCGGAGCCGAAGATCGACTCCGATCCCAAACAGCAAGAAAGAAGGCGAGATGAAGACAACTAACATGGAACGTTATGGTAGGTACATAACTTCTTATTCTTCGTGTTTTCACTGTTGCAGTCATTACATTTGGGTAATCTGTTGGCAGGTTGCCCTCAGTCGGCCTGATTAACAAAGTCTTGGGTCCTGCATCGGTTGCTATCCCTTCTTCCATGATGTCAGGTCATCAGGGGTATAAAACATGCAGCCGACACCATTACATCAGTCTTTCTTGCCTAGCGGTGCCTGAAGCAGAAGCAGTTCGCAAGTGTGGTCTGCCGACTCCTGAAATTTTCGTTTTCGAGTTTCAGAACCGAAGTCTTCAACTAAAGCTAAGTACCCCGTTGGGGAAACTTTTTCTTGCTCCTTACCGATGTCAGTAAAAGTTAATAATTGTATTACCTGTGGGAAGCAAATAGCTCATAAGGATTTTCATTTGTACTGTATTCCTTGCCTAGGCCGTGATCACAACATACCATGCTGTCGGTTTTGTGCTAAATTTAACCAACGCACTATTAAACGTTGGTATATTTTTGCTTCTAAATATTTTGGTTCACGCTTTAATTATCCAGAAATGTTGTCCGTTAGCAGTCTTTTTACCGGAATACCTAAAAAACGCAAAGAAAAAGAGACAGACTGTCGAGGTCCAAAACTGACGACTATGCTTCTCCTAAGTCAGTTGCTAATTCGCCGGTACTCAGTGAGGTGCTTTCGCAGCCCCTGATACCCGCTACTTTTGATTTGCAGGCCTCTACTGAGACCCATTTGGAGTCCGGTATGCCGCGAGATGCTTCGATTATGGAACCCGCATATATCTCTACCTTAGATGGGTCCAGAGCTGCTGTGCAGGCACCGGCTTCTGAGGGTGTTTTCAAGCCTACAGATTTGTATATTAAACTGACGCCATCTTCAAAACTAAGCCCAAAATCTACATCTATGTCTAAAAAAAACAATGCTTGGGCCACATGTGCAGGCCCCTATGCCTGAAAAACAAATTATCAAAATGGCTGAAGATTTAATTACTCTGATCAGGGCTAGTCAACCCCCCCCCCCCTTCTAAGAGGCCTTAGGCAAGACATTGATTATGAATCTTCTCAACAGGATTCTATTTCTTCTGCCTCTTCGAATGAACAGGATTTGTCTGTACCTACTTATGAGGACTCTGATGCAGAAGATTCCATTCCTTCTGCTTCACTCCCTGAGGTTTTTTCTTTTGGGGAAACTTTACATACCTTACGGGAACATTTCCTCTGGGAAAGTCAGGATTTCTCTGAATCTAAAAAGAGACTTGGGGATTTTCTTCTCCCTCAGCATAGGCCTTTGGCCATACCTCCTGTTCTAGATATTGTTGTTGATGTTTTTATAGAATTGAGTATGGCTCCTGATTCTCTGCCTCCGGCTCCTTGTAAGCCAGACAGATACTACAGGGTTCCTGACTCCCACAAATTCCTTTTCAAAAATCCTATTGCAGATCCTGAAACCATTTCTCAGGGTCACAAGGGCATTAAGGCCTCTACTGCTAAAAATCCTACCCCTTCTGATAGAGATTCCAGGGTGCTGGATAGATGGGGTAAGAAGGGTTTACACTTCTGCAACCTTGGCAATCAGGGCTTTAAACTTTCAATTTCTTATGCTTAAATACCAGCAGCATATCATGGGGCTGCTTAAACAGAAAATTATGTTAATTTCTGACTGTGTGGAAAATAGATTTACAGGATTTATTGCATTTAGCTGAACAAGTTGGAAAACATACTTTGCAATGTGTTTTGTATTCTTTGGAGGCCTCTTGCAGGGCTGCTGTAACTGTCTCTGTGCTAAGAAGGCATGCTTTTCTCAAAGAGCAAACTCTGCCTGATCATGTTAAAGCAAAATTGTTGGATGCTCCTTTACAACAGGGTCGTCTCTTTGGTAGTAAGGCTGAAGAAGTTTTAAAAAAGATGGAAGATAAAGCTAAATCTATGCAAACTGTGAAAGATTTCATGCAAATGCAACCTCCAAGATTTATTAGGCACCGGCCTACTAAGAACTGGTCCTTTCCAGTCCCTTTGAGAGCCACTCAAGTCAAACCCAGACATTCCAAAGACTCCAAGTTTCAGTCACAAGGGGCTTTTAGAACAAAACAGTGGGGTGCCTCCTCCTCCTCCTCCAAATCTGGAAGCAACAAGGCACCTCCCTATGGTAAGCAGTCTCAATGACTTCCCTCTACACTTACCAAGCACTTACCTTTTAGCCGCCCCTTTGGGCGGAAAACTGACACTTCATGTAAGAAACTGACACTTCATGTAAGAAACTGGCAACTTATAACCTAGGACAAATGGGTTTTAAATATAGTATCCCAGGGATACAGATTTCATTTCCACACGTTGCCAATCCCAAACGGATGGCCAGACCTGCCCTCAAACCAGTGGGCAGAGGTCCAGAAACAATTACTGTCTCTCATGAACATGGGAGCTATTCAACCAGTTCCAGAAGAGGAAAAGGGACAAGGTTTCTATTCAAGACTTTTCCTGGTACCCAGAAAAGACAAATCATGACGTCCAGTTCTGGACTTATCTACTCTAAACACATTTCTGGACATTCCAAAATTCAAGATGCTGACTCTTCAACAGTTACTTCATATGCTAGGCAAAGATGCCTGGTTGGTAACTCTAGACTTAAGAGTTTTACCTGCATATCCCAATCAGGGAATCTTGCAGAAGATAACTCCGCTTTAAAGCAGGCTATTTGCATTATCAGTTCTCTGCACTGCCCTTTGGCTTATCTACTGCACCCAGGGACTTCACAAAGTGCCTGGCTCCATTAATTGCATTTTGCAGGCAAAGAAATATTCATATATATCCATACCTGGATGATTGTCTAATTCAGGCAGAAAACAGGGACATTCTTCAAAAACATCTGGCGTTTGTAAAAAAAAAAAAAAAAAAAAAAAGGGGGTCTCAACTTGTCTAGGGTACACGATAAACGAAAAGAAATCACAACTGGTACCCTCTCAAAAATTACATTCATGGGTGCATGCTTGAATACAACTGCCCAGATGGCTTACCTTACGCCAGAAAAGCAAATTCATTTGGTGACTTACTTCAAACAGATGGCCACAAAAACCCTGCTATCTGCAAGACAAGTTGTGCAAGCCTTGGGGTTCATGGCCTCCTGCATTCTTCTGCATATGAGGAAACTTCAGTGGTGCTTAGAGTTTATGGAGTCAACATTGTCACAGCCTGGAAACAGTGATTCCGATCATACCTTGCCTGCAACTAGAGTTCCTGTGGTGGGCCGAGGCCTGCCACTAAAACAAGGGACTGCCATTCACTCCACCCCCTGCCACCCAAACCCTAACTACAGATGCATCAGACTATGCTTGGGTGACTCATCTGGCAGGGTAGTGCATTCAGGACAAATGGAGCCCAAATCAAATGCACCTTCATATCAATCAAAAAGAGATGCTAGCTGTACAGAATGCACTGACAGCCTTCAAGGACTACCTTCATCCAGGACAGTTAATGATAAAGACAGACACCACCATTATGTGGTACATAAACAAGCAGGGGGGCACACACTCCTACCCCCTTTGCAGACTAGCCATGGCATTGTGGAACACAGCCTTGACCTATCATATTCAACTACAAGCTCAATTCCTGCCAGGAACGCTGAATACTCTGGCAGACGGACTATGCAGAAATCTCATGGACGCACACGAATGGAAACTGGAACCACGGATTTTCAACATGTTGGCACGCAAATGGGGGAGTCCAGACAGATCTTTTTGCCTCACCCCAGAACTATCAGTTGGATAAGTTTTGCACAAGAACTCATCACAAAAAAGCCTGGAAGGTGGATGCTTTATCATTCAGCTGAAAAAAACTGTCAGTCTATGCCTTTTCCCCTCTGCCTCTGCTCTCTAAAGTTCTACTAAAAGTGAAACAGGACAGACCAAAACTGGATTCGATTGCTCCAGACTGGCCAAGCCAACACTGGTACCCACTCCTGCGCAATGTGTCACACCTTCCACCGTGGCACCTGCCTCAGACACCTTACTTACCGTCTCAGCAGAACAACCAAATTCTGCACACTCAGCTCCAAACTTTGAATCTTGCAGCATGGCTAATCACCTAAATTCACCCTTGGCATCCCTCAGCAAACCTGTGATGGATGTCATTTTGGAGGCAAGAAGGCCTAGTACTAGAAAATCTTATGCTGACAAATGGAAAAGATTCTGTGCCTGGAATCAGTCACAAGGGATAAGCACAACAGTGCCCAATATTCCTCAGATTTTCCAATATTTAACTGAGATGCTTCACAAGGGCCTGTCCTTTTCTTCCATAAAAATCCATGCCTCAGCCATTTCAGCTCATTACAACACAGAACCTCCCCTCTTCTCTCATCCTCTGCTGAAGCAGTATCTCAGAGGGGCCAAAAACTTAAGACCACCCAGGAGAGCTCCAACCCCTGCCTGGGACCTCAATTTTGTATTGGAAAAACTCACTCTCCCTCCCTTCGAGCCAGCTGCTACTGCAGACTTAAAATGGCTCAACTTGAAAACAGCTTTCCTTTTAGCAGTCACTTCAGCTAGAATGATTTCCGAATTACAGGCTCTTATGGCAGTGGAGCCTTTCATTATTTTTCATGTGGACGGGGTGTCTCTCAGGACTAATCCATCCTTCATGCCTAAGGTGGTATCCAGTGTGGCTCTTATTCAGACCATTCATTTGCCAACTTTCTTTCCCAATCCACAGAACATGGGGGAACGGATTCTGCATTCATTGGATGTACACAGACAACTTAGATTTTACTTAGAGGACAAAATCTCAAAGAAAATCTGCACAACTACTGGTGGCATTTGCTGCAGGGGCAGAGGGAAAGGCTATTTCAAAGCAGACTATTTCCAAATGGATAAGCCATTGTATTTGTTTCTGCTATATGCACCATGGCAAATCTATCCCCCAGGGGATAAGATCTCATTCCACCAGGGCTGCATCTACTTCTACAGCCTTTCTCAGAGGTGTTCCTACCAGAGACATTCTAGAAGCTGCTTCCTGGAGCTCAGTTCATACGTTCACCAAACATTTACCTTTCTTCTCTAAATCCAAAGCTGGCTTTGCCTCTGCTGTCTTGTAGGGCCTTATAGCTGGTCCTAATGCTGTATAAATCCATCATCCCAACCATAGCTTTGGGAATCTACCCAATTGTAATGACTGCAACAGTGAAACACGAAGAACATAGTACAGTTGTGTACACTTACAATAAATGTAGATGTTCGAGTGTATTCACTGTTGCAGTCCTGGTTACCCTCCCTCCAGCCCCCTGTTTTTTCTCTTACTATACCTCCTCTTTCTTTTACTATGCTTAAAAGCCTTTTTGGTGTATTTCCTTTTGTTTGGCGGTATATTTTTGTGTTTTTAATTACTTAAATATTTGGCTCCCCATTTGGGGGGCACCTGGCATCTGGGGCAAGAAAAACTGATGTAATGGCGTTAGCAGCATGTTTTATGCCCCTGACGACCTGACGTCATGGAAGAAGGGACACCAACCAATGCAGGACCCAAGACTTTGTTAATCAGGCTGACTGAGGGCAACCTGCCAGCAGATTACCCAAATGTAATGACTGCAACAGTGAATACACACTCGAACATGTACATTTATTGTAAGTGTACACAAATGTACTTTCTAAATACCTTCCTGGTGATACCAAAATTCATAATGCTCACCCTCCACAACTGCTACCCATGCTCTCCAAGGATGCTTGGCTAGCCACCCTAGACCTAAAAGAGGCTTACCTCTTCCTATCAGGGAATCATGCAGGAAATATCTATATTTCCGGGCAGGATCTCTGCACTTTCATTTTTCTGCACTTCACTTTGGCTTATCTACTGCTCCCAGAGTTTTCACAAAATGTCTAGCTCCTGCCTTTTGCAGACAAAGGAATATCCAAATTTACCCATACTTAGACAACTGTCTAATTCAGGCAGACAGGAAAAGCGGCCCAAGCACCTGGCCTTTGTAAAGTCCCTATTGACCCTCCCTAGGGTACACTATCAACAAAATGAAATCCAAACTAGTACCCACCCAGAGGATTATAATCCTGGGAGCAAGTGTGGACACAGCATCCCAGATGGCATTCCTTACACCAGAAAAGTAAACTTACTTGACCGCCTAGTTCTCTCAACTAGCTACCAGACCACAGTTATCTGCAAGGAAAATCCTGCAAGCTCTTGGGTTCATGACAGCTTGCATTCTACTCATTCCATATGCCAGACTGCATATGAGGAAATTTCAGTGGTACCTAAAAAGCCTTTGGTGTCAACACTCTCAAGACCTGGAAACTCTTATACCAATGATACCTTACCTAAGGAAAGATTTTCTTTGGTGAGCAGCAGCATGCTCCCACAACAAGGGACTACCGTTTCACCACCCACCGCCACCCAGACCCTCACCACAGATGCATCAGGCTATGCCTGGGGTGTACACGTGGATGGCAGGTACATACAAGGCCATTGGAGCCCACAGCAAATCCATCTGCACATCAACCAAAAAGAGATGTTAGCTGTCCAGCATGCATTGACAGCTTTCAGGCCCCTTCTCTCCCCAGGGGCTCTCCTGATCAAAACAGACACCACCACTGTGATGCGGTATATCAACAAGCAGGTAGAGACTCATTCCTACCCTCTATGCAAGCTGGCCCTGACCCTTTGGCACACAGCGTCTGTCATGCAACTCCACCTGTTAGCACTATTCCTGCCAGGTCCTCTAAACTCTCTGGCAGACCACTTAAGCAGAAATCTTCTGGACCCACACGAGTGGCAACTAGACAAAAGAACCTTCACCCTAATAACTCAGAAATGGGGTACCCCGAAGGTCGACCTCTTTGCCTCCCATAACAACCATCAGCTCAGCAAGTTCTGCACCAGGGAGCATCACGCCATGGCTTGGAAAGTGGATGCCCTGTCCTTCTGCTGAGTCAGTCTGTCGGTCCATGCCTTTCCTCCACTACCCCTCATCACCAGGGTACTGCTCAAAATAAGGGAGGAAAAACTGAGGGCAATTCTTATTGCTCCAGACTGACCTTGCCAGCACTGGTATCCACTGCTGCGCAGCCTGTCCCCACTGCCACCATGGCATCTCACTCAGACCCCAACCCTCCTGACCCAGAAGGCGGGAGAATTCATGCATCCCCAATTGCAGACCCTCATTTTGGCAGCCCGGCTTATTCCCTGACCACTGATCAATCTGCCAATCTCAGTAAACCGGTTCCAGATGTTATACACGAGGACAGATGCCCTAGCACTAGAAAGTCTTATGCTAACAAATGGAAAAGGTTCTGCACCTGGATTCAGGCTAAGGGAGCCGGTATCGTACCTCTCATCCTGGATTTACCTAGCTGACCTGCTACACAGTGGTCTCTCTTTTTCCTCTTAAAATTCATGCCTCTTCTATCTCTGCCCATTTCCACACTGAGCAGCCCCTTTTTCTCACACCCTCTGATCAAACAATTCCTAAGAGGGGCTAGCAACTTGAGGCCACCCAGAAGAGCACCTACCCCAGTTTGGGACCTTAACTTTGTGTTGGAAAAGCTCACCTTATCCCCCTTCGAACTATCAGCTTCAGCAGAGTTAAAAATTCTCTCCTGGAAGACTGCTTTTCTTCTGGCCATCACTTCAACCAGAAGAGTCTCCAAGCTACAAGTACTCATTGCTGTGGTGCCTTTCATCTTCCATGCCGACAGGGTTTCCCTCGGGACTAACCCATCCTTCATGCCCAAAGTGGTGTCCAGTGTGGCTCTCAACCAGTCCATTCATTTACCACCTTTTTCCCCTAAACCACAAAACAAGGGGGAAAGGATCCTGCACTCTCTAGATGTGCACAGACAGCTCAGATTATATCTAGACAGGTCCAAATCATTCAGAAAGTCTGATCAATTACTGGTTAGCTTTGCTGCAGGGACAAGGGCAAAGCCATCTCCAAACAAACAATTTCCAAATGGATAGCACACTGCATCCATTTCTGTTACAAACAACACGGAAAACCTCCCCCCTAAGGGGGTAAGGACTCACTCCACCATAGCAGCCTCCACCTCTGCAGTTCTCTTCAGAGGAGTCCCCACCAGGCACATCCTGGAGGCTGCCACTTGGACATCTGTTCACACTTTCACCAAGCATTATAACGTGCCTATCTTCTCCAAATCCAGAGCAGGCTTTGCTACTGCAGTCTTGCAGGGCATCCTTGCCAGCTCCTCGTCTCATTGACTGCCTCTACCCTTTTGCTCAGCTTTGGGAATCAACCCAAGTGTGATGTCTGCAACAGTGAAACATGAAGAAAATAGTGCAGTTGTGTACACTTACCATAAATGTAGATGTTAGAGTGTATTCACTGTTGCAGTCCTGGTTTCCCTCCCTCCACCCCCCTCTTCTTTCTCTCTCTCTCCTTACAAGGGACATTTTGGTATTTACTTTCTGCTGGTGGGTTTCTTCCACCAGTAGAAAGTAACCTGGCCCCCACTTGGGGGGCTCCTGATAGGGCAAGGAAGAATGATGTAATGGCATTGTCTGCCTTACTGTATACTACTAATGACCTGACGTCAGCCCTGAAGTGACAGCAACTGATGCAGAAATTCTAAGCCTCTGGTACTCTGGTATTCGGGCCGGCTGAGGGCTACCCTGGCTGGGTTAACCCAAATGTGACGACTGCAACAGTGGATACACTCTAACATCTACATTTATGGTAAGTGTACACAACTGTTTATGGTAAGTGTACACAACTGTACTTTCTCACATGTCTGGGGATTATGACATCTTTCATCCTTGTGATGTCTCTGGCAAAACTCCACATGCAGTAAAATCTAGTGGTATCTGAAAACTCACTAGTAACCGAATTCACACTGTCAAGAGAAGGTGCTACCTCCCCTCATATGCATTCAGAAGTAATTTGCCTAGTGGGCTTCTCACATCAGGACAGATATGGAATTGCCTTTTAACCTTCCATTTGTAATTAGAGCCTCATGACACTTGACATGGCAAGACTTTGGGAGCACATAATGACAAACCTCAGGGTGCACGGTCAGTAACGTTCTTCAGGGATGGAAAAGCCTCAGGGCGTATTGTCGGCAATGCCTTCCCTCGGGATGGAGAAATCTCAGGACGCATTGTCAGCAGTGACTTTCCCCCTGGGATGGAGAAACCCACAGGATTTGTCATCAGCAGTGCCTTCCCCCGGGATGGAGAAACCTCAGGATGTGTTGTCTGTGATGCCCTTCCCCACGGGATGGAGAAACCGTTGGTGGTGCCATTCCCCCAGGGGTGGAGAAACTTCAGGAAGTGTTGCAATTGAAGCCCTTCCCCTGGGAATGAAGAAACCTTAGGATGTGTTGCCAGCAAAACCCTTCCCCCGGGATGGGGAAACCTCATGATGTGTTGAACCTCAGGATGTATAGTTGGTGATGCCCCGCTGGGATGGAAAAATTACACAGATGTTAAGGAAATTTTATTTGTAATCCTGGATGTCCTTCTGTTCCCATGTTGCAGTATTCATAGCATGGGGGATTCTCCACCTAGGCAACCCGAACATCTGGCCATTATACCGAAGACTTTTATTACTGCAAGGTACGTACCACGTTACACATAGGAAAGCAGCCAACGTAAGCCGTAAAAGTGACATCTGCATGTACCATCCTCAGAACTTCTCTGCCCTCCAGTCTGAACGCCATCTTCATTTGTCTGATTGCTGAGTGGTTGCTCTTTCAGATAAGTGCCCCCATTGGGAGTTTCATTTTCTTGCTACTGCATGTTTCTCGAGGTTAATGTCATCCAAGAAAGGCATGTGCCATTGTGGGAGACAGATTCCACACACAGATAGCCATGATCAGTGTCTTCTCTTTGTGGTCTGCCTCACAGCTATAAGGTTTGGGCAATTTGAACAATGTTTGTCCCTTAGACAATCCACAGTCATCTTTCTGCCCTATGCTGTGGAATAAAATCCCGGTATATGTGAGGCAGAGCACCTCGCTGGCCTTGTTCAAGAGAAATCTTGACCAATGGATGGGAGATCGCAGATATACCCCAGGGATTACCTCAGTGTCACTGCTCAACAGAGGCACAGCAAAATAATGGGTATAGTTCCCCATACTAAAGGGGTGGCTTAAGCCACAAAACTATGGGCTAGGCTTGTAAATGCCCTCGGGCAGATAGCCTAGTATGAACCTATGAACCTATGAACCTATGAACATTTACCTCGAGAATCAGAGATTCAAGCGATTAGCACTTGCAATGGAAGGTAAGGCAGGTCCATCCAGTGAGCCTCCAAAGAAGGTTAAAAAAGAAGAAAAGGTTAGGCCTGTATCTTTGTCTGTGCCTCTGAACCCGGATGTCCTTCTCGAGGCCGGTAAAGGCCCAGTGTTCCATTATGTGCCTGGTTCTCTTCCTGCAGCGGGTACTGGTTTGGAAGCCTTTAAGGAGAGTTCCATTAGCACGTCCACAGAGGCCTTGCAGGCTTCCATCCAAGACGGTAAGGGGGAACCACGCCTCACCACCTTGGACTTTTCTCACAGTGCTTAGCTATTCAAGGCAGTCCGATGTCTGTTCCGGAACCCAGGCCTACTTAGGCCCATGTATCCCAGCCTAGGGTTGATCCTCCTCTTAAAAAGAAACAAAAACATGTTTCCTCCTCTCAGGATCCTTCCCCAGACTGACGAGCTTTTTTTCCCCAAGTAATTCTTAATGCTTTCCTACCACTAAGACCTTCCTCTGTTCAAACTCCTACTCCACTTTCTCCTCCCACTTTATCTAGGAGTTCTGCTGTGGAACAGGAGGCCTCTGAGGAAGAAGTTTATTCGTCAGATGAGTTTTTAGTTTACTCAAACAAATTGACTCCCCCCTGGGTCATGCTTCCCCTGAAGTAGATTCCAATGATGGGGACACCATGAGGTTATGCTTCCCGTGAAGTAGATTCCAATGGAGGGGACTCCCTGAGGTTATGCTCCCCATGAAGTAGATTCCAATGGTGGGGACTCCCTGAGGAAGATGTATCCTTTGGAGAGATAATGTCAAAGATAAGATTTTTTTTTTTTTAAGTGGGAAAGCTTACAAATGTCTGAAGTGCAGAAGAGGTATTATGACCTTTTACAGATAGACTCTACTTCTTCGGCTATTTCACCCGTGCTTCCTGCTTTCCAGGATGCCTTTCTTTCAGTGTCAAAAATCCACTGTCAACCACCAGCCCCAGAAAGTCCGGACAAGTTTTACAAGGTCCCTGAGGACAGCAAATTTCTTTTCAAATGTTCCCCTGCAGATCCTGCCGTGATTTGTCTGCAGCTAGACCTTCCAGACTGCTGCACTCCACTACCCTTCTACCCCAAGATAAAGACAGCAAAATGATGGAGAGGATAGGTTAAAAAAAATCTACACATCCTCCCCTTCAGGGCCATTACCTATCAGACTCGTATGTCTAAATGTGTTCTGGCCCTGCTTTCTCAAGCTTCACAGCTGTTAACAGATCTTCCTGATTCTGCAGTCAAAGCACAGCTTTCATCCCTATTGACAGCCTCTTCCTAAGTAACCACACACTCCATTAAGTACAGTTATGATGCAACTGAGTATCTGCTAGATCAGCTGCATCTGGATCTGTCCTTAGATATTATTGGCTAAGATTCCAGCCTTTGCAAAACTTGTAGATGCACATCTTGACAATCCTGCTGTTTTTGGTACTAATGCTGCTGCTTTTTACAAATCTTTACAAAAAAGGGAAAGAGTTACAGGAACTGAAGCACATTTTTGTGTCCCCAGTCCCAAAGTATCTTAGGAATTATCCTTCCAAACCTCATTTTGCGAGGAAGAAAGCCTGCACTTCTCCCCTCCCTCACAAGAAAGGGACATGCAGAGCTCCTCCAGATCTTAACCAACCTCGGCTCAAAAGCCCTCTTTTCTGACAAGCCAGGTAGACTGTGACTACCTTTTGAGTCTCTCCAGCATTAGTCTTTCCCAGCACGCCTTTTTCTTCCTTCCTGGACAAGCACTACCACAGACAAATGGGCCCTTTCCATTGTCCAAAACAGATACTACATGGTCTGGAAGTCCATCCCTCAACCTCCTCGAGACCAGGTCCTTTTTTTCCCCTCCGGTACCTCAAGACTTGATCTCTTAGGGGGCCATTCGGGAAGTACCCCTTCTGCAAAGAGGAAAAGAGTTCTATTTCAGGATGTTCCTCATCCCCAGGAAAGATGGTCCTTGGAGACCAATCTTAGATCTGTGCCAACTCAGTTTATTCCTTCAGATTCCCACCTTCTGCATGCTCACTCCCAGACTCTATTCCATCTTTTGCTTCCTCAGGCCTTTTTGGTTTCTGTAGACATCAAGGACTCGTATCTTCATATTCCCATTCACCATCTGTTCAGGAAATACTTGCACTATTCTGTTGCTTCCTCTCATTTTCAGTTTTGTGCATTACCTTTTGGACTCTGTGCAACTTCACAAAATGCTTGGCTCTTGTCATTGCCTTTTGCAGACTTTACGGAATTGTAATTTACCTTTACCTGGACCACCGTATCCCTGCTCCAAAGCCTGGAGTTCACTATCAACTACAAGAAGTCTTCCCTCATCCCTTCTCAGGATCAGTTTTTTACTGGGCTGCAGAATAAGGGCAAACCTTATTATAGCTTATCTCCCCCCACAAAAATGCAATCTCTTCTGATCTACTTCCAGCAGTTGCTTCCTCAAACTTCAGTGTCAGAGAGTTTCTCCGACTGCTCAGGTTCATGGCATCTGTTATCCATTAATGTTACCATTAGTCAGACTTCACATGCGAAAATTCCATTTGCATTTGAATACACACTGGTGCCAGCAATACTCGTCCTTTTGAGTTTGTTCTCCCTCTTCTCCCTTGTCTGAAGGAGGAGATACACTGGTGAATTCAACAAATTTCTCTGAATCCAGTTCTTCCTTTACAAGCCCCGCATCCTGTGCAAGAACTATTTACAGATGCTTCAGACATGGGGTGGGGAACAACACTGGGGCACTTAAAGTCCAAGGCCATTGGTCTCCCCACATAAGGAATTTATTTATTTGACATTTGTTGACCGGGAAAGTCTGACTGAGCTTGCGCCCTTTTTCAGCAGATGGCTGGGAGAAAAGCTCGGCAAAGTATTACATATACCATAAAAATGTTTACAAACAATACAGTATACATGAGGTAATGTAAACATGCAGTGTGAAGTTTTCGATCTCGCCGTTCATTCTTGCAGATGAGTTCGGAGCCAATCCTCTGCTCTGAGTCGGCCTACTACAAAGCTCGAGGTCTTCAGACAGCTCGGGGCCAAGTCCCTATCCCATGATGCACCTAGAATTACCTCCGATCTAGTTTGCCATTGCAATAGATCGGAGGTTTCCTTGCACAGCTCAGGCCAGTATAGTTTTTTTTCTGATGTTATCTAGCTAAATTGTTATTTCTCATTACATTTAGAGTTAGTCTTTAATAGTTATTGCTTTTATTGCTTATTAGTAGCTATATTTCTTCTCTTTTTGGTCTTTGTTTTTTCTTATAGGCCTTTAATATTCCCTTTCCCTTTGGTGTGCCTTTATAATATTATATACTTGAAGTTTAAATAAGTAGTTTGTGTGTGTGTGTTTTGAATAGTGATAGTTATAATCAGTATATTGTTATTCAGCCCATTTGTTGTTTAGGGCTTATTTCACTAAATTAGCTTTACTAGTTTAACTTTCTAATTATGTGGGTGTGTCTAGTCTCTTTAAAAGTACAGTAGATTTTTCTGGATACTGTATATTTGATTATGGCTGACCAGGAGAAAGATAAGTATCCCAAGTCAGGCTTTAAAAAGTGTCCAAAATGTGGACAGATGATGTCTGTGACAGTCACATTAATTGAGCGTGTATTGTCTTGGAGCCTTTCACTTACAAGAAAGCTGCTCCATTTGCCATTATTTTTCCTCCAGAGTTCTTCAGGAGAGAAAAAGAAAACTCATAGAGGACTTCTGAAACCGTCTTTTCAGTAAGCTTTGAGTGACCAGGATAAGTCTAGTAAATCTTCAAAGTCTTCTAAGGCTGCTTCTTTGTTAGTTAAAAAAATCTAAGAAACCATCGACATCTGCTCCATAGCCCTCAGAGCCGAGCATCCTGTCTTTTCGGAGCCTATCCTCAGTCCTGGAACCGGTGTCCAAGGTATTAAAGTCTCCGATTCTCCAGTCATTGCCTCCATCCATTCATTCATCTTGGTCCTCTATCAGCCTATCCGATTTGGATGTGGATCATGTGGTGCAGAAGTTGCTACTGGCACTGGCATTTGCGAAATTTTTATCGGCTCCGACCCAAGTGGTTTCGGAAACAAAGACTGTAATGCCATCGAGCTCCTTTCCTCCTCTGAGCCATACTGGTCCTTCGGAGCTGGACCTGATGATTGTTGAGCCTTCGGAGCTGACGCCTGTTCCAGTGCCATCGGTTCCATTTACTCAGACTTTCTTGGTGCCTATTGAGGAGTCTAGGCACCATCACTCTCTGATCAGATCCAGGGAGGATAGTCGAACTGATGTGTCAGTTCCGACTTTGCCTCTTGGGGACTCTGCTCGGAGCCCACTGTCCCAGTGCTGAGGGGATCGATGGTTTCTTCGCATCCAGTGGTTCCATCTCATCAGAGCAGAGGGGCCTTTGAAGCCATGAGGAGAGTGATGTCTCCCAAAACATCTACAACTTCAGGTCCAACTACCTCCCCCCCAAAAGCACCTGTGTCCACTTCTGCCTTACAGATCCTGTTGAAGCGTAGAGACCCTGAGCCTCAGGAAGCCTCACTGCGTGGCCACTGCTCTTTCGAGACTTCATCAGAATTTCCCACTGATGAGGTTCCTGGGAAGAGAATTTGCAAGAGGAAGCACCTAGACTCCCCCACAGGTGTCTCTCATGTCCGACACTGACTTAGATGAATCAGAAGGGTCCCCACGGTCCCCCTCTGAAGATAACTCATTTGCTGAGATATTAGAAATCCTTAGGCAGAGGGGTGGCTGGAAGTCCACCAACACTACTAAAGATGAGTATGTTCTCCTGAAGGCTTTCGGGTCTCAACCCTCCACCTCTTGGGTGTCCCTGCCCTTCGATGAGCTCATGCAGCTGGTCTCACAAAGGGTGTGGGAGTCTCCGGACACCATGGAGCCTGTCCCTAGGAGGCCTAATAAATTTATTTTTGCCCCTCAGGATAAGTCTTTCCTCACCAAGGGAGTGCCAGTTGATGCCATGGTGGTGGCGCCAGCCACCAAAAAGGAGATGCCAGAAACTTCCTCCTCTATCTATACTCCTCGCAGAGACTCTAGGATCATGGATAGATACAGGAAGCATGCATATAGTTCAGCGACTTTTGCCATGCATTCACTGAACTCTCACATTTTACGAGACTAGAAAGAGACCTCCTTAAAGAGCTTGGAGATATTTTTCAGGATACAGTGACTGCAGGAGCTTCAGACAAAGTTGCCTCCCAGCTTGCTACCCTCAATTCCATAGTAAACTCGTCGATGTGCCTCATTTCATATACAGCTGATGGAACGAGTAGGGCAGCGGGTACAGACGTTGCTCTCAGAAAACATTCCTGGATGTGTTTGTGTTCATTCGCGGAGCCCTTTGTCGACACCCCTTTTGATTGCTCGTCCCTGTTCGGGCCCAAAGTTAAGGAAACTATGACCAGGTGTAAACAGGATGGAAAGACTCTGTGTCTGCCATCGGAGTCCGTTTTTCTACCCCTAACAGACCCTACCCCCAAGAGTCAAAAGGGAGGAAAGATGCAGTTCCGAAAAGCCCAAGGAGCCTTTCTGGACACACGTGGTGAATCCCCTTCCAGGGACAGAGGAGGGGGCAATAATGGAAGACAACGCCCTCATGGCAGAGAGGGTCCGCAAAACCAGGGCAACAGAGACCAGTTCTTTGAGAAGCCCTACCAGCGCTCCTGAAAAGGAGGCCTGACTGTCCTACTCTGGAGGCAGTTGGAGTTTGCTTATCTTTGTATCCAGGCGCCTGGCTCAAAGTAACAAACAACAACTGGGTACAAAGTATAGTTTCCAGAGGATATTTCATTCCTTTCGCCACTCCCCCTCCATTGACAACCAAAATCCCAGACGTTCCACCCAGTTACAGGGAACAAGCAACAGTAGAGGTCCAAACGTTGCTAAGAAAGTCATCCAACCAGTGCCAGCAGACCAGACAGGATCTGGAACTTACTCAAGATTCTTTTTAGTTCCAAAAAAGACAGGGGACTGGCGACCTATTTTGGACCTCAGCAGACTAAACAGATCTGTCTAAAAAGAGAAGTTCCGGATGGTCAAGCTTCAGTCGATAGTTCCCTTTTTAGGGAAAGACAATTGGATGTGCTCTATAGATCTACAGGATGTGTACTACCATATAAAAATGGCCAGACCATCCAGGGAGCATCTGCGCTTCCGGCTGGGAGCCAATCATTACCCATTCCGAGCCCTGCCCTTGGATCTCACTACAGCCCCCAGAGTGTTCACCAAATGTATGACAGTGGTCACGACTCACCTGAGGCGTTTAGGATTCCAGGTGTTTCTGTACTTAGACAATTGGTTCCTCACCGCCACCACCAGGCATCAGCTAATACAAGCCAGGGACACCAGTCTTACTCTCTCTAATCATCTGGGCATTACCATAAATTCAGAAAAATCTGCCTTGTCGCCATCGCAACATATCGGAGCAGAATTGGACACCACCACCATCACTTTAAAACTTCCAGCAGAAAGAGTTTTACTACTTCGTCAGCAGGTCCACAACATCATATCCAGAGACAAGGCTCCAGCATCAGAAGTGCTAAAGTTGTTAGGCATGATGTCAGCTGCAGTGTTAGCGATACCACTGGGTCGCATGCACATGCAGATTCTGCAATGGCTGCTATTCACTCAGTGGTCTTACCAAGAGCTCCCAATGTCTTATCTCATAATTCTCGCAAACACTTGCAAAAAGGATCTTTGGGGGTGGTTGACCTGTCTTCATGTAACAGTAGGTCGCCCTTTTATCCTACCCTCACTAGCGGCCACAGTGACCACGGACGCTTCCCTAATAGAGTGGGGGAGGCATTTTCAGGGAAGGACATTGCACGGCACATGGACCGAACAGGTGACACATCTGCATATCAGTGTCCTGGAGATGAGAGCGGTACTTTTGGCGTTGTAGTACTTTCGGGACTGTTTCCCTCTGGAACTGCGATTCAGACAGACAACATGTCACTGGTTAGGTACTTGAACAAACAAGGAGGAACTAGGTCTTATCCCCTTTGTCGCGAGGCTGTAAGAATATGACAGTGGGCTACATCCACCCAGTGCTTCCTGATAGCAGCGCACATCCCGGGGAAATCCAACATGATTGCAGACAAACTGAGCAGGGCAATTTTGTTGCCTCATGAGTGGTCCCTCACAAAAGAGATAGCAGAGAGAATATTCCACAGGTGGGGCCAGCCTTGCGACCTTTTTGCCTCTCATATGTTCACAAAATGCAGAAGCTGCTTTGCCCTCATTCCCCTCCAGGAGAATCCCCAAGGGACGTACTCCTACACGATTGGCCTCCGGGTCTCCTCTGTGCATTCCCACCAATTCCCTTGATACCCAAAGTACTACAGAAAGCAAAAGCCCTGGGAAGGACCATCATTCTAATAGCCCCTCATTGGCCTCGTCAGATTTGGTTCCCCTTCCTTCGACTGCATCTGTTGGAAGAGCCTTGGATTCTGGACCCAGTTCCAGACCTTCTGACGCATTCATCAGGGTCTCTTCATCCCTCTCTTTAGCCCCTGAAATTGACAGCTTGGCTGCTCCAGTTCCCAACATAGCCAGGTTCCATAACCTCTCAAACGAAACCCAGCATATTTTGATATCTTCTCATAAGTCCTCTACTAGAAAATTGTACCTTAGTAAATGGTGAAGATTTTCTATATGGGTTTCTCAATATAACATTGATCCCTACCAAGCCCCATTTTTTCTGTATTAGAATATTTGACTATGCTTTTCAACAAAGGAGCAGCGGTAGCTGCAGTTCGGGTACAGCTGGCGGCCATTTCTAATTTTCACCTTGGCTTTGAAGGATTGAACACAGTGTCACACAAGCTATCTAAAGCCTTTCTGAAAGGGACTTTCCATCTCAGACCACCTGTGAAGTCCCGTTATACCCCATAGAACCTAAATTTCATGCTTTCTCGCATTATCCTCACACCTTTCGAGCCTGCTTCCATATGTGATTTGAAATATTTGTCTTGGAAAACTGTCTTTTTAGTAGCTATCACATTTGCCCGTAGAGTATCAGAGCTACAAGCCTTGTCCATAAAGCCTCCTTATTTGATTTTCCATGCTGACAGTGTCCCCCTGTGAACAAAGCCTTCATTTTTACATAAAGTTTGTACTGAAGCTAACCTGACCAGATTATAGAGTTATCAGTGTTCTTCCCCAAACACACCAGCAACTTCGGAGTATATGCTGCACGAGCATGATGTTCATAGACCACTCGGATTTTACCTGGATAGAACAAAATTGTTCAGATAATCAGAACAACTTTTCGTTTCCTTTTCAGATTCTAGGAAAGGTATGCCAGTGACAAAAACAACTCTATCTAGATGGCTATCTGATTGTATCTCCTGCACTTGTTCAGCTGCCAACTTACCCTTACAGCATAAAATTGAGGCTCATTCTACCAGAGCAGTGTCCACATCTTCTGCCTTTTCTTCTAGGCTTCCTATAGACGTTTGTGCAGCAGCCACTTGCTCAAGACCTCATATCATTAGCAATCATTACAAAGTTGACAAGGCCTCCAGGGACAGGGCCTCCTTTGGTTCTACTGTCCTGAAAAACATACTCCCATGAGCCACCCGAGGAAGATGGTGCTTGGGACTCTACCCATCTGTAAGAATGAACGGCGAGGTAGAACAACTTCACATAAAGAAGTTATGTACTCACCATAACATTCCATGTGAGTTGTTCATCTTGCCTTCATTCTTACTTCACACTTTCCTACCCCCTCCAGGGTTTTTCAAGGACCGAGATACTAGTTTTATCCTGGTTGCTCAGTCTTTCTATGGGTTTTCTCCTAAAGAGTCATATAATGGCACATGGTATTAGACACTGCAAACAAGATCTGAGGTAACTCAAGGTGCATCATGGGATAGGGACTTGGCCTTGAGCTGTCTGAAGACCTCGAGCTTTGTAGTAGACAGACTCTGAGCTGAGGATCTGCTCCAAACCCATCTGTAAGAATGAAGGCGAGATGAACAACTCACATGGAACGTTATAGTGAAGTACATAACTTCTTTTTATAATGCTTGGATTCACAATTGTAACATGAGAGTTTAAAGATATTTACAAAAAAGGCAATAAACCTAATGTTGAAGTCTCTTGTATATCTCCAATGCATAAGGACTTCACCATATAGAGTGGGAGTAATGACAATTAACTCAGAGTTTAAGAAAGGTACTGTATATCAAATCTTAGTTCTTACAGGCAAAAGCATGTACATCAGTAATCAGAAGCAGAGGGGAACTTGATAGAGCAGGTGATAGAAGTATGGCTGTGGATAAAAGAGGGTAAATTAGAGATTTTTTTTTAATTTAATAACAAGAGAGGAGAGTAGTAGTAAGAATCAAGTGAAATCTGAGAAAGGAGAGGAAGCTTAAGTGGGAAAAGAAGGGAGGGAGGTAAATGAGTAGTGGAGAAATTGAGTGAAAAAGGTATTATTAGTTAGAATTCTGTAGTGTGAATTACATACAAATTGAGAAGGGGATGTATGCAGAGAGTCAGGTGATTAAGTTCACAGTGGTTGTGTACAGGAGCAAGTCTAGGTATTTGTAAAGTGGACTTTTTGGATGATTTTAAATGGGAGGCACTGTGTAATGGATCTGATTGTTAAAGGTAGCTTATTCCAGTGGATAGAGGGAATTTAGTTGTAGAGCGTTTCACCAATTGATTTTTTAGGTTTATAGATGTCAAGGAGGTTTTGGTTGGTGCTTCTAAGTTTTCTGGTTGGGATGTAGTAATTTAAGATGTTGGAAATGTTGGGGCAGAAGGGGGGGGGGGGTTGTAGAGGATGGAGTGGTTAATAAGTTGATAGAAAAGTTGATTGGGGAACTCAAGCCATTTCAGAGTTTTCAAAGCGAAACAGTGATGGCATTTAGGTTGAGTTTTGGTGGCAAATCTAACTATTTTGTGATACGTATTTTCCATCTTATTTGGTAGTGTTTGCCTGTAGGTTAGTGACGATTTGGGAGCCATAGAAGAGACAAGGTAGGAGATAAGCAAGAGAGAGTAACCGTCTTGTCTCTGTTGTGAGATATCGTTTAAGTCATAGTAAAGCAAGCTTTTGGTTCGTATTTTTGATACAGTATTTTATATGAAGGTCAAACTTTAGTTTATCATCAATTGTGACCCCTAGTAGTTTAGTATGGGATTCAACATTAATGGTGGTGTTGTCTAACAAGGTGATAGTGAAGGCTGAGGTGTTATGAGAGTGTGATTTAGGCAGAAATAGAAGTAGTTTAGTTTTCTTAGCATTGAATATTAGCTGGTTATTGGTTAGCCAGGTCTCAATATTTGTAAAAGTTAGCTGAGTTTTGGAAAACAGGTCTGAGAAATAATCAGAGGAGGTGATGACTGTAGAATCGTTAGTATATTGGATGAGAGTTGAGTTGGGGCAGGATTTATAAAGATAGTTAGTAAAAATGTTTAATTGAAGAGGTCCTAAGATGGAGCCTTGAGGTCACACCTGTGGTGACTGGCAGAGGAGGGGACAGTGTAGAAAGCCATCTAACAGATTTCTGCCTATTATACAGGTAGCTGCTGAACCAAGAGATAGTGGATGTGGACAGATTACGTTCTTTTAATTTAGAAATGAGCAAAGGATGAGAGACAGTATCAAATGCCTTGGATAAGTCCAGGAATAGGCAAGAGACTGGTTAATTGTCTCTGGATTGTTCAACTGAATTGGTAAAAGCAGTGAGAGCAGTGGAAAACCATGCTGAGTGGGTGTTGAAAGGTTTGCGTAATTGTGCATGGACAGATTTTTCCATGATTTTTGAGAGTGGAGAGAGAATAGCTGTAGGCCTAAAATTGGAAATTTCTGTAGATATTCCTCCTTTATGGATGGGGATAGTATAGATATTTTTTCAGATGGAACAGTAAATTCGGACAGTGAACGATTTATCAGAATAGATGTGGGGTACACAATGGAACAGGTGGCTATTTTTAGGAAGTATGATGGCAAGTTGTCAGCAGATGGAGAGCATGGTTTTAGTTTCTGAAGTTTTTTGATCTAAGCAGTTGATACAGGTTGAAGAGAAAGTGTTAATTTTTATTTGGGAACTGGGTTTTTTTCAGAGTGAGGGCTAGATGAAATCAGAAGCAAGGGTGGAGTTAGGAAGAGATCTGGAGCTAGAAGGCAGTAATTTACTGATGGTGTTGATGAAAAAGGAATTGAATTTGGGTGGCTGTTTCAGTAGGATACATCAGGGTTAGGAGATGGTGGGTTTACCTGGATGTCATATGTGGTTAATTGACTTCCAGAAGTCCCTAAGGTTACTGTTGAGATTAGAGGTGGATTGAGAGTAGAACTTTCTTTTATCAGATATTGTCATTTACTATCATTTTTTAGTTTTGTTTCTAAGTTCTGTGTGTTTCTAAGATTTGTTCTGACACCTCACCAGCTACTTTATTCACATTAACCCAAAATACCTTCAGTACAGTGGAAAAATGTCTCTCCAATCATCATCTAATCCTAAACCCCAACAAAACTAAGCTGTTCCTTTTCTCCCCCACATGCAGGACCCCCCCCCTACCATCCTTCAACATAACCGCTAACAATGACACTATCATCTCCCCAGAAGCCCAAAGTTTGTTGCGCATATCAATCAAACTATCAAAACCATTAATAAAAAACTTGTATGTCTTCACAGAATCAGACCTTTCCTTACCCCACTTGCTAGAACTGCAGTTGCCCTACTATCTACTATCAACTCTTCTCTGCGCCTCACCTCTATTCTCCAATTTAAACAAAACAAATCATAATAAACTATTATCTTGCTATATAACTACATTGCCAGATTTGCTACTGGCACAGCCTACCGAACACACCACTGTCACAACCTAAATTGCCTAGGATGGCTTGAACTGCCAAGCCTACTGCAGTTCAACCAGCTAATAATGGCGCATAAAGTCCTTTACCAACCAGAAAATACACCGGCACTAAAAAATATTATCAGCTCCTACGCCACTGTGATAATCCACTAGACTCCTAGTTCAAACATACAAATCCAACTACTCAGCTGGGGACTCTCTTGTTTGCCAACTCTGTTGGAAAAACATGGAACAGACTCCTAGAGTTGACCCTAGAACCCTCACTAACTCGATTCAAAAACAAACTCAAGAAATACTTCAAAACTCATCCCTGACTAATGAGCTCTCTATTTCTTAGGTGCCTTACCTTTCTTAAGTGCCTTACTTTTAACTACTTCTAACTTTTTTCTAGCACACTCCATTTCAGGAAGGGTCAAGTGTATAACTGCTGCTCAGTGTGTCTTAAACCTGAATGTAATGTTATGTATATATAACTTTGAAAATAATGATGTTAAGTTGTCAATCTCGCCTTCATTCTTGCTGGATGGGTTCGGAGCCGAACCTCAGCTCCGACTCAGCCTATTACTAAAGCTCGAGAACTATTTTTACCGGCTCTAAGCTATGCTATGTTCCATAATGCTAGGCATGATATACCCCAATCTCGTTTGCCGCTTCAGCTACGAGGTTGCGTCTTTTTGCCGGCTCAGGTTGTATTAATATTTTTCTTGGTTTTAGTCAGCTTTTTGGGGTTAAAATATTAGCGATAGTGTTTTTTTTTAGTTACTACCCTTAGATCCCTGTTTAAGATAAGTGGCAGCAGCTATCACATTACTCCCCCCAGCTCGCTTTCACATGCGGATCCTACAATGGATGCTGTTTTGCCAGTGGTCCTTTCAACAGCTTCCAATGTCACACAGCATTCTAATCACTCAGTCATGCAAAAGACACCTTTCGTGGTGGATGGTCTCCCCTCAGGTTCTTCAGGGCAGACCCTTTGTCCTTCCTCCTCCTGTGGCTACTGTGACAACGGATGCCTCCCTGATCGGGTGGTGTGGGGGGGCATTTTCAGGGCAGGACAGTCCAGGGCACATGGCAGCCTTTCGAAAGCCACCTGCACATAAATGTCTTGGAAATGAGAGCGGTGCTTTTAGCGTTGCAGGCCCTTCAAGACTCTCTACCCACCGGGACTATTGCAATTCAGACAGACAATATGTCTGTAGTGTGGTACATCAACAAGCCGGGCGGAACCAGGTCCTACCCCCTATGTCGAGAAGCACTCAGACTGTGGCAGTGGGCAATCTTTTCTCAACGGTTTCTGGTAGCAGCGCATATCCCCGGGAAGTCCAACGTCATAGTGGACAGGCTGAGCAGAGCCATTCTCATGCCCCACGAGTGGTCTCTCAACCAGCTAGTAGTGGTAAAAATCTTCAGGAGGTGGGGTCAGCCTTGCTGCGATCTTTTTGCAACCTCTCAAAACAGCAAGTGCCCAGACTTCTTCACCCTCTTCCCTCTCCCAGGTCTTCCCCCCAGAGATGCTGTAGTCCACGATTGGCCCCGGGGTCTTCTGTATGCCTTTCCCCCCTTTCCCTTAATTACTCAGCTAATCCAGAAAGCAACTGTTTTGAGCTCCAGAATGATCCTTGTTGCCCCTTACTGGCCTCGACAAATTTGGTTCCCGTTCCTGCAACGTCATCTACTAGATCAACCCTGGCATCTGGACCCAGCGCCAGATGATCTGACACATCAGTCGGGCAGGCTGCATCAATCTCTCCAATCTCTCAATCTCACAGCTTGGTTGCTCCACTTCCAACCCTAGCCAGGCTTCCCTCAATCTCTCATTCAGTTTGTGACATCATCCTCGCTTCGCACAAGTCTACTACCAGAAAGATTTATGCTAGCAAATGGAAGCGTTTCTCTGTTTGGGCAGGGGAGAAACAAGTTGACCCTTTTACAGCCCCTGTCCATACAGTCTTAGAGTTTTTGGCAGAACTTTTGCAAATGGGATCTTCTTCAGCCACCATCAGAGTTCAGTTGGCAGCCATTGTGAATTTTCACGTTGGATTGTCAGAGACCAGCATTATGTCACACAAACTTTGTAAAGCCTTTCTAAAAGGAACCCTCTTACTTAGGCCCCCGGTAAAAGATCCTCCCCCACCATGGGACCTAAATTTGGTGCTGTCGTCTTTAATTCTCCCTCCCTTTGAACCTGCGGCTTCCTGTTCATTAACGTTGCTCTCTTGGAAAACTCTGTTTTTTAGTAGCCATCACTTCAGCGAGAAGGGTATCAGAACTTCAAGCCGTTTGTGTTCGCCCTCCTTACCTTGTTTTTCAAAAGATAGTGCGTCACTTAGGACTAATCCGTCCTTTTTACCCAAAGTACTCTCTGAAAAAAATTTGAATCAGACCATCGATCTTCCTGTTTTCTTCCCACTTTATACCAATAGGTCTGAACAGAAGTTACATTGTCTAGACGTTCACAGTCAATTACGCTTCTACCTGGATAGAACCAGGCAGAAGAGGAAATCAAAACAGCTCTTCCTGTCTTACGTGGAAGGGAAACCAGGCCTACCAGTTTCCAAAGTAACCTTGTCCAGATGGTTGACCTCTGTCATCATGTTGATTTACCAATTGAGGCATAATGAGCTCCCAATTAAGCCCAAAGCTCATTCAACCAGAGCATTAGCTTCTTCAGTAGCCTTTCAGGCAAGATTGCCAATGGACTCCATTTGTGCAGTGGCCACATGGGCCTCTCCTCATACCTTCATTTCTCATTACAAGCTGGACATGACCTCTAGAAGTAGGGCAGATTTTGGTTCCACTGTACTCAAGAGTTTGTTCCATTGAGACACCCAGGACTAAGGTGCTAGGGACGCTGTCCCATCCAGCAAGAATGAAGGCGAGATTGACAACTTAACATTAAGAAGTTATGTACTTACCATAACGTTCCATGTTAGTTGTCTTCTTCTCGCCTTCTTTCTTGCTTCCCACCCTCCACCCCCCTAGCCTGGCAAGACCGAGAGTATTTTCTGAGATGCATTATCATGAGAGTTATCTCCTTAACGACCTCTTTCTTTTTCTTGGTAGCTCTTATAAGAGTTTTGTATACCTAGATGTAGAGGTAGATGTGTGTGTATATATATATATATATATATATATATCTATATATAAATATATATATATATATATATATCTATATATATATATATCTATATATATATATATATATATATCTATATATAAATATATATATATATATATATATCTATATATATTCTCAGTCATGGTGGGGACATGTATGTCCATAGTGTTCGCTATCAAACGAGATCTGGGTATATCACGCCTAGCATTATGGGACATATGATAGCCTCGAGCCGATAAAAATAGATCTTGAGCTTTAGTAATAGGCCGAGTCAGAGCCAAGGTTCGGCTCCAAACCCATCCAGCAAGAAAGAAGGCGAGAAGAAGACAACTAACATGGAACGTTATGGTAAGTACATATCTTATCATTATGTTTTGTAAAGTGTTTTATAAGTTAGTACTATGTATGCTAAATGCTGGTATTGCTTATGACTGTAATTTGCTTGAAACTAGCATTTACTAAAGGTTCAATGTGTATTATCTTGTAGCTTTTTTTCCCGGGCCTCTGCTGAAAATGGACATATATCCAGTCAGACTATCTCGGTCAACAAATGTAAAATAAAATAAATAAATAAATAAATAAGTTCTTTATATTTTTGCAAGTCTGAAGGAGATTTTGATTTGGTCCATTTTTTCCTCGCGAGATCTCTGACATGGATAGAGGAACGAGTGATGTTGGTAAGCCAAGGGGAGATTTGAGATTTAACTCTTGTCGTTAGAAGAGGGGCAGAAGTATTGAGAATATTTAAGAAAGTTGAATTTAAGTGTAGGACGGCATCATTAAGAGGCAGTGAAAAGAGTGAAGACCAGTTAATAGAGGATAGGCGGCTATTTAAGTATTCTGGGTTGAAGTTGGTCAGTTTACGGAACGTTTTATATTTGTGAGTGCTAGTAGTATGGGAGGTGTGTCTAAGTACTAGGATAAAGGGTCATGGTCACTAAGATAATCAGATAGTGATTCAGGTTTATGGTAATTATTGGGATGAGATTCTAGTATCCAGTCGATAACTGAGTGCGAGTTTGAGAGTTTATTTAGGTGGGTTAGAGTTGAGATGACCTCTGTGAAGCCATAAAGGTTTATACGTTGACAAGGGGAGTCTGTTTTAAAGTGATGCCAGTTTATGTTGACATCCCCTAGGATGGTTGTTTCTGTGGTAATGTTATCTGAGAACCAAGATAGTATTTGTTCAAGGAGGGAAGATGTCACCAAGAGGTATGTATATGGCGGCAACAGTTAAGGTAGGGTGTTTGTTGAGAATTACATTAACTGACAGAATTTCAGCAGGGGGGAAAGGAGGTAGAGAGGTTTAGAAGAGGTTACTGTGAGATGGGTCAGGCTAAAGGATAGCTGCTACTCCACCTTTTCTATTTATTCTGTCCAGTCGCATGTTATAGCCAGGTGGAAGAAATTTGTTATCTGAATTGTGTGGTTTGAGTCAGGTCTCTATGAGAATTAGGTCGTCTGGGGAGTGCAGGTCTATACAGGTCTATTCATGCATGTAATTCTGCAGTTTTATTCAGAATGCTACGGATGTTTGGATCATAAAGCTTGAGGTGCTTATTAGGGTGGGGTTATAGTTTGGAGTGGGGTTGCAGTGGGTGGTGGTGGTAGATGAAGGTGGTCCTGGGTTAGGGTGAATGTCACCAGACTTTAACAGAGTAGTGACTAGTAGGGAAGAAATCTGGTGAAGCAGAAGTAGGAGAGGGTTTTTATTTTTGTTTTATATGAAATGTCATGATCCAAAAAGTTGTTAGGTTGGGGCAGGAGAAATGGATGAGACTAGAGAGGGAGATAAAGTAAAAAAGTCTGAGTTAAATGAGGGTTGAGAGGTTTAAGTACAAATAGGAGATAGTTGTTGTGGGTTGAGCCTATGTTCAGTTAAAGTAGGTAGTACAATATAAAAGTAAGTATAGGGAGACTGCAGAGACAAACATTGGTTGGTTGAAAGGCAATGGGGAGGAGGGTAGTGAAAAAAGAGTAGATTACTGTATTACTATAATAAGAAATAGGGGGAGTGACCCAGTGAAGGGTGGAGCAGCTGGTTAACTATAAAAGAAATGATATCGGGTGGGGAGCGAAGCGAGGCTGAGCCAAGGAACTCGCTTCCGAGCACACAACACTGTTAATGGGAGTGAGTTAGCAGAAACCCAAGATTACCCAAGTACAAATAAAGATTTAAAGTCCTGCAAGGAAAATGCAGGAAGGGAGCAGGTGCGAGTCTCAGCTAGTGTTGTACAAAGTTTCAGGAATACAAAGATATGTAAATGTAAACCCACACAGGGTGCTTGTGAGACACCAGAAAGATGAAACTTTTAAAGTATCCTGTTAAACTGTGAGGCAGCGTGCAGATAGGTCCAGTGAACAGGTATCAGCACACGGTTGCAGTTCAACTCTAGTGAAAGTAGCTGGTAGGTAGATTGTCTGCAAAAGACAAGAGAAAATAAGCATATAAAAGTACAGTTTCTTAGTGAAGAGGGCCAGGATAGAGCAGATAAGGAAGGATGACTCTGTTTTGGAATACTTAAAAATAGTAAAGAGATTAAAGTAGTTGAGAGGTTTTCCCTGTTATTACAATAATTGACCAATCCTTACATGAATATGTACTTAGCAGTAAACAGTTGGACTTAAACAGAATTTATTTATTTGTTTATTTATTTATTTAAATTTGTTGACCGGGAGTGTCTGACTGTACATGGGTCCATTTTCAGCGGAGGCCCGGGGAGAAAAGCTCCACAGTAAAATAAACAGACAGTAGTTACATTGGATTACATAGCGATTAACAATTTAACATAGACATTACTTACAACATATTTACAGATGAAGAACATAGTACATCAGTAGACAACTAGAATCTTTATCTGTGAAGTACATAACAGGCATTAACAAATGTAACAATGAGAAGTTCCTGCTGTATAATAAGTACTTGGCTTATGAGCTTCTGAGCTTGCTATAATCAAGGTAGTTAGTGGAGTGGAAAGAAAGGTAGTAGTTGGATGGGTTGGATGATATTAGAGTGGGAGTTGCAAGGCCAGCATGTTTTTAGGTGCGCTTTTAATAAAGTTTTGAAGTTGGTGCATGATGGTACGGAGGTAATTGTGGGTGGGAGTGAGTTCCATAATTTGGCTATGAGGCAAGAGAATAGTGCTTCACCAGCAGAGTTATTGGCTTTAGTGATCTGCAAGTGATTTTTGTTGCTGGATCTTAGTGGTCTGGTGGTGCGATAGGGTTGGAGGAGATTCTGGAGAGATGGGACATTTAGTGGATGGTTTACTAGTTTGTGGGCGAGTGAGAGTTGATACCACTGAAGGAGGTGAGGGAGTTCAAGCCAGCCCAGTTCAGCAAGTGAGAGACAGTGGTGACTACGGTAGGATGCCCCTGTGGCGAATTTGGCGATTTTGTTGTAGCAGGTCTCTAGCTTGTTTAGATCACATTGCCTTAGGTTGGTATATACTGGAGAGGCATAAAGTAGGGTGGAGATAAGGTGGGAATTTGCTATTGAAATATTTGCTGCTTTGGTGAGAAATTGTTTATTTCTGTATAATGCTCCTAGTTTTTTGTGGACTTTTTTTATGGTCATGGATATGTGAATGTCAAATTTTAGTTTGTCTATTTCCACTCCTAGCAATTTGGTGTGTTCAGTTGGGTATATAGTGGTGTCTTTTACTGTGATAAAGTGAGAGTTGTTTCAAGTATGTTTGGTGGGTTGGAAGATGAGTAGTTTAGTTTTGTTTGGGTTGAGTATTAATTGGGCATCGGATAACCATGTTTCAACAGAGGAAAAGGCTTCCTGTGTGACTTTTTGCAGTTCGGGTAGGGACTGGGCTGAGCAGATGATGGTCGAGTCATCTGCGTATTGGATGAGTGTGCCATGTTTGGTGGCAGAGGCTAGATTATTGGTGTAAACAGAGAAGAGTAGGGGTCCAAGGATGGATCATTGGGGAACCCCTATGGAGACAGGTAGTTGGGGAGATATGTCATTCTGCCACACAACGGATTGTTGGCAGTCAGACAGGTAACCAGTTGGTGACTGATTGTGAGAAGGATAGGTTATTGAGGACAGAGATAAGTTGTTTGTGTGGGACCATGTCAAATGCTTTAGATAGGTCTAGGAAAGTAGCAGAGGAGAGAGAGCCATTATTTTTATGCTGAAGGATAGTGTTAGTAAAGGAGAGTAAGGCAGTGGTGGTGCTATGGTTTGGTTGGAAACCATGCTGAGTACTGGAAAGGAGGTTGTTAGTAAGGAGGTAGTCTGAGACCTGAGAGTGTATGCATCTCTCTAGTATTTTGGAGAGTGGAGAGAGAATAGCTATGGGGCGGTAATTGGTTAGTTCTGCAGAGGGTCCGCCTTTGTAGAGGGGAATTATATGTGAGACTTTCCACAATGTGGGAACGTAACTTTATGACAGAGATCAGTAAATCAAGATGGATACTGGGTAGGCTAGAGCATCAGCTGCGATTTGTAGGTATTCACTTTGGAGGTTGTCTGCTGCTAATTTGGGTTTAAGTTTAGCTAAGAGTTTTTTTATGTTGGAGGTAGGTACAGGAGAAAAAGAGAAGGCAGTGGGGAGATTACTAGTTGAAGGTGTGGGTTGGAGGGGAGGGGGGTTGTGTTGTTTAGCTAGTGATAGTATGGTTTGGGTAAAGTGTGTGTTGAATGAGGTAGCAATATTTTCTGAGGAGTGAGGGATGTTAGGAGGTGGGGTACTGACTTTACCTGGGTGGAGGATGGAGTTTATGGAGAGCCAGAATTGTTTGGGGCTGTGTTGTGAGGAGTCTAGGGCAGACTGGTAGTATTGGAATTTGTCCTGTTTTATTAGCTTTTTGACTCTGTTGCGTAGTTCTAGGAATTTCTGTCTAGCTGAGGGGTTTTTGGTTTTGCGCCAGTGCTCCCAGGCTTTATCCCTGTTTTTCATTTCTGACTTAGTGGTTTTCTGTAGCCATGGGGAGGGTTGTGCTTTGGTTCTGGAAAATCTTATGGGGGCATGGTAATTAAGGATGTTCAGGAAGGTAGTATTAAAAAATTCAACTGCGTCATGTAGACTGAGGTACTTTAGAGCATGCCAGTTACATTCTTTGAGGGATGAGATGAATGTGAGTGGGTTAAAGTTTATTTTTTTACGTATTTGACGATAGATGACATGTTTAGCTTGGTACAGGTATTTTTTGAGTAGGAATGTTGGGGAGTGATCACTGAGGCTATCTGATAAAGCAGCCTGTTATATATGACTGGGGGTTCTTACTGACTAGTATCCAATCCAGGGTAGTGTGCTTGCTGGAGTTTTTATTTATCCTTGTTTTTGACTGGACTAGTTGGGTGAAGCCATGAAGGTGTACATGATGGGTTGGATTGTTGCCAGAACATGATTGCCAGTCAATATTGAAATCACCTAAGATGATAGTTTCTTGGGGGAGATGGTGGGTAGACCAGCTGAGGAGGTTTTCTAGTGGAGGGATGTTTTGGCCAGGTGGGAAGTAGCATCCAATTATGTTGATTGTTTTGTTTTGGTTAATTTTGAGGTTGGTATATATTATTTCTTCATTGCCTATTTGTGGAGCTGATGATTTTAAGATCTGGATGTTTAGATGTTGTTTAAATATTATAACTACACCACCTCCTTTTTTGTTTAGTCGGTCTACTCTTAGTATGCCGTAACCTGTAGGGAGTATTTGCTCACTGGTAATGTGAGGTTTTTGCCAGGTTTCTGTCAGGATGTGACTATATTTGGGGAGTACAAGTCTATGGTGGCATGGAGTTCATGGACTTTGTTGGATATGCTTCTAATATTTAGGCTTAGTAGAAGGAAGTCACTTGGCTTTCTATTGGCTGTAATATGGGAGAAGTTGTGGTTTCTAGTCTGATTATGAGGATTGGGGTGGATGTCTCCACTTAGGGCTAGTTTTGATATGCATGAGATTATTAGTTTCATCAGTTTTTGAATGTGTTTGTTTATAAGGGAAACTTTATGATTGTGCTCTGTGGGTAATAGGTATGGTGGGAGGGTTACTATGTTAAGTTGTAGGGATGCTTTACGTTTGAGTAATTTAGTTGGTAGAATATGTGGGGGGTGCATAGGGATGGTTCTTGAGCTGGTGGCAGGGGAGCTGAGTATGGGTGAGACATGAATTGTGGTGCGAGTAGTAGTACAGTGGTAGTGGTTGAGTGGGGGAATGATGGAGCTTTGGTAGGATGTAAGATATGCAAGGAGAGTGCATGCAGTGAGCAAAGGAAAGGTATGCTTGTACATGTTAGTTGAGGAGGTGTGATGATAGAGGGAATATGGAGGAGGTAGTGTTGGGTTAGCGCTGTGGTTGGCTATTGGAAAGATGGGAGGGGTTCGAGTGCAATAAAGGTGGGACCACTGGGGGCGGGAGGGAATAGGGGGCAGGGTGGGGAGCGAAGCGGGTAGAGACCCTGTTTGTTTCCAGCCCCTCATACAAGAACCTATCACAAAGCAAAGACAAGTATGTGTTAAGAAACGATCACAATTGACCAAGGACTGCTCTGAAACTCTAAGTCATTTCTTACTTTCTCAGGTGGAAAAACAGGATAAACTTGTATCAGTAGGCTACTGTGGTCATAGTTTAAATTAACAAACGCACAGTATTGATCAGTTATGGATACTATTTGCTAACAGAAGGGAATAAGAGAAAGTGGAAGGTGTGTGTGTGTGTGTGTGTGTGTGTGTGTGTGTGTGTGTGTGTGTGTGTGTGTGTGTGTGTGTGTGTGTGTGTGTGTGTGTGGTGGGGGGGGGGCTGCTTACAGCCAAAGCAGATTGCTCTCCAGGGGAAAATGAAGATTGGCTCAAACAGGTAGACACATACTCAAAGTTAACTGTAGCTGTTTGCAGACAGTTCAGACCCGGACTGCGCTTTTCTTATAAGAATGTTAAAGGTGGTACCGCAGTTGAATACTTAAGAGTGGTGTTAGGTCTAGAAAAGAAGAGTACAGAGAGGAGTAAGCACTTTGAGATGGTAAATATATATTATAAAGATTATAAAAAACACACTGAGCAAATAGCTATCGCATGCAGGACAATGTCCTGAACCACTACTTAGTATATGCAGATACTGAGCCAATTGGAAGAACATTAGAAAACAAAAACCCAGACAGTTATGCAGTCACAGATAAAAATATAGCGAGCAGCAATCTGTCGTGGTTCTCTGTGATCCTATCCACCAGTAACAGCACAAACTTATAGAAATAATTTAGACACTAGTGTGAGCTGTCTACACACAACACAATTACATGAGTAACATTAGTGAACAAGGTGCAGCTATGCAAATAGACCATACATATTATTATACTAGAAACAGCTTGGTGCATACAAAATGCTAGCATGCCATAGTAACATCAATAATAAAGCATAAAACATATTAGATGTCTAACACAATTCAACATAAACATATACAGTTGTAAAATGTCTAATACAATTCAACATAAATAGGCATTTACAGTTGTAAAACACTTACTGGAGAGACACTGAGCCTTCATGGGGCCTGTAGCAGAGTGGATTGTAGTTTTACAAATGGTGCCTGCCACAGGTAATATTTATTAACTCTGGGATTGTCTTAAGGTAAGATGTAATCCAATGTAACTACTGTCTGTTTATTTTAACTGTGGAGCTTTTCTCCCCGGGCCTCCGCTGAAAATGGACCCACGTCCAGTCGGACACTCCCGGTCAACAAATTTAAATAAATAAAATAAATTAATAAAAGGTAATAAACAGGGAAGGGGGAGGGGAGAACAAGGGTGTGAGCAGGCAGTTGTTTGTACTGCTGCTAATGAGCCAAAGCAAGACAAGTATGTGTTAAGAAACAATCACAATTGACCAAGGACTGCTCTGAAACTGTAAGTCATTTCTTACTTAGGTGGAAAAACAGGATAACCTTGTATCAGTAGGCTACTGTGGTCATAGTTTAAATTAACAAACACACAGTATTGATCAGTTATGGATACTATTTGCTAACAGAAGGGAATAAGAGAAAGTGGAAGATGTGTGTGTGTGAATTAGAATGAAGAATCTGACAGTTGCTTCACTTTCATATTCAGCTAATCACCAGTGCTGCATGAATTCTTTACAGTGTATGAAACTGTACACTAGAACTCTGTTTCCACAATGTAAGGTTCTAAAGTTCACTTATTTCAGTTTCCTGCGGTAATGCTCAAGTAAGTATAGCTCCAGACTTAATACAAGCTCGAATAGAATAAAATTAGCATTTTGTCAGCATTCCACATGGGACTTACAAACAATGATAAAGTTTACAAACATGAGCGCCACATTTCCCAATAGCAGCATCCAAAACCAGTATGCATCAATCATTAGTATTTTAACTTATACTCTGCGCAGTAGAAGACAAGACATTGTACTTACATTTAGAGGCATATACACATCTAGGACAGCAGACATCAGAGAGATGAGAGCTTTGATTCTAGCACTCCAAGCTTTCCAGTCTTCTCTCTGCCCAGGTCTCCTGAAACTGTTCACAGACAATACCACAGTCCTTTAGTATGTGAACAAGCAGGGGAGGGCACAAAGTCATACCTACTCTGCAGGCTGGCCGTTCAGTCCTGAGAGATTGCTTCTCAAGCAAGGGTCACATTGATAGCTCATCTGATGTTACTCTTCATGTAATCCTTGACTGTTTGCTCAGTTCTGAGCCTTAGAACCGACTCGGCCATTATTCACCTTGCACCTCCCAAACTCTCAAGCTAGGCTCTACCAGTCATGCTCCTCACTAAATTACCTCGTATCTCGTTTGCCTCTTCGTGATGTCAAGACATCTCTGACCTATCTCTCGAGCTTTGGCAATAGTATATTGTAAGCTTTTATTTTTTTCTTCCATTTCTGTGCGTGTGTATCTATATATATATATATATATATATATATATATATATATATATATATATATATATATATAACACACACACACACGTGTATGCAGGTAAAGGTGATAAAGGATAATGAGGGAAACATACTTACAAGCGAGGAGAGTGTGTTGAGGAGATGGAAAGAGTACTTTGAGGGGTTGATGAATGAAGAGAATGAGAGGGAGAGAAGGTTGGATGATGTAGGGATAGTGAATCATGAAGTACAATGGATTAGCAAGGAGGAAGTAAGGATAGCTATGAAGAGAATGAAGAATGGAAAGGCTGTTGGCCCAGATGACATACCTGTGGAAGCATGGAGGTGTTTAGGTGAAATGGCAGTGGACTTTTTAACGAGATTGTTTAATGAAATCTTGGAAAGTGAAGAGGATGCCTGAGGAATGGAGAAAGTGTTTTGGTACCGATTTTTAAGAATAAGGGTGATGTGCAGAGCTGTAGTAACTACAGAGGGATTAAATTGATCAGTCACAGCATGAAGTTATGGGAAAGAGTAGTGGAAGCAAGGTTAAGAAGGGATGTGATGATTAGTGATCAGCAGTATGGTTTCTTGCCAGGAAAGAGCACTACAGATGTGATCTTTGCTCTGAGAGTGTTGATGGAGAAGTACAGAGAATGTCGGAAGGAGTTGAATTGTTTTTTTGTAGACTGAGAGAAAGCATATGACAGGGTGCCTAGAGAGGAGTTGTGGTATTGTATGAGGAAGTCAGGAGTGTCAGAAAAGTATGTAAGAGTGGTACAGGATATGTACGAGGGTAGTGTGACAGCGGTGAGGTTTGCGGTAGGAGTGACGGATGCGTTTAAGGTAGAGGTGGGGTTACATCAAGGATCAGCTCTGAGCCCTTTCTTATTTGCAATGGTGATGGACAGGTTGACAGACAAGATCAGACAGGAGTTCCCGTGGACTATGATGTTTGCAGATGACATTGTGATCTATAGTGAGAGTAGGGGTCAGGTGGAGAAGACCCTGGAGAGATGGAGATATGCTCTGGAGAGAAGAGGAATGAAGATCAGAAGGACTAAGACAGAATATATGTGTGTGAATGAGAGGGAGTTTAGAGGAATGGTGAGGATGCAAGGAGTAGAGGTGGCAAAGGTGGATGAGTTTAAATACTTGGGGTCAATAGTTCAGAGTAACAGTGAGTGTGGAAGAGGTGAAGAAGAGTACAGGCAGGATGGAGTGGGTGGAGAAGAGTGTCAGGAGTGATTTGTGACAGACGAGTACCAGTAAGAGTGAAAGGGAAGGTCTACAAGAGGGTAGTGAGAACAGCTGTTATATGGGTGGAGACAGTGGCATTGACAAAAAGGCAGGAGTTTGAGCTGGTTGTGGCAGAATTAAAGATGTTAAGGTTTGCACTGGGTGTGACGAGGGTGGACAGGATTAGGAATAAGTATATTAGAGGGTCAGCCCACGTTGGAAGGTTTGGAGACAAAGCCAGAGAGGCACGATTACGTTGGTTTGGACATGTGCTGAGGAGGGATGCCGAGTATATTGGGGAAACGATGCTAAGGATGAAGCTACCAGGTAACAGGAAAAGAGGAAGGCCTAAGATAAAGTTTATGGATGTGGTGAGAGAGGACATGCAGGTGGTTGGTGTGACAAAGCAAGATGCAGAGGACAGGAAGAAATGGAAACAGGTAATCTGCTGTGGCGAGCCCCAACGGGAACAGCCGAAAGAAGATGAAGATATATATACATACACGTGTGTGTGTGTGTGTATATATACACAGCAGAGACCTCCAAAGCAGACACCCAAGCAACCGCTACCCCAAAACAAAACACGTGCAACACATAGCTCACAAAGCCAGTGTGCCGAACAGTCATAGCCCTTAAGGCTAAACAACACACCTGATACACTTATAATAGGTGACTCTATCATCAGGCACACTGACGTCCCACTCACCAGGCTGAACAAGGAGAAGGTCACGGTGAGCTGCCTGTCGGGCGCTAGGATCCGCCACATAACACAAAACCCTTTTATAAGGGCAAAAG